>NC_089838.1:64511093-64818207 GCF_035609145.1 Eleutherodactylus coqui | reverse complement strand
CCGCCCTGACCTCTGTGCAAATGCAACAGGCTCCGCTCCTGAGTCCATGCCACCTATATGTCATAAATATAGGGTATACTGCAGGAACCCTTTTTCTTCATCATGAAGTGGAAAGGGGTTCCAGCGGTTATAACATTGTAGATGCATGAGACCTTGTATTTTATGGGGCAAGTTCTAGTTTTTATGGAAACCAAATGGTTCCATATAATGCATGGAATAATATTTATTTATTCATATAAATTTTACCCTTGTTTTTTGCCATTTAGTTATACGATATTCACAGTGTGGTAGAAATATATTACCTTTATTTTATGATTATGACAATACCAAATTGATAGAAGTTTTATTATGTTTTACTACTTTTGCACAATATAAATAGGTATTTTTTTACAAAAATACTTTGTGTGTGGCGCTAGAGGAGTATCTGAGCAGTTTTATTTTTTCCCAGAGCTTCCACAAGAGCAGGGGTGAGGCTACAGGGGGTTGTCATAGTGATTCCTCTCTAGCCAAGATAGGGGGCATGGCTAGAGGTATCCACCCTCTAGTCCGCCCCCTCTCTTGGCCAGAGAGGAATCACTATGACAACCCTCTCTAGCCCTGCTCCCTTTCGCTCCTGCTCTTGGGGAAGCCCTGGAGGAGCTGCTCTTTAGCCCCACCACCTATCTCTACAAATATGGATAGATCTCTAGGAGATCCCCCTATAGCTCCACCTCCCTCTCTCTCCTTGCTATGGGGGATTCCTTCAGCTCTGCATTGATGCGAGGCTGTTTTCATGTAAAAACGACTCGCTTCCAGGGCTTTTCAGAAGCATTGCGAGGGCAATATGGGGCTGTGAATCACGGCCCGATATCGCCCTCGCCAGTGTGCAGGGGCCCTAAGGAAGGTGCGTGAGTGGTTGTTCATCAGTACCTTGCACCTGTTCTATTGCTGCTCCATATAGCTGTTTGGCTGTCTGCATGTTGAGGGATGTGGTGTTTTTGCCTACCCTCTTGTATCAGTGTATCCGTATATGGCCACTTCCTGTGCTTTTTTTTTTCTGTCTAGTTGTTTAGTTTTTTTAGTTTTTTTTTGATATTTAAAGCCTTGTGTAAGGGAAAAATGTTTTATTTTTCTTTCTGTAAAAATATTTAGATGCCACAGTCAGCAATGAATGCATCATCTGCAGTGTTAATTGGTGTAGGGGAGTGATTATATGAGCAAATCCTCATTATTTGACTCCTCCTTTTCTAGGAAAAAAGGTTATGTAGGTCCTTGAATGCAGCGATGCAAAAAACAAATTATTTTTCAAAAAGTGCTTTATTGTGCAAAAGTGGAAAAACCTAAAAAATATATGATTTTGTTATTGTTCTGACCAACAGAAAGAAGTTATCATGTAATTTATGTGAATGAGGAGCAAAAAGAGGGGTGGAGCAAAACCCATACAGTTGTGTTTGTTGTGAACAATGATACTTCATACGTGGTGAAGAAAGTGGAATGGTAACTTCAACAGTGGAGGTGCTGCCCGACCAGATGAGGCACCACTTGGGTGGACGCGACAGAGCAAGAGAATAGGACTAGAAAACTGGCAGTGAAGGAGGCGCAACACTACAGGTAAAACAAGTAGGAAGTGACCAGAGGTGTGGAAAACTTCTCCTTTTATTTAATAAAGTATGTGATCAGCTTATGAAAATGCGTTTCAGGGATAACCCCTTCATTTGTTCAGCTCATGTGATTTATAACACATCGAATGCCATAAAAAAAACTCCACAATGGCTGAATTGATGTGTTATTTCACTCTGTATCCTACAAAAGATTAATAATAGTTACACAATACATACCCCAAGGAATAAACAAGGCCTCATATGGCAATGCTGACAAAAAATAAAAAAAATTTATGTGGAGATAAAAATCCCAAAAATCGTTGCACCCTTAGGGCTCATGGGTGTGAAAATCACGCAGGATTTTGCCATGGAAAAATCGTGGCTAACTCGCAAGAAAATCATGTGAATGGGTGAAAAAAATAGGACAGTTAAACCACACATGGGTAAAATCCCTAAAAAGTGTTTTGTCCTTAAGGTACAAAACAGCTTGGTCCTTAAGGGGTTAAGCTTGGGACATGATAGATAATGGGTAGAGATGAGCGAGCACGCTCGGTTAAGGCAGGTTAAGGACCAAGCTGTTTTGTACCTGAAGGACCAGACACTTTTTAGGGATTTTACCCATGTGGTGGTTTAACCATCCTATTTTTTTCCTTTCAGCTACCAAAATTATTTTTGCCTCAGTTTTTTTCCCGTGACATATAGGGCTATTTTTTCATATCTTTTTCACAGATTTTTCAGTTTTTTTAGTTTTATTGGGGGTAAAAAGCAGAAAAAAATTATGATTTTAAACATTTATTGTTATTTTGTTTTAATTTGTATATTTACTAGAGATGAGCGAACACCAAAATGTTCGGGTGTTCGTTATTCGGAACGAACTTCCCGTGATGCTCGAGGGTTCGTTTCGAACAACGAACCCCATTGAAGTCAATGGGCGACCAGAACATTTTTGTATTTCGCCGATACTCGCTAAGGTTTTCATGTGTGAAAATCTGGGCAATTCAGGAAAGTGATGGGAATGACACAGTGACGGATAGGGCAGGCGAGGGGCTACGTGTTGGGCTGCATCTCAAGTTCACAGGTCCCACTATTAAGCCACAATACCGGCAAGAGTGGGCCCCCCCCCCTCCCAACAACTTTTACTTCTGAAAAGCCCTCATTAGCATGGCATACCTTTGCTAAGCACCACACTACCTCCAACAAAGCACAATCACTGCCTGCATGACACTCCACTGACACTTCTCCTGGGTTACATGCTGCCCAACCGCCCCCCCCTCCCCCCCCACAGCGCACACCAAAGTGTCCCTGGGCAGCCTTCAGCTGCCCTCATGCCACACCACGCTCATGTCTATTTAGAATTGCGTCTGCCATGACGAGGGACCGCAGGCACACACTGCAGAGGTTGGTACGGCTAGGCAGCGACCCTCTTTAAA
Source organism: Eleutherodactylus coqui (assembly GCF_035609145.1). Classification (NCBI taxonomy): domain Eukaryota; kingdom Metazoa; phylum Chordata; class Amphibia; order Anura; family Eleutherodactylidae; genus Eleutherodactylus; species Eleutherodactylus coqui. The sequence goes on along the minus strand of NC_089838.1, from coordinate 64,815,197 downwards.
AGTGGCGGAGCGATAGCCCACAATGCTGTACAGAAGCAATGAGAAATAGAATCCTGTGCCACCGCCATCAGGAGCTGCACACGTGGGCATAGCAATGGGGAACCTATGTGCCACACACTATTCATTCTGTCAAGGTGTCTGCATGCCCCAGTCAGACCGGGCTTTTTAATTCATAGACACAGGCAGGTACAACTCCCTATTGTGAAGTCCCTGTCGACCCACAGCATGGGTGGCTCCCTGGAACCCACCGGCGGTACACAGAAATATCCCATTGCATTGCCCAACACAGCTGAGGTAGTAATGTTGTGCTTAACCCTTTCCAATCCAATTTGTATATGGTTTTCCTAGGGGGCTTACTCTTTTTCTGCCGTTATACAACGGCGCTATATGCTGGCTAAAGCCAGTACTGCATGAGCTGACACGTAGGATAGGCTCCGACAGCAGAGAGGCTGGCAATATACAGTAAGAGAACCCCGACGGACGTCTACCAACAACGGAGCTGTACAGCCTTAAACCCTAATGTCTTCACAGGTCACACAGTGGACTGGAAAGGGTTAATGCAGGTGGGCTTCGGCCCACACTGCATGCCCCAGTCAGACTGGGGTTCTTTACAAGTGGACACATGTAGGTTAAACTCCCTGTGGACCCACTGCCTGGGTGGGTGCCAGGAAGCCACCGGCGGTACATAGAAATATCCCATTGCATTGCCCAACACAGCTGAGGTAGTAATGTCGTGCGTAATACAGGTGGGCTTCGGCCCACACTGCATGCCCCAGTCAGACGGGTTCTTTAGAAGTGTACAGATGTATTAAAAACTCAGTGTGCACCTACAGCATGGGTGGCTCCCTGGAACCCACCGGCGGTACACAAAAATATCCCATTGCATTGCCCAACACAGCTGAGGTAGTAATGTCGTGCTTAATGCAGGTGGGCTTCGGCCCACACTGCATGCCCCAGTCAGACTGGGGTTCTTTACAAGTGGACACATGTAGGTTAAACTCCCTGTGGACCCACTGCCTGGGTGGGTGCCAGGAAGCCACCGGCGGTACATAGAAATATCCCATTGCATTGCCCAACACAGCTGAGGTAGTAATGTCGTGCGTAATACAGGTGGGCTTCGGCCCACACTGCATGCCCCAGTCAGACGGGTTCTTTAGAAGTGTACAGATGTATTAAAAACTCAGTGTGCACCTACAGCATGGGTGGCTCCCTGGAACCCACCGGCGGTACACAAAAATATCCCATTGCATTGCCCAACACAGCTGAGGTAACGTCAGCTGTAATGCAGGTGGGCTAAAAATTAATTTGATTACACTGTAGGCGAGGGCCCACAAAAATTGCTGTATCAACAGTACTAATGTACATCCCAAAAATTGGCCATGGCCAGCCAAGAGGGCAGGTGACACCCATTAATCGCTTTGGTTAATGTGGCTTAAGTGGTAACTAGGCCTGGAGGCAGCCCAGTGTAACGAAAAATTGGTTCAAGTTAAAGTTCCAATGCTTTTAAGCGCATTGAAACTTATGAAAATTGTTCAGAAAAATTATTTGAGTGAGCCTTGTGGCCCTAAGAAAAATTGCCCGTTCAGCGTGATTACGTGAGGTTTCAGGAGGAGGAGCAGGAGGAGGAGGAGGAGGAATATTAGACACAGATTGATGAAGCAGAAATGTCCCCGTTTTGGATGGTGAGAGAGAACGTAGCTTCCATCCGCGGGTGCAGCCTACGTATTGCTTACGTATCGCTGCTGTCCGCTGGTGGAGAACAGAAGTCTGGGGAAATCCAGCCTTTGTTCATCTTGATGAGTGTTAGCCTGTCGGCACTGTCGGTTGACAAGCGGCTACGCTTATCTGTGATGATTCCCCCAGCCGCACTAAACACCCTCTCCGACAACACGCTAGCCGCAGGACAAGCAAGCACCTCCAGGGCATACAGCGCTAGTTCAGGCCACATGTCCAGCTTCGACACCCAGTAGTTGTAGGGGGCAGAGGCGTCACCAAGGATGGTCGTGCGATCCGCTACGTACTCCCTCACCATCCTTTTACAGTGCTCCCGCCGACTCAGCCGTGACTGGGGAGCGGTGACACAGTCTTGGTGGGGAACCATAAAGCTGGCCAGGCCCTTAAAGACTGTTGCACTGCCTGGGATGTACATGCTGCTCGATCTACGCACATCCCCTGCTACCTTGCCCTCGGTACTGCGCCTTCTGCCACTAGCGCTGTCGGCTGGGAATTTTACCATCAGCTTGTCCGCAAGGGTCCTGTGGTATAGCAACACTCTCGAACCCCTTTCCTCTTCGGGAATCAGAGTGGGCAGGTTCTCCTTATACCGTGGATCGAGCAGTGTGTACACCCAGTAATCCGTAGTGGCCAGAATGCGTGCAACGCGAGGGTCACGAGAAAGGCATCCTAACATGAAGTCAGCCATGTGTGCCAGGGTACCTGTACGCAACACATGGCTGTCTTCACTAGGAAGATCACTTTCAGGATCCTCCTCCTCCTCCTCCTCAGGCCATACACGCTGAAAGGATGACAGGCAATCAGCCGGTGTACCGTCAGCAGCGGCCCAAGCTGTCTCTTCCCCCTCCTCCTCATCCTCCTCATGCTCCTCCTCCTCCTCCTGTACGCGCTGAGAAATAGACAGGAGGGTGCCCTGACTATCCAGCGGCATACTGTCTTCCCCCGCCCCCGTTTCCGAGCGCAAAGCAGCTGCCTTTATGGTTTGCAGGGAATTTCTCAAGATGCATAGCAGAGGAATGGTGACGCTAATGATTGTAGCATCGCCGCTCACCACCTGGGTAGACTCCTCAAAATTACCAAGGACATGGCAGATGTCTGCTAACCAGGCCCACTCTTCTGAAAGGAATTGAGGAGGCTGACTCCCACTGCGCCGCCCATGTTGGAGTTGGTATTCCACTATTGCTCTACGCTGCTCATAGAGCCTAGCCAACATGTGGAGCGTAGAGTTCCACCGTGTGGGCACGTCGCACAGCAGTCGGTGCACTGGCAGCTTAAAGTGATGTTGCAGGGTGCGCAGGGTGGCAGCGTCCGTGTGGGACTTGCGGAAATGTGCGCAGAGCCGGCGCGCCTTCACGAGCAGGTCTGACAAGCGTGGGTAGCTTTTCAGAAACCGCTGAACCACCAAATTAAAGACGTGGGCCAGGCATGGCACGTGCGTGAGGCTGCCAAGCTGCAGAGCCGCCACCAGGTTACGCCCGTTGTCACACACGACCATGCCCGGTTGGAGGCTCAGCGGCGCAAGCCAGCGGTCGGTCTGCTGTGTCAGACCCTGCAGCAGTTCGTGGGCCGTGTGCCTCTTATCCCTAAGCTGAGTAGTTTCAGCACGGCCTGCTGACGCTTGCCCACCGCTGTGCTGCCACACCGCGCGACACCGACTGCTGGCGACATGCTGCTGCTAACACATCTTGATTGCGAGACAGAGGAGGAGGAGGAGGAGGGTGCTTTAGTGGAGGAAGCATACACCTCCGCAGATACCACCACCGAGCTGGGGCCCGCAATTCTGGGGGTGGGTAGGACGTGAGCGGTCCCAGGCTCTGACTCTGTCCCAGCCTCCACTAAATTCACCCAATGTGCCGTCAGGGAGATGTAGTGGCCCTGCCCGCCTGTGCTTGTCCATGTGTCCGTAGTTAAGTGGACCGTGGCAGTAACCGCGTTGGTGAGGGCGCGCACAATGTTGCGGGAGACGTGGTCGTGCAGGGCTGGGACGGCACATCGGGAAAAGTAGTGGCGACTGGGAACTGAGTAGCGCGGGGCCGCCGCCTCCATGATACTTTTGAAGGACTCAGTTTCCACAACCCTATACGGCAGCATCTCAAGGCTGATGAATTTTGCTATGCGGACGGTTAACGTTTGAGCGTGCGGGTGCGTGGCGGCGTACTTGCGCTTGCGCTCGAACACTTGCGCAAGCGACGGCTGAACGGTGCGCTGAACTACACTGCTGGATGGGGCCGAGGACAGCGGAGATGAGGGTGTGGGTGCAGGCCATGAGGCGGTAGTGCCTGTGTCCTGAGAGGGGGGTTGCATCTCAGTGGCAGGTTGGGGCACAGGGGGAGAGGCAGGGGTGCAAACCGGTGGCGGTGAACGGCCTTCGTCCCACCTTGTGGGGTGCTTGGCCATCATATGTCTGCGCATGGTGGTGGTGGTGAGGCTGTTGGTGTTGGCTCCCCGGCTGAGCTTTGCGCAACAAAGGTTGCACACCACTGTTCGTCGGTCGTCAGGCGTCTCTGTGAAAAACTGCCAGACCTTAGAGCACCTCGGCCTCTGCAGGGTGGCATGGCGCGAGGGGGCGCTTTGGGAAACACTTGGTGGATTATTCGGTCTGGCCCTGCCTCTACCCCTGGACACCGCACTGCCTCTTGCAACCTGCCCTGCTGATGCCCTTGACTCCCCCTCTGAAGACCTGTCCTCCTGAGTAAGCGTTGCACACCAGGTGGGGTCAGTCACCTCATCGTCCTGCTGCTCTTCCTCCGAATCCTCTGTGCGCTGCTCCCTTGGACTTACTGCCCTTACTACTACCTCACTGCAAGACAACTGTGTCTGATCGTCATCATCCTCCTCACCCACAGAAAGTTGTTGAGACAGTTGGCGGAAGTCCCCAGCCTCTTCCCTCGGACCCCGGGAACTTTCGAATGGTTGGGCATCAGTGACGATAAACTCCTCTGGTGGGAGAGGAACCGCTGCTGCCCAATCTAAGCAGGGGCCCGAGAACAGTTCCTGGGAGTGTTCCCGCTCCTGAGCAGGTGTCATTGTAGTGGAGTGAGGAGGCTGGGAGGAAGGAGGAGCAGCAGACAGAAGATTCGGATTTGCAGCAGTGGACGGCGCAGAACTGCGTGTTGACGATAGGTTGCTCGAAGCACTTTCTGCCATCCAGGACAGGACCTGCTCACACTGCTCATTTTCTAATAACCGTCTCCCGCGTGGACCCATTAATTGGGCGATGAATGTGGGGACGCCAGAAACGTGCCTCTCTCCTAATCGCGCAGCAGTCGGCTGCGACACACCTGGATCAGGAGCTTGGCCTGTGCCCACACCCTGACTTGGCCCTCCGCGTCCTCGGCCGCGTCCACGTCCTCTAGGCCTACCCCTACCCCTCAGCATGCTGTATTACCAGTGATTTGATTTCACAGGCAGGAAATAAATTGGCGCAAGACTGCAGGCCAAATATAATTTTTGCCCTTTTGGGAAAACGAAAGGCCCCACTGCCTCTAGTGAATGAATAATCTAAGTTTAATAACTGTGCTGTGTCCCTGCTTATGTGTCACAGAACGTGAGGGTAGCAGAGTTATTATAACTCTGGCAGAGCAGGTATTTTTTTTCCCAATTAAGGAAAGCAAATGGCGAAGCCAGCAGTAAAGCGTAGCTGGCTGCGTATGATTTAGCAATGTTTTTCACGCAGCTCACACGTGTCCACAGGCGTTAGGACGGACAGAGGCTGGACAAATAGATTTGTTTTCAGTTTTTTCCCACCAAAAGGCAGCACTGCGTATATTCAATGAACATGAGAAGTGTAATAACTGTGCTGTGTCCCTGCTTATGTGTCACAGAACGTGAGGGTAGCAGAGTTATTATAACTCTGGCAGAGCAGGTATTTTTTTTCCCAATTAAGGAAAGCAAATGGCGAAGCCAGCAGTAAAGCGTAGCTGGCTGCGTATGATTTAGCAATGTTTTTCACGCAGCTCACACGTGTCCACAGGCGTTAGGACGGACAGAGGCTGGACAAATAGATTTGTTTTCAGTTTTTTCCCACCAAAAGGCAGCACTGCGTATATTCAATGAACATGAGAAGTGTAATAACTGTGCTGTGTCCCTGCTTATGTGTCACAGAACGTGAGGGTAGCAGAGTTATTATAACTCTGGCAGAGCAGGTATTTTTTTTCCCAATTAAGGAAAGCAAATGGCGAAGCCAGCAGTAAAGCGTAGCTGGGTGCGTATGATTTAGCAATGTTTTTCACGCAGCTCACACGTGTCCACCGCCCGTAAGGACGGACACAGGCTGGACAAATAGATTTGTTTCCACTTGTTTTTCCACCAAAAGGCAGCACTGCGTATATTCTATGAATAATAACTGTGTTGTGGCCCTGCCTATACAATTCTTTCCCTGCAGTATCAATGGAGGGTGGAATGCTCTGCAGAGGCGATTTTGAGAAGCCCAAAAAAAATGCAGCACAGCTAACAGCAGCCTGGACAGTACTGCACACGGATAAATATGGCCCTAGAAAGGACCGTTGAGGTTCTTGAAGGCTACACGCACTCCTAACACTCTCCCTGCCTATGCAGCACTTCTGTCCCTAATGCCAGGTGCAACGCTCTGCAGAGCCGATTTTGAGAAAAAAAAAAAATGCCACTGCTAACAGCAGCCAACACACAGCTATCAGTGGCCCTAATAAGGACCTTTGGGGGGTCTTGAAGCCTACACTAACTACCAATTCTTTCCCTACAGCAGCTCCGGTATAAACAGCACTGTCCCTCATCTAACTCACACCGCATCTGAGGCGAGCCGCGGGAGGGGCCGACTTTTATATTAGGCGAACACCTGATCTCGCCAGCCACTCACAGCAGGGGGGTGGTATAGGGCTTAAACGTTGCAGGGGGGAAGTTGTAATGCCTTCCCTGTCTTTCAATTGGCCAGAAAAGCGCGCTAACGTCTCAGGGAAGGAAGTGAAAGTAACCAGAACACCGCATGGTGTTCGTTACGAATAACGAACATCCCGAACACCCTAATATTCGCACGAATATCAAGCTCGGACGAACGCGTTCGCTCATCTCTAATATTTACAAGAAAAATAAAGTATGGGAATGGGTTCCTCATATTTCTTTGGACGTTTTGATATAATATGTATGGTTTTGGATTACAGGGCGCATATGGTCTTGGTTGGCATCAGCTTTGGGTTCTTTTCTTTTTTATGTATATATTTTTATTTTATTCTCTAATTTTTGTTTTTCTTATTTATGCAAATATTTTTTTTTACTAGCTGTGTTCCCTATGATGTTATATAAGACCTCTGGGGGCATTCACATGTTTTCTGTTTTTATTTAACACTTTCCCACTATAGCAGGCAGATCCATAGGAGCCCCATTTACAGGGGAAAATATTCCCATATAGTGACAATAGTCAGTGGCAGGGCTAATCAGGGTCTTCAAGGACCCTGCAGCTCTGCTGTAACAGGGGACCTCAGCAGTCACCTGAACGCTGGATTGCTTACTGGAAGAAACACTTCCACTTCTTAGTACATAGCACTCATTTAGCTCTGTGTACTAGGGAAAGGAGAAGGCAGAAAGGGTTAACAACCACCCTTGCCTTCTTCTTAGGGTTCTATCCCCTTCATCTCAGCGGGGATGGGGGAATTCCCCTGTAGGGGAGCTGCAGGGATATCCTCTTAGCAGAGAGAGAGGAATTTCCCTGCAGGACAGCTAGAAGGATATGCCCGCTGCGGGGAAATCCCTCCAACTCCCCTACAGGGAAATCCCTCTCTTTCCGCAGCTAGCATATCCCTCCAGCTCCCCTGCAAGGAAATCTCTCCCTCTGCACTGTGGGGAGATCACTCCAGCCCCGCATAGATGAAGGTAGTCCCCAGCAATGTAGGGGTTTGCCCGAGGACATCTTGCTCTCTCTCTCTCCCTGCTGCAGGAAAATCCCTGCAGCCCAGCAGAGATTAAGGGAGTCCCCAGTGATAAAGTGGATTAACCGGGGACTCTCTTCATCTCTCTCTCTCTCCCTGCTGTGGAAAAATCCCTCGAGCCCTGCAGAGATGAAGGGAACCCCCAGGGAATCCTCTTATCCCCACGAGGACTAATAGTGGCACATTTAAAATGCACTTCTGAATTTAACTACGTGGCAGCATTCCCTCCCACTTCCCTTTTTGTACAGCTCCCATAGGAGTGTATGGACATTCCTGCACATTGCGCACCAAAGAAAGGTCAAGTCCCATCTTTTCACTCAGCAGTAGAGATGAGCGAACGTACTCGTCCGAGCTTGATACTCGCTCGAGTATTAGCGTGTTCGAGATGCTCATTACTCGTAACGAGCACCACGCGATGTTCGGGTTACTTTCACTTTCATCTCTGAGACGTTAGCGCGCTTTTCTGGCCAATTGAAAGACAGGGAAGGCATTACAACTTCCCCCTGCGACGTTCAAGCCCTATACCACCCCCCTACAGTGAGTGGCTGGCGAGATCAGGTGTCACCCGAGTATAAAAATCGGCCCCTCCCGCGGCTCGCCTCAGATGCGTTGTGACATAGCTGAGGGACAGTGCTATTGTGTTGGAGCTGCTGTAGGGAGAGTGTTAGGAGTTAGTGTAGGCTTCAAGAACCCCAATGGTCCTTCTTAGGGCCACATCTAACCGTGTGCAGTAGTGTGGAGGCTGCTTTTTGCAGTGTTGCACTTTTTTTTTTTTTGGTATATCGGCCATGCAGAGCATTGCGCCCTGCAGTAATACTCCAGGGACAGAATTGTGTAGGCAGGGCCAGAAGACATATATTATTGATTGAATATACGCAGTGGGCCTTTTCTAAAAAATATTGGGCAAAAAATCTATTTGGCCTGCCTGTCACTGTGCTCAGTGTTCAGGGTCCGTGTGTGCTGGCTGTAGTACTTCAACAAAATCATACGCAGCCAGCTAAGTGTTACAGCAGGCTTGCGCCAAATTATTTCCTGGCTGTGAAATCACCGCTCTGTTGCAGTTAATAACAGTGCAACACTCTGCAGTTCTGTGACACACTCCAGGGACAGAAGACATATATTATTGATTGAATATACGCAGTGGGCCTTTTCTAAAAAATATTGGGCAAAAAATCTATTTGGCCTGCCTGTCAGTGTGCTCAGTGTTCTGGGTCCGTGTGTGCTGGGTGTAGTAGTTCTACAAATAAATACGCAACCAGCTAAGTGTTACAGCAGGCTTGCGCCAAATTATTTCCTGGCGTTCCGTAAACGAAGTCAGCCTTCAACCACAGGCCAATAAGCGGCACATTTAATTACAGCATTCTGTTTCTGCACTACTGCTAATACACCATGCTGAGGGGTAGGGGTAGGCCTATAGGACGTGTACGCGGGCGAGGACGTGGAGGCCCAAGTAAGGGTGTGGGCACAGGCCGAGCCAGTGCGGTGGCCAGGGGTAGAGGCAGGGCCAGACCGAATAATCCACCAACTGGTTCCCAAAGCGCCCCCTCGCGCCATGCCACCCTGCAGAGGTCAAGGTGCTCTACGGTGTGGCAGTTTTTCACAGAGACGCCTGACGACCGACGAACAGTGGTGTGCAACCTTTGTCGCGCCAAGATCAGCTGGGGAGGCACCACCACCAGCATGCGCAGGCATATGATGGCCAAGCACCCCACAAGGTGGGACGATGCCCGTTCACCGCCTCCGGTTTGCACCACTGCCTCTCCCCCTGTGCCCCAACCTGCCACTGAGATCCAACCCCCCTCTGAGGACACAGGCAGTACCGTCTCCTGGCCTGCACCCACACCCTCACCTCCGCTGTCCTCGGCTCCATCCAGCAATGTCTCTCAGCGTAGCGTCCAGACGTCGCTAGCGCCACTGTTTGAGCGCAAGCGCAAGTACGACGCCACGCACCCGCACGCTCAAGCGTTAAACGTGCACATTGCAAAATTGATCAGCCTAGAGATGCTGCCGTATAGGCTTGTGGAAACGGAGGCTTTCAAAAGCATGATGGCGGCGGCGGCCCCGCGCTACTCGGTTCCCAATCGGCACTACTTTTCCCGATGTGCCGTCCCAGCCCTGCACGACCACGTCTCCCGCAACATTGTACGCGCCCTCACCAACACGGTTACTGCCAAGGTCCACTTAACAACGGACACGTGGACAAGCACAGGCGGGCAGGGCCACTATATCTCCCTGACGGCACATTGGGTGAATTTAGTGGAGGCTGGGACAGAGTCAGAGCCTGGGACCGCTCACGTCCTACCCACCCCCCGAATTGCGTGCCCCAGCTCGGTGCTGGTATCTGCGGGGGTGTATGCTTCCTCCACTAAACCACCCTCCTCCTCCTCCTACGCAACCTCTGTCTCGCAATCAAGATGTGTCAGCAGCAGCAGCACGTCGCCAGCAGTCGGTGTCACGCGGCGTGGCAGCACAGCGGTGGGCAAGCGTCAGCAGGCCGTACTGAAACTACTCAGCTTAGGAGAGAAGAGCCACACGGCCCACGAACTGTTGCAGGGTCTGACAGAGCAGACCGACCACTGGCTTGCGCCGCTGAGCCTCCAACCGGGCATGGTCGTGTGTGACAACGGCCGAAACCTGGTGGTGGCTCTGCAGCTCGGCAGCCTCACGCACGTGCCATGCCTGACCCATGTCTTTAATTTGGTGGTTCAGCGCTTTCTGAAAAGCTACCCCCACTTGTCATACCTGCTCGGAAAGGTGCACCAGCTCTGCGCACATTTCCGCAAATCCCACACGCACGCTGCCACCCTGCGGACACTGCAACATCGGTTTAATCTGCCAGTGCACCGACTGCTGTGCGACGTGCCCACACAGTGGAACTCTACGCTCCACATGTTGGCCAGACTCTATGAGCAGCGTAGAGCTATAGTGGAATACCAACTCCAACATGGGCTGCGCAGTGGGAGTCAGCCTCCTCAATTATTTACAGAAGAGTGGGCCTGGTTGGCAGCCATCTGCCAGGTCCTTGGAAACTTTGAGGAGTCTACCCAGATGGTGAGCGGGGATGCTGCAATCATTAGCGTCACCATTCCTCTGCTATGCCTCTTGAGAAGTTCCCTGCAAAGCATAAAGGCAGACGCTTTGGAATCAGAAACGGAGGCGGGGGAAGACAGTATGTCGCTGGATAGTCAGAGCAACCTGATGTCTATATCTCAGCGCGTTGAGGAGGGGGAGGAGCATGAGGAGGAGGGGGAAGAGACAGCTTGGCCCACTGCTGAGGGGACAGATGTTGCTTGCCTGTCATCCTTTCAGCGTGTATGGCCAGAGGAGGAGGAGGAGGAGGAGGAGGGGGAGGAGCATGAGGAGGAGGGGGAAGAGACAGCTTGGCCGAATGCTGAGGGTACAGATGCAGCTTGCCTGTCATCCTTTCAGCGTGTATGGCCAGAGGAGGAGGAGGAGGAGGAGGATCCTGAAAGTGATCTTCCTGGTGAGGACAGCCATGTGTTGCGTACAGGTACCCTGGCACACATGGCTGACTTCATGTTAGGATGCCTTTCTCGTGACACTCGCATTACACGCATTCTGGCCACTACGGATTACTGGGTGTACACACTGCTCGACCCACGGTATAAGGAGAGCCTTTCCACTCTCATTCCCAAAGAGGAAAGGGGTTCGAGAATGATGCTATACCACAGGGCGCTGGTGGACAAACTGATGGTAAACTTCCCATCCCACAGCGCTAGTGGCCGAAGGCGCATTTCCGCGGCCCAGGTAGCAGGGGAGGCGCAGAGATCAGGCAGCATGTACAGCGCAGGCAGGGGAACACTCTCTAAGGCCTTTGACAGCTTTATGGCTCCCCAGCAAGACTGTGTCACCGGTCCCCAGTCAAGGCTGAGTCGGCGGGAGCACTGTAAAAGGATGGTGAGGGAGTACGTAGCCGATCGCACGACCGTCCTCGGTGACGCCTCTGCCCCCTACAACTACTGGGTGTTGAAGCTGGACACGTGGCCTGAACTCGCGCTGTATGCCCTGGAGGTGCTTGCTTGTCCTGCGGCTAGCGTCTTGTCAGAGAGTGTGTTTAGTGTGGCTGGGGGAATCATCACGGATAAGCGTACCCACCTGTCAACCGACAGTGCCGACAGGCTTACACTCATCAAGATGAACAAAGCGTGGATTTCCCCAGACTTCTCTTCTCCACCAGCGGACAGCAGCGATACATAAACAATACATAGGCTGCACCCGCGGATGGAAGCATCGTTCTCTATCACCATCCAAAACGGGGACCTTTTTGCTTCATCAATCTGTGTATAATATTCATCCTCCTCCTCCTGCTCCTCCTCCTGAAACCTGACGTAATCACGCCGAACGTGCAATTTTTCTTAGGCCCACAAGGCTCAGTCATATAATTTTTCTAAACAATTTTTATACGTTTCAATGCTCATTAAAGCGTTGAAACTTTCACCTCAACCAATTTTTATTTTAACTGGGCTGCCTCCAGGCCTAGTTACCAATTAAGGCACATAAACCAAAGCGATTAATGGGTTTCACCTGCCCTCTCGGTTGGGCATGGGCAATTTTTCTCAGGTACATTAGTACTGTTGGTACACCAATTTTTGTGGGCCCTTACCTACAGTGTAATCCAATTAATTTTTTGCCCACCTGCATTACAGCTGACGTAACATCAGCTGTGATGGGCAATGCAATGGGATATATTTATGTTCCGCCGGTGGCTTCCTGGCACCCACCCATGCTGTGGGTCCACAGGGAGTTGTAAATGCATCTGTGTCCACTTCTAAAGAACCCCAGTCTGACTGGGGCATGCAGTGTGGGCCGAAGCCCACCTGCATTAAACATGACATTATTACCTCAGCTGTGATGGGCAATGCAATGGGATATTTTTATGTACCGCCGGTGGGTTCCAGGGAGCCACCCATGCTGTGGGTCCCCACAGGGAGTTGTAAATGCATCTGTGTCCACTTCTAAAGAACCCCAGTCTGACTGGGGCATGCAGTGTGGGCTGAAGCCCACCTGCATTAAACATGACATTATTACCTCAGCTATGATGGGCAATGCAATGGGATATTTTTATGTACCGCCGGTGGGTTCCAGGGAGCCACCCATGCTGTGGGTCCACAGGGAGTTGTAAATGCATCTGTGTCCACTTCTAAAGAACCCCAGTCTGACTGGGGCATGCAGTGTGGGCCGAAGCCCACCTGCATTAAACATGACATTATTACCTCAGCTGTGATGGGCAATGCAATGGGATATTTTTATGTACCGCCGGTGGGTTCCAGGGAGCCACCCATGCTGTGGGTCCACAGGGAGTTGTAAATGCATCTGTGTCCACTTCTAAAGAACCCCAGTCTGACTGGGGCATGCAGTGTGGGCCGAAGCCCACCTGCATTAAACATGACATTATTACCTCAGCTGTGATGGGCAATGCAATGGGATATTTTTATGTACCGCCGGTGGGTTCCAGGGAGCCACCCATGCTGTGGGTGCACACGTATTTCCCATTGCGGAGTTGTACCTGCCTGTGACTATTTATAAAAAACCGCGGTCTGACTGGGGCATGCAGACACCTTGACAGAATGAATAGTGTGTGGCACATAGGTTCCCCATTGCTATGCCCACGTGTGCAGCTCCAGATGGAGGTGGCACAGGATTGGATTTCTCATTGCTTCTGTACAGCATTGTGGACTATCGCCCCGCCCCTTTTAAAGAGGGTCGCTGCCTAGCCGTGCCAACCCTCTGCAGTGTGTGCCTGCAGTTCCTCTGGCAGACGCATTTATAAATAGACATGAGTGTGGCGTGGCATGAGGGCAGCTGAAGGCTGCGCAGGGACAATTTGGTGTGCGCTGTGGACACTGGGTCGTGCGGGGGGGTTGGGCAGCATGTAACCCAGGAGAAGTGGCAGCGGAGTGTCATGCAGGCAGTGATTGTGCTTTGTTGGAGGTAGTGTGGTGCTTAGCTAAGGTATCCATTGCTAATGAGGGCTTTTCAGAAGTAAAAGTTGGGGGGGGGGGGCCCACTCTTGCTGCTATTGTGGCTTAATAGTGGGACCTGTGAACTTGAGATGCAGCCCAACATGTAGCCCCTCGCCTGCCCTATCCGTTGCTGTGTCGTTCCCATCACTTTCTTGAATTGCCCAGATTTTCACAAATGAAAACCTTAGCGAGCATCGGCGATATACAAAAATGCTCGGGTCGCCCATTGACTTCAATGGGGTTCGTTACTCGAAACGAACCCTCGAGCATCGCGAAAAGTTCGTCTCGAGTAACGAGCACCCAAGCATTTTGGTGCTCGCTCATCTCTACTTAGCAGGGAATTTGAGTTGCGTGAATTTCAGTCACTGATGACCTATCTTTTTAGATGCAAGTTTTTTGCGTGGCTAAAATTCCTTTATCTGAATGTTTCCATAGGAAACCATTGGTTCTATTAGTCACAAGTTTTTTGCACATGTAAGGACACTAGAGGACACAATCCCATCCACTAAGCAGACTCCCATTTCTCAGGGGTCTAGGAATGTATTTTCAGGTTTATATAATTATTAGAATTAATCTGTCATTTCATGTTATTTGATGTGTAGATGAATTCTTGTACATGGGGGCTGCACTTCATATATTCATTCTAATGGCCAATTTGGTTTTATCGTTAATGTATTTACAATTAAATCTCCTAAATTGACATTCATGACACACATAGTTGATAGCTAGAGCTATAATATGTGCGGTACATACTGTATAGTTTACTGTATATTGTAAAAAAAAATCCTGCAGTTAAGCCAGTAATGATCCATTAGGTTGACTTTTACATTTAAATCTTTTCATGTCAACTATTTTCATTGTGTCTCCTGTAGAGATTGTTTCTCTCCTTTTCTACCAATCTGAAGGCAGTAATTTAAGGTGGCACAGGCTGATTATTGGGGTGGGCTCTGTGTAACATAATATGTAGTATACAATGCAACACTGATTTTGAGTTTAGGAAAGAAGCTTCTTGAATGATCAGTGTAATATACCTTATGTGAATCTTCTAAAAATGTCACCTAATAATTTGCAAAACAAGAGATAATGCTATGTAATCAGTTAACGAGATTGCTGCCTTCAGACTCTACTTATCTCACCAATGTACTTATTTCTTTCTACTATGAAATGAAATGGGTAGTAAGTGCGCTTATAAAAATGTCTTATTCTTAGTAATACAGTGACCATAACTTATATACATATGTATGTGTGTGTATATATGATGGCAAAGAAACCACTGTAGTGCCACGTTTGTGCCACATTTCAAGGCTGTGTTCAGCAGGGAAAGGGTTTTTCCTGTGTTCTGATCTGTTAATAAGTTAGTTAGCAGCCAAGTGAGAGGGCTCAGTGAGCCATATCCACAATGACTGCTGACCAGAGAAAGAAGCAGGATGAGCAAAGACCTGTGGGAGCCGTATAGTAGTGACCATGGTGTGCAATGAAACGTTAAGGTGCCGAGCACAAAGGCCTGTACCTTCATCAATTTGGGATTGCTGAAGACGGTAGTCAGAGGCCAGACAAGCCTAGGATTTTGTTTTGCACTGCACTGCACTGCATTATGTGAAGTGCGATTTGATGCACAATTAAGACCCAATGCACATGGGTGTATTTGCATTGCGGAATCCGGATTCCGCTGTCCATAGACATGGTATAGAAAAACGCTTTTCCCTGTGCGCGAGCGGAAATCAATTGCAATTTTTCACTCTCGGGGGGAAATTTCTATTTCGTGAAGTCAATGGAAGCCGTACGATCCACGGCCCATCCACAGCTTTTCTTGCGGACGGGACAGGGAATCCGCATTATTGCCAAGCGATGGCGCGGCATCATCTGTACTGTGCATGTGCCAATGGGTTTATTCAGACAAATGATTTTTTGCCACGTAAAATAATCTCGTTGGGAAAAATAGAACATATGTAACATTTGTCAGTCACCGGTTTTATACACCATGTGAAAAGATTGGTCTTGACTAGAGATGAGTGAGTATACTCGCTAAAGGCAATTGCTCGAGCGAGCATTGCCTTTAGCGAGTATCTCCCCGCTCGAGACGGAAGGTTTGGGTGCCGGCAGCGGGCAGGGAGCTGCGGGGGAGAGCGGGGCAGAACGGAGGGGAGATCTCTCTCTCCCTCTCTCCCCCCCGCTCCCTCCTGCTGACAGCCGCTACTCACCGCTCCCCCGCGCCGGCACCCCAACCTTCTGTCTCGAGTGGGGAGATACATACCGCCCATACCGCCGGCTTTATTACCCAGACTGCAGCGGTGCAATGCAGGGGAGCCTTGGTTCTGGTGACCTCCCCTGGCTGCCAGAATCCTACTCGCCGGCGGGTTACTAAGGACGCAGCGGATGCCGTGTCCCCGTCACTATAACAACCAGGCGCGCGTCCTTGGTCTCACTCTCTCCAGCTAGGCTGGGGGCTGTGCCTCGATGATGGACTTGCTGCTGTCAGGCTCCCCGCTCCAATCAGCTGTTGGGGCAGGAGTTCTCACAGCATTTAAACACCTCTGTTGCAGCATTTGCCAGTGTTAGTTTGGTCTCCTGCTATACTCGTGTCCTTTGCACTTGCCTCATTCTCTGTTTTGACGTATTGCCTCTGACCCTGACTTCGCCTTCACCTGATCCCTGGTACCGCATATTCTCCTGTTGCCAACCCGGACTTCCTGACTTGCCTCTGTGTTTGTTTGTCTCTGTATCTGTTTGTAAGTCTGACCCCTTGACCCACTTCCCTAGTGAGTATAGGGACCGTCGCCCAGTTGTCGCCCTGGGGGCTAGCCCAGGGAGGCAAATAGGTAGGGACAGGGGTTGCGGGCAGCTGGTAAGGACTACCCGTACCAGTACCCCAGTTCCCTCACACTATCTTTCTGCGTATTTGTGCACATTTGTGCACAAATGTGTGCACAATACGCAAGGAGATGTGTGGAACACTGAGTATTTTCACTGGAAAAAGAACCCATCTGGAACTAATTCAGCCATTGGAATTGTTGTGTTTCATTGCCCCACTAAATGTTGCAAAGTAAGAATGCTTTTAAAATTAGAGGTATTCATCATTTTATCAATGAACAAAATGTCCAGTGAATGAACTAAAGAAAAAGTTTAAATCAAATCAATCTTTGGTGTGCCCACCCTTTACCTTCAAAACAGCATCAATTCTTCTAGTTACACTAACACAAAGTCATGGATTTTGTAGTATTATAGTCAGGTGTATGATTAACAGAAGAAGCTCTGTGAAAAGCTTAAAAGTGGGTGAAGGACAGTCAAGCTCTGCTACAAAGGTGAGGTTGTGGAAGACCGTTTCATGCCACAGGTCATGCACTATGGTAATATTGAACACAGTGACCAGATATTTAAGTTAATTATACTGTTTCAGCAAGGTCTTTCCCAGACAAAGATTTAAAAGCAGACTAAAGCTTCAAGTACAAAGATAAGGGCAACGGTGAGGACCAGAGATGGAGTTTATTTATGCAAGCATGAGGTTCTGAGTGGGGTTTTCTTCTGTCTGTGAGATGAGTAGACTTAAGGTGTGAACAATGTCTCAGGGCATGTTGCTTTTACACACGGGACACAAAGATGCACCGATTGATATGGCTAACTTATTAAATGAGTTTCAGATATGTTCTATTTCCAGTGAAATTTTGTGGTAATTCACGCATTACTTTGCATATTGCGTGAACATTTGAGCACCTGGCATTGACGTCTATGAGGACCTTTGGTGCGCAAATACGCAAAAAGATAGAGCATGTTGTGCCTTTTTTTTTTGCGCAGCCGAAATGCACACACAAAATATGTAAATGTCTGCGAACCTATTGAAATCAATGGGTTCTATCCTCTGCGTATTGCACGCATAGGTTTTGCATGCACAAATTTAGCATAAGCAAATACATAATTATTAAGCTGACCTAAGGCTACCTACACACGGGTGAGCACGATATCGGGCTGAGAAACGCGGCCTGGTATCGTGCTCATTTTCACGCCGATGCTTTCACGCTGAGGTTTCCAAGTTTTTTGCCCAAAACTTCTCCCATCACTTTTGTGAAGTAGCAATCCCGCGGCACGGCTTTTAGCCACGTTAGAAGGTTGGCAAGTGTTTCCCATTTTTTTTCATTCAACGCCGTGCGTTGTTTTACTGTCCCATTAATAACAATGGGCGATGCGCTGCAAAGATCACAATAGGATAAGACACACAGGACATACATCGCTCGTGTATATGACTCCATTAAAATGCATAGGTTTCATATTTGTGCATCTCCCCGTGTCAAACCGGCCTTGGGCTAATTTCACGTATGCCAATCACAGCCAGCGCTTCCAGAAGGCGGGGATTTTTCAATCCCCAAACAGAAGATGATGATGAAGAAACAGTGCCGAGAAGCTTCGGCATCAGAGAGCGCTTATAAGGTGTTTTTTTTTCCTGCAGCCAGGGCTTATATTAGGGCTTTGACAGTAGGATTTCACACTGTCAAAGTTGAATTACACCACATGAAAATCGTGTTTCCGTGCGATGCGATGCAACAGAGAGGAAGACTCCATAGGGAAACATAGGATACAAAACGTCATAAGTCGCAGGCAAATCGCCGGACCGGTGAGGTTTTCGTGTTGGGTTGTCACATGCTACAAAACATTGCGCGTGTAAAGGAACCCATAGGAAAGCATGGGCTACACATACATGCAATTTGTAGCATTGTAGCAACGCAACAAAATCATGCAACTTTGTCGCCCGTGTGAAGGAGGCCTAAGGGTATGTTCACATGATTGATTCTGCCGTGGAATTTCCCATGCAAAACACATCTGTGAATCCACGTATTTTATGCTGCAGTTCACTCCATGCATCCACACTTGGATTTAGCGCTATCAAAAAGCAAAATCCACATGCAGAATTTCTAAAGCATCTTTACACATATTTGAATGAAAATTCGACACGCGGATTCTGACCACTGGCAATATATTCCATTGAATGAACTATGGCGTAATAGCCCTGAATTTCTGCCGTGATTTTACAGGCGGATTCCGCACCTACCTTAAGGATGCTTTCTCACAAGCGGAATATTTAGGCAAGCCGCACCTAAAGCCACAGCTTAATCTGCTGCTGCAGATTTCAGCTCCATAACTTTCATGCATACATGTGGATTTTGGAGCAGAATTTTCTGCGTCTTTAGGTGCTGATCATACAAACATTCATCTCAGGCGAAAGAACCCCAGTGGTCCTTCCACGGTGGATGGAATTGGCATTGGCATTTGCTGTTTGAGAATTCCACACCAAAATCCACATTTCTTTCAAGTCTGCTCTGTGCGCTCATGCAGGGCTTTTTAGTTCAGCGGAAACCGAACAGACCCCATTATAATCAATACAGTCTGTACGGCGCTGTTCAGTTCCATCAGAAGACAAAGCTGTCCAGCCTCAGGAATTCCTCTTCAATAAAGTAGGAAACCGGAACCCCAAATGCAAAGGTGAAAGAACTTTAAGGCACTTTTTTTTTGTTTTGGAAGTCAGGTTGCAGCCAAATTTCCATCTCTGTGTTGAATCATAAATGCAATGAGTAATACCCATATCTTGTATAAATAAGCTGTAAAATCCTCTTGTACCAGGGGTGTAGCTAAAGGCTCATGGGTTCAAAAGTTTATCATGGGCCCCCCCCAACTTCTCTTAACCCCTTAACGCACAGGCGTAACTTGAAGCTCCTGGGTCCCAATGCAAAACCAGTAACAAGGCCCCCAACTATAATGCTTTATTCATAGTACTGGGCTCCCTATATGGGCCCCCTAAGGCTCCTGGGCCCGGGTGCAACCGCATCCCCTAAAGTTATGCCAGCCTCTTGTACTATTCTAGTTCAACAACCTCAAAGCGCATAAAACATCTTATAGAAATGTTCACTTTCTATACTGCGGTCCACTTCATGCACATGTTTTCATGCGTAATAAATGAATGCAACTTTACGTAAAGTATTTTATGGCGGCTTTAATACGGCGGCCAAAACAGTTAAAAGTTGTAAAACTAATCATCCTCTACCAACTCCATGCTGACTGATGCTGCTGAAGCCTCTCTTGTACGCGGCTACAATAATAGTAATGTTCCTTCAGTAGGCTCTTTATAGAAATATCTTAGGTGTTTTATATTACTGAATCCTAGAATAGCTTTTTTTAATTTTTTTGTACGGTAGAAAACAAATGCTTCGGGCATAATGACAACCTTGATGACCATTATCTCTTCTTTATTGCCAATGAAGCAGCGGAATCAATTTAATTCCTCATATTTTTTTATTCTTTCATGATTTTCTTTAGTAGGTATTTCAGCTGAATAGGAGAACATTCCTGTAAGATACATTTTGTGGAGGTTGTAAAACTTTACTGGAATAATTTGCATTTCCTGACAACAAGCCGTTCCCATGTAATATGATTACTGTTTATGAATGGGGAGATTCTATAAATTCCTTATGGTTCTTTATGAGTCATTAGATTGCACAATATATTTTAATGTTGCATTAAAAAAATGACAATATAGTTTCGGTTAATGACAATGTGTTTATGTGACAAGTTGAAAGGGATTTTCCACAAAAACACTGATGGCTTATCCAGAAGTGATTAATGTGTGATTGGTGGGAGACCCACCGATGGAACCCCACAAACTAGCACTTCTATGGGACTTTCTGTTTGTGAATCTCGTACTACAGTTGAGACCCTCGCTTGGTAATGTGTAAGGACAAGGTGATGCACCTTGATAAACGGTAAAGGTGTAGGCAGCTCCATTCACTTGAGTTGTACTGCAGTTTTTCTGCACAGTGGGTGATCGGACCACCATTATACAAGAAAAAGGCTTCATTCACACAGGTGTGAAGGTTTTCGGTCGTCCGTGTCACGGCCACAGCGCGGCCTGAAAATTGCTTGAATGAGAGGCAGCCGTGAGCAAGTCATGGCTGCTATTCCCGGTTTATTGCCCGTTCAGTGCGGCGATTATACACTGCACCCGGAATAAGCTGCTAGACTGCCTTCCCATCTCCACCCCTCGCCGTCTTCAGCAAGGGGAGAGGGTGGGACAGGCCAGGAGCTAGTGTGCTAAACTCTTGCCTTCTCTCCACCCCTTGTCAGCTGCCAGCAGTGGAAGGAGGCGGGACGTCCCATTGCAGACAGCCAACAAGGGGCGAAGATGAGGAGGGAACGGGGTGAGTGGTTGAGTAGATACGTTACTAAACTCCCTCCCACCTCACTTCTCTGGCAGTCCACCACCGTATTCCTACCAGAAGATAGTTCCAGAACTATCTTTTCTGGCCGGCATAAGAATGGCCAGCTGAAATTTGCACCGTATGCGCTATCTTTGCTGGTAGGACGTTTTTACGCATTGGGAATACGCCCATCTGAACTGATGCATTGGAAACCAATGCGTAAGATGGGTAGCTTATATCAGCCGGCTGTGAAAACGCGGCCAGTATACGCTCATGTATACGCTTAAAGACTGAGCATCCCTTTTATTCTTAGGATTGCTGGGGGTCCCAGAGTTCTCACCTGCCTTCCCGCTTCCCTACACTCTGAGGCGGGATCAACATTGAGCCAGGGTGGGCGGGGTACATTCAGGGGTGGGATCGATCTGGTCTTTGTTCTTTAAAATCAAGAGTTGTCCAAGACTTTATGGACACAATTGACTATGACAGCAGCACTGTAGGAAGCTGAGCATTTCTTGTTTTGCCGCCCAGACCCTTACTTGTCATGCAAATAACACAATGATGTCATTTGGCAGCTTATGTTTTTTGTAGGAACCTAGTTAGAAAAGGCCATGGTAGAGGAAGAGGATGCAGTGGGAGCATGATGGAGGTCAGTGAGTTTAATATTTCATTGCTAGGACACAGTAGGGTCTTATTAATTGCTCAGGTGGCACAATGAGGTCTAAAAGTGAATCAGGGGTACAGTGAGACCTATAAATTACTAAGGGGGCAGAGTAGGGCTTATAAATTACTAAGGGAAAATAGTGGGGCCTATAAACTACTAAGGGGACCCACTGTAACTGTCACTAAGGGCTCATGTAAACCTAAAACCAGCCCTGCCACCATTGATGGCATTTCTCACTTTATGATGTGGAAATTTCCCCTATTACAGCTGCAAGTGTCTGCCAGGATATCTTTATACATACCAAACGGGTGGCCTATCCCATCAAAAGCAGAAAGTTCAGTAAACTTTATTGTAATGTGCATGTGCAGTTTTACTGCTGTGATTAAACGGGTTGTACCAGAATCTCAAGTTATTCCCGATCCTCAGGATAGGGGATAACTTGTTGAGACCCCCACCAATCGCAAGAAGGGGATCCCATTGTGTGAGGCGGAGACTGAATGGACCTTTCAATAGGCGTGCTGAGATACCCAAGTGGCACCTGCTCCGGTATTTCCGTCAGCCTCATTGAAATGTATGGAGTGCTGGTTGCACAACACATGTATGTCCAGGGCTCCATTCAGAGTGACTTCACTACAGGGGGAGGAGTGAGCCCCACAGTGACAGGAGAGCGGGACACAGAAGTCCCGTTCTCAAGATCAGCGAGGGTCTCAGCAATGAGCCCCCCACAGAACAGAAAGTTATCCTCTATCTTGAGGATAGGGGATAACTTGAAATTCTCGTATAACTCTTTTGATAATAGGGTGGCAGCAGTAACCTTTAATCACTCCATAGTGAGTGACCACTCAAATGAGTAATACTTTCTAGTCATTAAGGAACATTGCACTGTATTCACTCCCCCCCCCCCTCTCTTGGGTTTAACAGTTCGTTAGCATTCCTTAGAAATATTTAATGCAATGTAAATTGCCCTAGGTCTAACTTATGCTGACCATACTTTTTCCTGTTCTCCTTTAATGCGAGTCTTAATAGCTGACTAAGCCTAACATTTGTTAAGATAAATAGTGGTGTGCCCTTAATGGATACATTGTTAATTGCAAAATGCAAAGCTGACATTTAGATTCAGTAAACACCTTCAATTTAAGATTTGGCTGGAAAATGGAAATGGTGCCAACATTAAAATTAATATAGATCCTTATTAAAAAAAAAAGGGAGTACATATAATAAAGGCAGATTAGACGGGTGTTATATGGACCATTAAGTAATGGGGCCCCAATGACGTTGCTCCATGTTTTTTTTCCATGGTAACTTGCACAAGAATCTTTCTGCACAGGGACCCCCACAGTAGTAAGAGGAAGCAATACAAGAGCCCGATTCCCTTAACTCTGCAAGAGATTAGTTGTAGGACCAACAAGCACCAGATTATGTTACATGGGAGATAAGATGACATCAACAAGCAGCAGGTGGAGAGCCCCATTTTGCCCATGTTGTAGAGCATGCTTTCTTTCATGTCCACCCAGTGTCTGATGGAACATGGCAATTTTTGTGCCTGCATATGGAGAAATAAGGAGGTGCAGCAGGTCACCCCACAATTCTAAAGGCTGTGTAATGTCTTTGTACAATACAGATTTTGTATAGAGCCATAATGTGGTCCTGTAGTGAAGCCCTTAAAATAGGGGTACTCGACTATCTGATTGCACCCTTAGGCTAAAGCAGCATGATGACACTGGATTTTTTGCAATCAGCAGGAAGCCACAACTTACAAGTGTCATGTCTGCACTGCGAACCTTGGCCACGCAACCTGTGGAGTGGCTGAAAGTGTTGAAGAGGGTTTAGTCTTAAAGGGGTTGTCTCGCGGCAAACCTCAAAATTTTACCTTACCCCATTCCCCCTGTCACCGCCCTGGCATAAAATAGCAAATTAAAGCGGTTTTTAAACCGCTTGCTACTCACCGATCCGATGAAATAAGGACTTTAAAAAATCTTCTCCCTAAGATGGCCGCCGGTCCTTTCTCCAGGGATGCACTGCGGTTTTCTCCCATGGTGCACCGCGGGTCTTCTCCCATGGTGCACCATGGGCTCTGTGTGTTCCATTGCCGATTCCAGCCTCCTGATTGGCTGGAATCGGCACACGTGATGGGGCGGAGCTATGCGATGACGCGTAGAAGGGGGCGGAGCCAGAACGCCGCTCGTGCCTGGACCGAGCAGAAGGGGAGAAGACCGCACAGCACAAGCGCGTCTAAAAAAGCAAGAAGACATCCGAATTAGACGGATCCATGGAGACGGGGACGCCAGCAAGTGAATAACTTCTGTATGGCTCATATTTAATGCACGATGTACATTACAAAGTGCATTAATATGGCCATACAGAAGTGTATAACCCCACTTGCTGCCGCGAGACAACCCCTTTAAGCAAACGTATACAGCAATTACAAGCTAATGTTGATAAACACAGATCATGCATATGTCGCCTTAAAGGGAAGATGGGAGAATTTTCTGCAGGGCGCAGTGAGCTGGTAGATGCTCACAGCTCCACTGAAGATGAAGGGAAATGATTGAAAGAAAAGGTAACTGACCTGGAAGACAGATCAGGTCACAACAACTTTAATCTTAGAACTATTTCAGAAGGCATCTCACCTGCTGAGCTCACAAACTACATTCAAGTTTTGCTTAGAGTGATACTCCCTACCCACAATGCCTCAGATTTCATAATCGATAAAACTTTTATCAAAATCTATGACCACAGCAGATGAAGCTCCCAGAGATTTCCTAGTGAGAATTCATTTAAGCCCTCCACGCAATGTGACGTACATGTATGTTGGATGTGTGTGCAGCGGGCTGGAGAGAAGAGCTCCGGCGGTTGTTGGCGTTCTCTGACCGCTGAAATCAGAGTTGAACCACAACAGCTGCAATCAGAAATACCAACTGTGATCAGAGTTTAACCTTGTAGTGACATGGCCTATTTTGGCCCAGAAAACACAACAATTTTTCGAGGGATAAGCATCCTCACTTTTCAAAAGCCATAACCTTTTTATTTTTCTGTTGACATGGCCTTTTGAGAGATTGGTTTTTGTGTGGCAAACTGAAGTTTTTATTGGCACCATTTTTGGGTACATGCAATGTATTGCAAAACTTTTTTCTGTAATTTTTTTTTTCATCGCTGGATTTAAATTCTCATAACTTTTTTATTTTTCCATGGACTGAGTTCAGTTTTTTTTTTTTTGTGATGAGTTGTAGTTTTTATTGGAACCAATTTTGGGGTACATACGGCTTTTGTTTGATAAATTTTAATGCATCGTTTTTTAGAGGCAAAATAAACAAAAAAAGCATTTTGTCTACTTTTTGTGAGGAATTTTTAAACATTTCTGCCCTGCAGGATAAATAGTGTGTTTAATTTATTGTACAAGTTGTTACGGATACAAAGGTACCAAATATCTTTTTTTTTATACAAACGGGAAAGTGCATAATAAAGTTTTTTTGTTTTTTTTAATGGGGTTTTTTTTATTACACTAATTTTTTGGTTTACATTTTTTATGTCCATGTAGGGAACTTAGACCATAAAAGGTATGATCGCTATGATAATACATTGCAGTACCTTTGTACTGCAATGCATTATCGCTCACAATAGCAATCACAAACAATTGCAGGCTCAGACACCAGTGTCTGATTGGAATGGCGCACGCTCCCTCAGTGTACCCTTTACATGCCATGATGTACATTGATCGTGGCATTTAAGGAGTTAAAAGTGGGAATCGATGTACACTTCTGAGCCCCTATCATGCACAGGACATAGTTTTATGTCCTGTTGCATTAACTATCCCCCAGTCAGGACACAAACCTACATCCTTTGGTGTTAAGGGGTTAAACACCTAGATGCAGCTGTCAATTCTGTCAACCGTACTTAAATGGCATGATAGAGGGAGAAAGCTTCCTCTGTCTCCTGAATGCCCTCCCCCTGTGATGAGATTGCGAGGTACAGTTTGATTGTAATGACAACCTGGAACCTGGTAAAAGCTTTGAGGCTGCAATGTATTTCGACCTATACTGAAGTACAGGAAGAAAAGTGTAACTCAGTGATGCTCGGGCCCTGAAATCACTGTTTGCACTGTAGGCAAATGAGGTGTAAACCAATGGAAAATTCTGAGCCCACCTTAAAATGCAGTTGCTAATTTGGAGAAGGCTATATAAAAAAAAAAACAATCTACTCAAATCTTTCACTTACCCATTGCTCCTGCCCCATCCAGTCCAGTCCTTCATGTCCAGGTAGTGCAGTCAAATGCTAAACAGGAGGTGACCACTAAAGCCAATCCCTAGCCTTAATCTCTGAAGCATGGGATTTGCCATGTCAGTCACATGTCTCAATATGTGATCACACCCAGAAGCGAAAAGGAACCGAACTAGAGCAACTGAGTGAATGAAAGAGGTGAATGTTTTATATTTTTATATTACGGCATAAGGGAAAGTGATATTACTGATGAGGGTATAAGGTGAAAAGTTATTACTGATGTGGGCATAAGGCAGAGCATTATTACTATGTAGAGGGCACTAAAAGCAGCACTTACTTTATGGTGCCTAATGGGGAGATTCTGTTGAGGTATTGAAGCCATAGAGAGGGTGCTGGAAAAGCTAGAAGCTAACGATGTCATGTTGTAACTGAGAGAAGTTGTCATGATGGTCTGGGCTAGGTGGAGAGGGATAGGGAAAGTGAACAACTCCAGTCAATGGGGATGTCACTTGTAATCACTGGAGGTAATTGTAATATAATCATTTATACGTTCTGCAGAGTGCCTGTGTAGAGCTGGTAAATACAACTTTAGGGCTCCCACCCACTGGCGTTTTTTTCTCCACTGCGATGCGATTCTAAAGTTAAAGTCTCGCATCGCAGTGCGACAAAAACGCAGGCAGATACCCAAAAATCACTGGGATATCGCAGCGACATCGCCAGTCTTTTCAATGGGGCCAGAAGCAGCAGTGCTAGCCCCATTGAAAAGATATGGAGAATGCCGTGGACTTCTGCCACAGCCGTGACAGCTGTCACAGCTGTGGCAGGAGTTTCCTTCATCCCCACGGGGACCGCGGGAATGAAGGAATTCTCTGTCACAGCTATGTCAGAAGTCCGCGGCATGCTATCCCATTGCTTTCAATGGGATCGACACTGCTGCTGATCCCATTGAAAGCAGTGGTTTCTGACAAGCCCCGCAGAATGATTATCGGAGAAGGGCTTGAAATATAAGCCCTCCCCCGATAATCATTAAAAAGTGGTTAAAAAAATAATTAAAAAGTTACTCACCTCTCCTGCTGTCAGCCACGTCCTCCTGCTGGCTCCCAGCCACTGCTGTCCCGCACTTTCAGCAGACGGGGATTTAAAAATCCCTGCCTACTGAAAGGGCTGTGCAGATTGGCTGAGGGCTCAGCCAATAGCAGCTACTGCTTAGCTATTGGCTGAGCGCTCAGCAAATGACAGATAGCTCTTAGCTATTCATTCATGAACAGCTAAAATATTGCTATTCATGAATGAATAGCTAAGAGCTATCTGCCATTGGCTGAGCGCTCAGCCAATAGCTAAGCATTAGCTGCTATTGGCTGAGCCCTCAGCCAATCCGCACAGCCCTTTCAGGAGGCGGGGATTTTTAAATCCCCATCTGCTGAAAGAGCTCAGTAGCAGTGTCGGGGAGCCAGCTGGAGGACGCGGCTGACAGCAGGAGAGGTGAGTAACTTTTTTACTATTTTGTTAACCACTTTTTGATGATTATCGAGGAAGGGCTTATATTTTAAGCCCTTCTCCGATAATCATTCTGCGTGGCTTGTCAGAAACCACTGCTTTCAATGGGATCGGCAGCAGTGCCGATCCCATTGAAAGCAATGGGATAGCATGCCGCGGACTTCTGCCACAGCTGTGACAGCTGTCACAGCTGTGGCAGAAGTCCGCGGCATTCTCCATATCTTTTCAATGGGGCTAGCGCTGCTGCCACTGGCCCCATTGAAAAGACTGGTGATGACGCTGCGATATCCCATCGATTTTCTCACACTGCTCTGCGAGAGTTTTCACTTACTCTCGCAGCGCAGTGGAGAAAAAAACGCCAGTGGGTGGGAGCCCTTATGGTCATTCTATGGCTTGTGGTACAATGGCCACTGTAGGGGTATGTTTGGCCAATAGGAGTGCAAAAAACTGAAAAAGTGATAAGGGTGTTCTCTGCTGTTAAGGCTACTGATATGAAACTACTGGGTCACAGTACTGGGTAGGGGAGGGACTAATCCAGAGAGGTTGACAGCTGACACTTGATGATCGGAGGCAAAGATATCAAGTGAATGTGACAGAATCTGGAGAGGAGACCTATGGACGAGATACCTAGACCTCAGCTGGTACAGGAGAAAAGGGACAGCCCTGTCTAGAAGCAGGGCTAGCGTCCTGATAAGGAAAACACCATGGTCTTCCCCTAGGGCCTAGCTAACCCTGACAGGACACAGGACAAAACACAGTAAAAACCAAAAGACAGACCAAGGACGGGAAAAGAGCAGAAACAGAGGGGCTGTGGACAAGTGAACAAAAATGAGTCAGCAGAGCTGGTGAAGAGCTACCTGACAACTAGAGTGCAGAGCAGGAGCACAACAAACAGATGAGCACTGCACAAAAACAGGATAAATGCAGAAGCAGGACCTAAACTGGGTGTCAGAAAGAAACTCGCAACAACACTGAGGCAAAGTAGTAAGGATTTCCAGCTCAGATAAATAGGGAAATGATTAGCCCTGCTCAACAGCTGAGCTAGAATACCTGAGGCAGGTAAGCAGTGACATACTGGATAAAAGTATGTAGAAGCTCAGGTTACAGGGAAAGCAGGACAACGCCCACATCTGCCAGAAACAAGGAGAGAAGAGCAAGTCTGAATAGCGGACCTAACACCTGCATCTGGGCTACCTAATGATGCAATTAGAAGTCAGGTGGAAGAGCTCCATAAGAAAGGGTTGAGATCATGCCATAATTGCTCCTGACCAGAGAAACAAACAGTCTAAGAAAAGGCTTATGGGAGCCATGAGGCCATGGTGCTCAACATGTTAAAAAAAAACTTGTTCATGTTTTTGAAGAACTTGGTGGTAGATCCAGTGCATAGTTTAGTGAGGGATGTTGATGTTTTGCTAGAGGCCATACAGGCCTAGAATTTTGTAATGTAGTATATTTTGTGAAGTGCTTTGTGCTGTTTTGTGTGATGCACAATAAAACTAATGGAGACTAGTATTAAACCAAAAAGCAATAGTTCAGAATGAATTTCTGAGAGTGCCAACCCTTTCTAACTCAAAGATTGAAATCCCATTGAACAAGCATTCGCCAAGTTGTCAATATTGCTGTTTCTCTAAAGTTTTTCACGTAACAGTATGGTAGGTAGTAGTAATTCCATCACTATTTGGTGGTAAAGTGGGATCATTTACTTTAATGACAAGAAACACAACACTCACCCTATAGAAGTTAATGTGTTTTTCTCAGACACCTATGATCACATGACTACTGTAAAGCATATTTAAGAGATACTTTTAAGAGATCTGAACAACAGCTCAGGACGCCCCCATAATTGTGTGTGGAAAATACATTGTAAAAAGTTATAATCAGAAAATAAAGACAGATTAGAAAAAAGAACATTTCATTTGGGTGACAGATTCCTTTTAAATATGTTCTATGGCACCACAATTATGTAAAACTAATTTTTCAATTGCAGATTGATTTTGTAAGCCAAAATGAAGATATATAGAACTTTTTTCTTTTCTCCTCTAACTACTCATTTTTATTCATCCTACTCACTTAGCGTCGTACTTACAGAGAGCCTCCTTCATCCTAACAATGTCATTTTGACTGCTGCTTCTTTGAACAATTACTTTTCTGCGCCTGAAACTTTAATCATCGGTTTCTCACAAACCTCTATTTACCTTTTCTCTTATCTCAGTTCTCAAAATCATTCTGTAAAGATTCACCATTACATTTTAAAGTATTTTTCCATATCCATAAGCATGGAATGTTAAAGAAAGAATGGCTAAAAGCTTAGGCTGCTTTCACACCGGCGTTCTGGTCAGTTTAGGGTTTCTGTCTCGCTGCTCCATTTTTGGAGGAGAGAAACTCAAATAAAATGGAAAATAATGATCCATTTTTTTCCCCATTGATTTAAACGGGGTTTGAAAACAACAGAAGGCAAATAAAAAAGGCTTTCGTTTGTTTCCATTTTATTAGGTTTTTTTGGAAAGAAAAATAGCACAATCTGCAATGAATCTGAACATTTTGTGTCCGCTTGCCTTGGCAACCCATTGGTCCTCCATGATTACATAGTGGAGGGCCGATGACATTACAGAGGTAGCACGCTCCCTCTGTGAACCCTTCTATATACCGCTATCTACATTGATTGCAGGAAATAAGAAATTATGAAAAGTCCCTGTGTTCCTGGTGTGTGAATAGACAAAAGAACAAGCTGTTGGGAAGGAGTCCACAGGTGCCAATGGGCCTCCTCAAATATCCAGGTTCACCTAAATAAAGTCACGGGCTGGAAATGGATCTTGCTGTAGAGTGGAAACACTCCAAATGTCTTTATTCCATTAAACAGGACAATACAGATCTCACAGGGACTGCATTTCAGAGGTCTTATTACACAAAGTAGCCTTATTTTTCTAGCATATGTGTGTATAGCATGAGAGTCTATTTAAAGTGAAAGTGACTTGAAATGCAGGAGTGTGTTCATGCTGGCCGTTAAAAGTAAGCACACGAGTTAGTGCAAGCAATAGCATGCGTTTACAGGAAGAAGTTGGCGACCGCACACCGGAAGTGGTTCAGGTTGCGTGATCATGGTCCCACACGCACATGCAGTCCGGTTGAGAACCAATATTCTAATAACAGTTATGATTTTAAAAAAGAGGTTGTACACATGTTGTAAAGGAGAGCATTGCATTTGTTATATACAGAAAATAGATTTTCTGAACCCTGTCCTAAACTTCTATTCTATTTTTGTTGTTTGTACATTGATTGTGGCATGTAAAAGGTTAACAGCTTGGACCTGTGTTATCACCGATCCCCCCTGTTGCAGCTGGAAGCCAGTTGTCAGTCACAGCCCGCTCTCGCTGTTTGGGAATTGCAGAATTAGTGGCAAAAATCCAAATCTGGCTCTTTAGATTGCTTGCGAATGGGGCAGAATTATTCCGCATTTTGCACCCTGCACTGTGAACTATGCACCAAAGCCAAAAAAGTCTCATTGCAGATTTTGGAGCGAAATTGCAGGCTAATGTAAGCCATTTCAATTTAGCATCAAAATCAGCACAGATCTGCACATGACCCCAGCTCCATGCAATGGGAAAAATTTGCATCTGTAGAGGACTCACCCTCAAGAACTAAGTTGCTGTGGCAATTACTATGCAGATGTGCCAACAATTGTGCCAAAATTGATGCGCGCAATAGTCTTGAGCATGCACGCTGGTAACAAACTGATTGGATGAGACTCTAAAGTGAAAAGGACCGTTTTTTCTGTGCAACAGAAAGAGAAAATTGTGTGTTTTCTATGTTGCAAGATGCACAAAACTCGCACAAAAATACAACCCATTATTCGCAACTTACATGGGCAATGTTTGTCTCGCAAGTCAGAAAGATCACAACATGTTCCATTATATGTGTTTTGCACAAGGATAGAACTTGCAGATGTGAGGTCTCCTACACATAGCACAGAACCCGGACAGAGTGTAGTCCATAAAGATGTCCCTGATTTGGAGACCAGATACTGCTGGTCTTTGATGCAGCTTGGGGTCATCTATAACTTCCGATAGAAAAGTTGCAGATTCAGCCTCTTCTGCATTCTAACCACAATCGTTGTCCTGGCAAAAATTATGTAGAACCATGCAGACTCTAAATATTGCACACACGTTCTCCGGTCTGAGCTCAAGTGCACTGTTCTAAACTCTCCACTAGTTAGTGAGGAACACTTCACAAAATCCGGGCATGTGTGAACAGGTAATCAAACACTCGCCTCCTGGAGTCCATGTCCCTGTGAGCGAAGAGATGCAGAACATGAGTGTTCAGGCCAAAACCTTCATCCTCCACAATAATGAATGGGGCAGGTGGACTTGAAGAGCCAGAAAGAGTCCATGCTTCGAGCAGGGACAGCTGATCAGCAAGAAGTCGCTGACCCATTCTGGAAGCCCTGAAAATGCGAGCATCCGCAGCACTTCCATAGGCCCCAATATCCACAAGCAGAAATCGATAGTCACTATCAGCAACAGTCAACAGCACTACCAAGAAGCACTGCTTATAATTGCAATATCGGAACTCTGAGTGTCAGCTTTTTAACACGAATATGTTTGCCATCCAGCTCCCCAATGCAGTTCAGAAACTGTGCAGCAGTCTGGAATCCCTTGGTGATGTCCATCCAATCTTGGCGAGAGGGCAGAGCCATCACCATAATCACAAGGCGCTGCCAAAAAATACCACAGGTCTCCCTGATGGTCCCAAAAATTGTATATTTTCCCAACAGAAACTCAAAATACAGCAAAGCATCTAAATTCCCAGTGGCCACGGACCTGCACAAAGAAGCCAAATGAAATAATTTTTAGCCACAAATGTTAAATTTTAATGAACACAATAAAAAAGAGCAGAAAAATGTAAAAGACATTTTAAAACTGAGAGATCAAAACATAGAACAGCCCATGTACCTACCTTAGGGTGACCAGATGTGACTCAGATGCAATAAACCAACGCATATTGGTGTATGTAAATCCATATGGCACCTCCAGTAGAAGCTTATTAAACAGCTTGACTGACAAACGACAGAAGAAGATGAACTTGTCAACATAAAGAGTATGGAAATACCGCTTATGAGCAGGCTGTGACCAGAGGATGAACCCAGAATCTCCTCCTCATTCAAGATAGCAAGGCAAAAGAACATCCTCATTACCAGAAGACATGTCTCCAAGCTCAGCAACTCTCTCACAAACCCAGAAAGTACAAGGAATACTGCAGAATAGTGTGGTGCCGCACGTGACCTATTTACAGTTGATTACAGTTGGTAGGATCAATTATGACAACTTCTGGTCTTGTTTGTAACTTTTTTGGGCATGCAAAAAACAGCTAAATATGCGCTGATGCGCTTGCAACAAAGCCTTGTTTATGGTGCAAAAACATAGCGCTGAGGCACATACAAATGCATACACGCCCATGTGAAGAAGCCTAATACATACATTGCAGTCACATGTTACTTCACTGTCCGTGCTCCCTCTACGTGCCAACCTACTGTACCGTGAAATAGCTGCTGCCATCACAATGGCTCCCTAAACCCTTTTTATAGGCTACAGGTTCTCTTTGAATTAAAACATGCCTTAAAAGTAAACAGCTATAATTTTAAATTCTTCTTACAGGAGGAAATGTACTTTCTAGCACATAAATATTCGGACCTATAATTACTATTTAGTATCAGAAAAGGACTTTGGAATTACAAAAAAGGCAGAAAATAAATTGGAAGTTTTGCTAATGATAATTAAAGAAGCCATTGTCTAATTAAATAGAAAACATCAGTGAAGTATGGAGAAGAAAGCAGGATTTAGTGAAGTCTATTCCATATTTATTAAAATGGAGGATACAATAATTAGTGATTTTATCTTGGTAGACTCTCCGAGAACACCAAGAACAGATGACATTTCTGTGATTTCTGTTTCCCACAATCCTTAGGGCTCCTAAGGGAGCAATGTCAATTACACCAACATAAATGCAAATGGCATTTTAAAGACTTTGCGCTACATGCCGGGAATGTTAATATTCTAAAAAGATGCAAACAGTCAGTACAATGTTTCCAAAACCTCTTTAACCCATCATGTCTCTTTATTCAGCTGCTACTAATCCCATCATTACTTTGTGACAGACTGCTGGTCGCCCACTCTGCCTGTCAATCAAAATCACCCACTAAAGATGAACCATTTTCTGAAGCTACCAAGTGTGGAATTAATTTTTGGCAGTAAAAAGCTAAACTTTTGACTATACGGAGTGATTATGCCTATAGTCAGCTGGCTTTCTTGCTTGATGGGTTATTCTTATTAAGATAAAATGTTTCCCCCAAAGCAGCTTAAATACTTATCAAAATAACAAGTCTGCGGAAAAAATATGAAATGCAGAAGGGTGAAAGCAGAAATAATCCAGGTGTGGCTCTTCCTATTTTAGATATGCGCTTCAGCTCATAAATAATACTGGCTTTTAAGTAAGACGGTTTATGCTTTGTATTACCTGCTCAGATTCGGAAACAAAATTATTCCATTTTCAATGTACCATCTGTAGCAAAGTTCTGGAATTGCTGCAGCTTCATTTCGGGACCTTCCACATTGGACAGAAGAGACCACATGGTGCAACACAAGAAGGGGTAAATTCTGAACCAAAATCATAGAATGGTAGAGTTGGAAGGGACCTCCAGGGTCATCAGGTTTAACGCCCTGCTCAATGCAGGATCACTAAATCATCCCAGACCGATGTCTGTCCCGCAGGCTACTTGTGGATTTTGATGCAGAATAGAAAATGGCAGATTTTGGTTTGGAATTTCATAGCTGCGGAGTAATTCCATCCTGTCTGAAAGGGAATGATGGCCAATATCTTGGGAGACAGCCATGTTGCCTGAACAGCAGTTCCAGAGATTTGCTATAAGATGGTTTCACGCACAACATTTTGAGGCATTCCCACAGAAATTTTTGGGGAGTTTTTAGTTTTTGTCACAAATGTTGTAGCTAGATGTTAATTTAAAGGTATTTTGCAACTGTTGGAAATATTTTAAAAATGGCTGCAAATGTCATTAAACAATACAAGAAGGAATACTGACCTGTTCTTTCTACTTACGATTCAATGCTGCAGCAACCATGGTCTTCCCAGTCTATATTTACACTATGTAACCTTTGCAGCCAATCAGTGGCTTCAGATGTCACATGGTCATAGATTGTAAACAAAGACTGGGAGGACCATGGCTGCTACTGCACTGGATCGCAAGGGGAAGGAGGTTAGTGGAGCTTCTTTCATTGTATTACAACATTCATAGTTGTATTTTAAACAATTCTAAGAGTTGGATAACCCCTTTAAAGTCTATAACAAGCTAATCAAGAGGCCACATACAAGGTATTTGGTTACATACTCTGTGTTTTGTAGTATTTTATGGGGGGGAGAAGCTATCTTCACATGCAGCTCCCATGCACTCAGAGGCTGCAGGCTGACAGATCTGCAGCACTGTGATAAGGATCTCCATAATCTCTGAAGAGAGGCTTCGGGATGAATTTGAGAGAAAGTTAGAGGACTTAAAGGAACAGCATGCTATTGTTCAAGTATCGCAAGAAGACATAGCTCAGTTGAAACTCCAGCATTCAAAGATACAAGCAGAGATGGAGAATGTCAAAGCTATGGCTGTAGTGTCTGAGAATGCTAGGTAAGGCGCCGATGATAAAGTGAAAAAACAATGGCTGGATGAGGTATCCCAGCCACAAAAGAACTTATATGAAGAAGCTAAATTATATGTAACTCAGATCCAGGAGCTTAAACAGAATCATGCTCTAGTTGTGGAGGAACTGTCCAAATGGTTAAAGCAAACAGAAAAGGAGAAAGAATCCTTGGAAAAGGCCAAGCAGGCTTTGGAAGGTGAATGTACTGAGCTGACCCATAAGGTGAAAAGGTTATTGGAAGACAAGCGTGATTCTGAATGCAAGAGAAACTCAGCAGAGACACAGCTTCAAGAGCTACAAGTACAAATCACTGAAAGTGATAGAGTCCAGGCAGAGCTGTCTGAGAAGATTAATTGACTGCAGGTGGAGTTGGAAGCTAAGACTGAAGAGTTTTAGAGGCTGGTGCAAGAAGACACGCATCAGAGGCTTGCTCATAGTGCACATCTAAAGGCAATGTAAGATGAGAGAAATGTGTTCATCAAGTAGTTAGAAGTTGATGCAGAAACTAAGAGAAACCTGTCAGAGCAGATTTCAACACTTCAGGCTCAGATGTTAGATATGGAAAAGAAAATGAATGAGAACTTTGCATGCTGGGTCTCTGTTGAAGAGCAATAGAGCAAAATCCTAGAAGTGGAAGTGATAAGTCATCTGTTTTGTTTTCATACCGATGTCTATGATGAATTAGAGAAATTTACAGTGAGTCTTTGCCAGGAAGTAGAAGATATTAGTGTGGAGCTTGATTACCAATGTCAGATAGTGTCCAACTGGGAGAAGAAACAGAAGATGTGTAAACAGTGGTTTACTGAGGAGAAAACAATGTCTGCTAAAGATACAAAAGAACGGCTTAACAAGCAGGTGCACACGGAAAAACAAGATTGGATTAGCACCAAGACGGACTCTGAAAAGAGAATTGTGGTACGAGGAAATCTCAAAAGTGTGTTCCATCTACCAGTAGAAGGAATGGAGACCCTGTTGGAAAAGAAAGAGGCCGAAGCACTAACCTTGAAAGTGGTGTCAAGGGAAAAGTCAGTGTTTCAGACAAGACTGCACCCAAACCTGCATCAGTAGCATATTTTGTGCTAGAAATTCCAAAGCAGGCATCGGGCTCTAAAAAAAAGCCTTTTCTGCCTCTAGACTCAATATCTTTCTGAGTTTAGACCTTCCATCAAATCAGTCGATGGTACTGCTATTGAAGCAAAATTGGGTACAAATCTGCAGTAGTATCCTGAGATAGCAAGAAAAGCCCTGACTTGATTGTTAGTTAAAGGCCTAGGCCAATTCTGTATGGCCTCAACTTTGTTAATCTGGGGTGTGATTACCCCCTGCCAGTGACGTAACCAAGGTATTTGGCTTATTCTAAACCTACAGCATACTCTTTGATGTTTATGGTAAGGTCTGTGTCACTTATGGTATCCAAGACAGGTTGTACAAATTGTACGATGTGGCCTCAAGATCTGGTCCATAGACTTTTGGAAAGTAGGAGGCACCTCATGTAAACCAAACACCATGTTTTTGTACTGAAATAAATCATCTGGGGTTGAGGAAGTTTTAAAAAAAAAAAAGGTTCACTAAGAATTTAAGCCCAAAAGTGAAACTCTGGGAATCAAATAGTTGTGTTGCTGGAAGTAAGGTTCAGAGACTAGAGAGGTCTAGGACCCATTTTAGAGAGCAAGTAAAAGAAAAGCTCTTGTTGAAGAATTGTGAAAATGAGATACAAGCAGTGAAATATGCCAAATTATGTGAAAGTGACCTGGGTGCTACAGGTGGACAGTTTCAGAAAACTGGAAAAGTCTTGAGGGAAGAAATCACCTCCGTAAACAAGAGAAAAGTCATTAAGAAAGTGAGAGTTGAGCAACAGATGGAGGCTGAAAAATTCTCTAAAGTGCAAGAGACTAAAGAAAAGGTGAGGCTGCTGAAGCAGAGAAGGCTTCTAAAGAAGTATAGATTGGAAGGCCTCAGAAGTTACATGTGAAGAAAGTCTTGTAAAAGAAGTTGCAGAGGTGATAGTCTTGTAAAAGAAGTTGCAGAGGTGATAGCTAGGAAGAGGCCAGTTAACGAACAGACAGAAGAAAAGGTAATTGTGATTACGCAGAAAAGTGAAAAGGTTATTAGTGGTATAGAACATGTAGAAAATAGTAGTGATAGCCCCACACAGGGAGATCCCTGAGCCTGGAGTTTTGACCCCAAAGGAGCAAAAGCTGAGATGAGACCTACAGCTTTCAATGGGCGAATGGGGGCATATGTGGGAGTGCTGTATTCAGAATGGCCTGCAGTGGGCTACAGACAGGCATTCTGGACTGCAGAGAGGGTCAGGAACCGGATAGAAGGAGCAGATCCTGACAGACTCAAAAGGAGAGAGTATCAGCTCAGTGGAGCTGAAGGGCTGAAAGCCTGAGATCCTGTTTGGACCAGTGTGATCCTGTGTGGATGTGTTGGAGACTGTCACCCAGTATCACGGAGGAGAACACCCTCCAGACTCCACTGGCGGGGTTGGTGATGGTGACCCAGTGGGTTCTGTACCCTGGAATGTGTTTGTGTATGCTGTACATGAACTGTGTTGTTTGCTGTGCTTTCACATCTGTGACAGGGACTGTGTTTTCCTGCTCCATTCATGGAGCAGAGGAAGGGGAATCCCCCAACCGAACAGATCCGTCTTATAACGAAACTGAACAGCATGATAGGACACCAATGACTATAATGTGGTCCATTTGGTTTCCGCCCAGCTGCCCGAAATTTTACCAGAACAAAAAGCGCTACATGCAGCATTTTCTCTTCTGGTATTTTGTATTGGACCTGCAACAGAACCTTCTAACAGAGCTTACAACACAGATATGAAGGCAGCCGTAGAAAAACATTATTTTATTAACAGCAGCATACTTGTCCATGGGTTATATCTGGTTTAAAAGTTCAGTTCTATTGAAGTGAATGTAGCTGAATTCCAATGTGGCCCGTTTTTGGAAGAAAGCAGCCATGTTTTTCTTATCATGGACAACCTCTTTAATAATATTGTTGCATAATTGGATAAATGGACAGGCATGCCAGTGTAACTGGAAAAGAAGATAACTTTTTTTCTTCTTCTTTATAATCCTGGACAACAAGGGCTACAAAGCCAGTCACACTGAGCATCCCCGTAAATCTGCTAGTCACACTTAATGCCCCAATAAGATGGCCAGCCATAATAAGTGCACTGTACTCATACCATACACCAATGAAAGTGTCAGCTACAGTGTAACATAACACCACAAATCACAGAATACCTGCTGATACCAGATACAAGGGATCTGGTACATAGTTTTAAAAATGGCAATAAATCAACAGAGTGGTCTTGTGCAAAGTGGCAAACTCTGCCTACAAGCTCCTGTGATGTAAATCTGGTATTGATTAGAGTATATTGTCATTGATTTAAAGAGGTTGTTCATTTGTAAACTATTGATGGTCTATTCTAAGGATAGGCCATCAATAGTAGACTGGTGGGTATCTGTTCTCCGGCAACCCCACTCATCAGCTGTTTGCTGAGCCACTGCACTGCAATGAAAAAA
Source organism: Eleutherodactylus coqui (assembly GCF_035609145.1). NCBI lineage: Eukaryota > Metazoa > Chordata > Amphibia > Anura > Eleutherodactylidae > Eleutherodactylus > Eleutherodactylus coqui. Next base: position 64,776,783 of record NC_089838.1, on the reverse strand, counting down.
CTTGTTATTACAGACCATTCATTTCAATGGGAACTTTGCCTGTAATACCAAGCCTGGCCACTGCAGTGGGAATGGCGCTGTCTGCTTCCTACAGAAATCAGCTCAGTGCAAAAGTGAAGTAGACCCCTTCCTGGGTGGAAGAACCCTGGAAATCTACTATTGAGGGCCTAGTCTAACAATCAATCATCAATAGTTTACAACTGGACAACTCCTTTAAATTCATTTTTCAGCCCATGCTATTTCTGTCATGATAAGTGAATAAAGCAGTTATTCAGTGCAAGTATTCTGCTGGAGAGCACCTCTGAACTCAGCTTCTTTGAGTGTGATTTAAGGGATTACAGATTTGATCTCAGTGGTGAGACTTTGACATTAAAAATGCTATTTACAACTATATCGTATTTCACACCTTTTAAATGCATATTATATTAGGATTTATTAGGACATGATAAATGAGTCCAAATGCTTTTTTAATTCCAAGAATTTTATTGGATTTTTCATAATAAAGGTTACAAAGTCTTATAAAGAAAAACAGTGTATACAAGCTTACATCTTATATCCTAGTGTACAGTAATTATGCAGAGTCTGCAGATGTAAAAATCAAACAGCTTAAAGGGGTTGTCTCTCGAAATGAAGTGGGTCTATACACTTCTGTATGGCCATATTAATGCACTTTGTAATATACATCGTGCATTAACCCCTTAACGACCGCCCCATCGGGAAACTACGTCCTCAGAAAGTGGGCCTAAATCCTAGAGGACGTAGTTTTATGCATCCTCTTTGGATTGATGCCCACTGGCCTGAGGACGTGACAGCTCCATGCTGTCGGTGCCCGCAGGTAGCCGACAGCATGGAGCTGTCATCCCAGGATGCGGGCAGTCCCCCCCGGCATTGCGATCGGCGCTATAAAATGAATAGCGCCGATCGCAAAAAAGTAAAGAAAACAGTGTTAAAAAGTAGTAATTCAGCTGCTATGATGGATCGGATCCATCACGGCAGCTGAAAATACTCACACGGCTTGTCGGCGGTGTCCCCCGGAGATCTGGTCCTCCCGGACCCGCCGGCGGCCTTCTGCGCATGCGCGCCTGACGATGACGTCACGCGCACGCGCAAAAGCCCGGGTGTCCCCGGCAAATTTAAAATCTCCTGGCTCCCGGCTCCTGAAGGTAGCCGGGAACCAGGAGGTGCTACCGGGGACCACTGTGAGCGGTCCCCGGGCCCGCGATCACCGCTATCCATTGCGATAGCGGTGATCGCGAAAAAGTTTAAAAAGTAAAACAAAAGTAAAGTTTCACCTCCCCTCATGGATCGGATCCATGAGGGGAGGTGAAGATACTCACCCCCGGTCCTCTGCGATGTCCCGATGTCCCGGGACCCGAAATCCCCGTCTGCGCATGCGCGCCCAATGATTGACATCGGGCGCGTGCACAGAGGGGCTCGAGCCCCGGGAAATTCAAAATTGCTCTGCTCCTGGCTGCCATGTGTAGCCAAGAGCAGAGGGATGTCACCAGGGACATGATCACTGTCATCCAATGGATGACAGTGATCATGTAAAGTAAAAAAAAAGTGCAAAAAGTAAAAAAAAATAAATAAAAAAAGGGGTAAAAGGTAAAAAAAAAAAAGTGCAAAAAGTAAAAAAAAAGTTTTAAAAAGTTAAAAAAAAGCTTGCGTTTCATCTCCCCCCATGGATCATATCCGTGAGGGAGGATGAAATGACGTACCTAAGGCCTGCGGATTTATCCGTGGACCTCACCCCAGCTTCTGCGCACGCGCCCGTCACCAATGTGGCAGGCGCATGCGCAAAAGCCGTGGTTTTTTTAAAATCTCCCTGCTCCTGGCTACAAAACTTAGCCGAGAGCCTGGAGATTTCACGGAGGGCCGCGGTGAGCGGTTCCTGATCACGTGTTCGCTGTTATCCAAAGAATAATGGCGATCACGTAAAAGTTAAAAAAAGGTGAAGCTTCATCTCCCCTCACTGATGCGATCGGTGAGAGGAGATAAAAATTTTTACCGGAGGCCTCCGTATTTGCACCCCGACGCAATCTTCTTCCGTGAACTTTCCCGTATTCTGCGCATGCGACCGCTGGCAAAACACCGGACACATGCGCAGGAGTCGGGGAGCCCAGGAAACGTAATATCTCCTTGCTCCCGGCGACCAACGGTCCCAGAGAGCCTGGAGCAGTGACGGGTGGCCTCGTTGAGCGGTCCCCGGTCACGTGAAAAAATGGTAGCGATCTACCTTTGGCCGGTCTCACATGACCGGATAGGAATTACGGATTCCGCATGCGTTTGATTAGCGGTAATACGCAGATCAATCGCATTGGATTACACAATTCCGCTCACATTAGCGGGTTGGAATTGCGTAATCCACTCGCAGAAAAGAGAACGCAGCAGGTTCTATTTTACCGCGGATATCCGCAACATAGAGCCCATTGTGCTCCATGGTCATGGATATACCCGCAGCCCATACGCAACTACGTTGTATACGGGCTGCGGGTACCCGTGTCATCGCTAAGCGACGGTGCGGGAAATACAAACAACAAAAAAAAAAGTGTACTGCGCATGACCGCCCGTGTAAGTACGCAGTTATGCGCAGTACATTATGCGGCCGTACGCAGGGTCACAGCCGGGCTCACAGCCGGGATCCGCTGCGGGCCTCCACAAGCGGATTCCCCATACGGCTGCGTGAGCCCGGCGTTATTCAGACCGCTAACTGTAATACGCAATTTACAAGAAGCCCCGGGAACGCCCGCCTTCATGCAGTTCCAGGAGCAGCTTGTTGAGCGCCTTCTGTGTGAGACCGCCGCACCTCATCAAGCTTACGGAGACTCACAGAGCGCCACTTTTTACACCCCATCCCCGCCACTGAGGTCAAAAAATGACTCTCAAAAAGCATGAGAGGAGGGGGGATACTGGTTTTATTGCCCCATGTGCCCATCCCAACCAGCCTCCATAATTACCCGTCTTTGGAAATACTACACAGTTCACATTATTACTTTTATCTAAGATTTGGGGAACGCCGAAAAGGGCGTGGAGGGGGGGGGGGGGGATTTTAGGGAGTCAATTTTTATTCCGTACAAATGAGCAATGGGGCCTGGAATTTATTCAGTTATGCCCTGCAATCCAACGGGTGTTCCCTCCATTACAGTCCTTGCTATGTGTCCTGTAAGTAGATTAGGGCCACAAGGGGTATGTTTTTGAACACGGGACAAACGGGGGTATCCATTTGGGGGTGAATGCCTTCATTCCTATGTACACTGTACAAAAAAAAAAGTTTTTAAATTGACAAAATTGCCAAAAAAATGAAAATTGTAATTTTTTTCTTCTGCTTTGCTGAAATTTATTCAAATACTGTGTGGTCAAAATACGCAGTACACCCCTAGATGAATTAGTTAAGGGGTCTAGTTTTTAAAATGGGGATATTTGTGGGGGTCTTTATAGTTTTGGACGCTCAATAACTCTATAAGTGGGCAATGGGGCCTGGAATTTATTCCGTTGTACCCTAAAATCCAACGGGTGCTCCTTCCATTATAGGCCTAGCCATGCGTCCTTTAAGTAGATTAGGGCCACAAGGGGTATGGTTCTGAACACGGGACAAACAGGGGTATCCATTTTGGGGTGAAAGTCTTCATTCCTATGTGTGCTGTACAAAAAAAACAGTTTTTAAATTGATACAACTGCCAAAAAAATGAAAATTGTATTTTTTTTCCTACTGCTTTGCTTAGATTTATTCAAAAATTGTAGGGTAAAAATACACAGTACACCCCTAGATAAATTCGTTAGGGGGTCTAGTTTTCAAAATGGGATCATTTGTGGGGGTTCTCTGTCGTTTTGGCCGCTCAAGGGCTCTACAAGTAGGCAATGGGGCCTAAATCACCTTCATGCTAAATTTCTGTTCTGAAAGCCACCGACTACTCCTTTCATTTTGCGCCCCGTTGTGCATCCAGACAAAAGATTAGGGCCACAATGGGTATGTCTCTGAACACGGGACAAACAGGGGTATCCACTTTGGGGTGCAAGTCTTCATTCATGTGTGTGCTGTACCAAAAAAGCAGTTTTTAAAACGACAGAATTGCCAAAAAAACGAAAATCACAATTTTTTCCTTTTGCTTTGCTTCAATTCATTCAAAAACTGTGGGCTCAAAATGGTCAGTACACCCCTAGATAAATTCATTAAGGGGTCTAGTTTTCAAAATGGGGTCACTTGTGGGGGTTCTCTTTGATTTTGGCCGCTCAAGAGCTCTACAAAAGTGCTATGAGCCTAAAACTCCTTCAAGGAAAATCTATGTTCTTAAAGCCACCGACTACTCCTTTCGTTTTGGGCCCCATTGTGCATCCAGACATAAGATTAGGGCCACAATGGGTATGTCTCTGAACACGGGAGAAACAGGGGTATCCATTTTGGGATGAAAGGCTTCATTCATGCGTGTGCTGTACAAAAAAAGCTGTTTTTAAAATGACAGAATTGACAAAAAAATGAAAATCACAATTTTTTCCTTTTGCTTGGCTTGAATTCATTCAAAAACTGTGGGCTCAAAATGGTCAGTACACCCCTAGATAAATTCGTTAAGGGGTCTAGTTTTCAAAATTGGGTCACTTGTGGGGGTTCTCTTTGGTTTTGGCCACTCAAGAGCTCTACAAAAGTGCTATGGGGCCTAAAACGCCTTCAAGCAAAATTTATGTTCTGAAAGACACCGACTACTCCTTTCATTTTGGCTCCCGTTATGCATCCAGACATAAGATTAGGGCCACAATGGGTATGTTTCTGAACACGGGAGAAACGGGGGTATCCATTTTGGTGTGTAAATCCTCATTTTCATGGGCTCTATAGGAAAAAAATATGTCTTTAAAATGACATATTTGCAAAAATATGAAATTTTATTTTTTGTCCCCTAAATTGAACTAATTCCTGAAAAGAACTGGTGGGGTCAAAATACTCATGACACCCCTCAGTGAATACACTAAGGGGTGTAGTTTTTAAAATGGGGTCATTTGTGGATGTATCTATTATTCTGACACTTATGAGCCTCTGCAAACTTGGCTTGGTGCAGGAAAACAAAGTGCTCCTCAAAATGCTGAAAAGTAATGTTAAATTTGTACGTCCTCTAAATGGTTAAAAAAAACACAAAAGTTTTTCAAGTGTGCATTCAGAATAAAGTAAACAGATGGAAATACATATCTTATCAAAAATTTGTACAGTATGTTTGGACATATTTGAGATATTACGGTTGAAAATGTGAAAAAATGACAATTTTTTCAAAATTTTTCCAATATTGGTACTTTTAATAAATATACACAAATTATATCGGTCTCTTTTTACAATCTAAATGAAGTACAACATGTGGCGAAAAAACAATGTCAGAATCACTGGGATATGTAAAGCCTTTACGGAGTTATGCCACGTTGAACGACGCATGTCAGATTTCCAAAATTTGGCTCCGTCACTAAGGCGCAAACAGGCTTCGTCACTAAGGGGTTAAATATGAGCCATACAGAAGTTATTCACTTACCTGCTCCGTTGCTAGCGTCCTCGTCTCCATGGTTCCGTCTAAATTCGCTGGCAGCTTGCTTTTTTAGACGCGCTTGCGCAGTCCGGTCTTCTCCTTTCAGCACGAGCCGCTTCAGTGTGCTCCCCGCTACAGCTCTTCTGCGCATTCTGTACCATCCTCTGTTAGAGGAAGGTGCAGAGCCGCCCAGCTGTCCCGAGAAGCCGCCCAGCTGTCCCGCCGTCCTGCCGTCCAGGTAAGTGATGGGCCGGGGGGGCTGCCGCTGCGCCAGGGGGGGGCTGTCGTCGCTGTGCCGGGGGCCTGCCGCTGCGATGGGGGGGCTGTCGCTGTGATGGGGGGGCTGCCGCTGTGCCAGGGGGGGGCTGCCGCTGTGATGGGGGGCTGTCGCTGCGATGGGGGGGCTGTCGCTGCGATGGGGGGGCTGTCGCTGCGATGGGGGGGGCTGCCGCTGCGATGGGGGGGCTGTCGCTGCGATGGGGGGGCTGTCGCTGCGATGGGGGGGGGATGCCGCTGCGATGGGGGGGCTGTCGCTGCGATGGGGGGGCTGTCGCTGTGCCGGGGGGGGGGGGCTGCCGCTGTGATGGGGGGGCTGCGCCGGTTACCTGCTGCCTGGCGGTGGGTGACTGGTCGGCCGTGTTCACTCCAGGGGTCCGGTCGGCGGCTGCGGGGCGTCTGGTTGTCAGGGAGACACAGCTGGTAGCGTCTCGGGAGCGCGCACGTCGGGCTACAGCAAGCGATGGGAAAAGAGTCGGCGGCCATCTTGGGAAAATTTTTATAAGTTGCTGGAACGGTAAGTACAAACCAGCTAGAAAAGTCATTTACAGGGGGGCTTAGTAATGTATGCTTAATAAGGGGGACTGGGCAAAAAAAAAATCCACTCCTGCCTCGAGACATCTCCTTTAAGTAAAAACATACAGCAAGGGGTTCGACAGACAACCTTGCCTGACACTGGAACAAACTGCAAAAGGATGCCCTAACCAACGCTTAACCAGAGGCTTCTTTATGCAAAACTGCAAGACAGCCAATGAACTTCTGGGGCAAATTATACCTCTCCAGGCAAGAGCCAATGGTGAAGAGAGTGGTATTATCCATCATTCCTTCTTGCAGAGTAATGGTAGCATGTCATCACACAGGCAATTCCTTAAAGGGGTTGTTACAGAATATCAAGTTATTCCCTATCCACAGGAATGGGCATAACCTGCAGATAGGTGAGACCCCGCCAATCTCAAGGATGGCAGTGCCATATTCCCTGTCCTCCTACTGCAGTGAAGAGATTGAATGAAGCACTGGTCACGCGAGCACACCAGTCTTCCGTTCACTTTCAATGGGACTGTCGAGTATTTCCATCACTGCCATTGAAAGGAATGGAGCACTGACCGCACATGCTGAGCATGTGAAGACAAACATTCAAGCTTCTTCCTCAAATACTGATGCAGTTGGTTTATTCCCTGCTGAATGTGGTTTGAGAGCTGGAAGAAGAATCTTGCAGTTCACTACTTAACCATTTAGCTCAACTCCACCTTACTGTTGCAAAGGTCTAACAAAGTAGCCTGAAAGAAATCATTGAAGGATTGTTACTCTTCATTCTCTTTCAGAGGTTCCACATTAAGCCACAAAAGGCTTTTATCTTTCCAGAAATTAATTTGCAACATTCAAGACAAAAGACAAGAACCAGTGGCCTGAAACCTTCACCTCATGCAGTTTAGGAGTTACAGAGGTGGAGTTCCCCTTTACGATAAGCCTCTCTATTCTACACCTACTTCTACCTTGGACATAAGTGAATCTAGTATTTAATGTGCACATCCACCAGACAGCTATCCCTAGCTGTCCTTTGGCACCTCTCCACAAATGACAAATAGTCACCAAGGTTGGCAGCTGAGTCCCCTGGAAAACTAAAATATCAGTCTGTGTCTCCAAGTCATATAGGGAAGGAGACTTAGACTGCAGTAACAAGTTAAAGAGGCGCCTGTCGTGATTAGAGTTCATGGGTGAGGAGGTGGGGGTTGAGTTAATAAAAAAGAGATAGTGGTGGAGTGGTCTTACCTCCTGGAGAGCATGAGGAACACCCATCCCCTTCATAAGGTGATAATAATTCAATGGCGTTTAATTTATAGTGAATAGGGTCAGTCTGGAGTTGTTCCGGTCTCTGCACTTTCAGATTTACCATTGTTCAGCTTCTAGGATGTTGCTGAACAATGGAAGCTGAATAGCAGTTCGAAGGAGCCCCAGGTTTGTTTTTTTTCTGCTGCACAAGTTCCAGTTTGGAGGGAGTACCGCTACCTTTAGTACATCTTTCATGTGCACTTTAACTGTATAATGCACTATTTCCATCTGGGGAATTATATATCTGGCACTATTGTTTGAAGTGGTACTGTATGTGTGGCCAATTTGGGAAGATAACTAGAGTTATGACATCATTACTTCTGAAGTACGCTATTTGGGGGTACCATGTCTCAGAGCAGGCACAGTAATAGGGGCATATAGGGCAGCAACAGGGACAGAATTGGGGGTAGCAGCAGGATGGAGAGCTTATATAAGATGTGAAAAGCTTGATGGAGTCCTGGAAAAGCTAGGAGCTAAAGATATCAGTTGAAAACTTTGCAGGGACAAATCAAGACTGGAACAAGTTATCATGGATATTTGTGTTGGGTGCTAGAAATGAGCGATTGTACTCGCTAAGGCAAATTACTCGAGCGAGTATTGCCTTTTGCGAGTACCTGCCCGCTTGTCTCAAAAGATTCGGGTGCCGGCGGGGGTGAGCGGTGAGTTGCGGGAGTGAGCAGGGGGGAGAGAGTGAGAGAGATCTCCTCTCCGTTCCTCCCCGCTCTCCCCGCCCCCCGCCGGCACCAGAATCTTTTGAGACGAGTGGGCAGGTACTCACATAAGGCAATACTCGCTCGAGTAATTTGCCTTAGCGAGTACGCTCGCTCATCTCTATTGGGTGCCCACTCAGGATGCCTTACCCCAAGCTGAACTCTTTGCTTTGCTTCTGTGTCCACTGTAATTATGATGACTATACACTAACTTTAAGGCCACTCTCACATTAGCGTCTTTAAAACGCTGCTTTTCAAACGGGACGTTTTAACGGGTTTTAGAACTATGTTTTCAACCTGTGTTAATCCGTTTGATAGTGTTCTCTAACATACCCCATCATTACAATGGGTGATGAGGTGCATTGAAAAGTGCTAAAATGCACTAAAATAAAGTAGACAGTGTTTAAAAATTGCGGCGCTAAAAACCAATTAAATTAATCGAGGCATTTTACAGCATTTAGCTTGGCATTTGAAACGCCGTGGTAAACGCTGTAACAAGTGTTGTGCATGAGAGAGCCCTAAGGAACTAGGCAAGCATATTGTCTGGATATTTCATTGCACATGTTATTGCACCACCCCCATGACTATGTAAGGAGCCTTAATGAAAAAAATGACTGTCACATTTTGTCATCTAGCATCCAGGCTAGGCTACCATTGCAGTGACTCTCTGCTTTGGGGACAAAATTCTGTCCTAGAACAAGTGTAAGGGGATATATACAACTTGCAGCTCTTCTTCTCTATCACCCCCTCCTCCTGATCAACCAGTTCTGGACCCCGTTGTTGGCTGTCCACAGCGGTCACATCAATTTTCTAACTACCTGATCCGCATAGAATTTTGGCACCAATCCAAAGCGTTGCTTTAAGCCTTGAGGTGGTTTGTTATTTTTAATTGCTAAATAGCAGCACTCCTGATGAGATCAGGACAAACTAGACTGCTGCAATGCGTTAAATCTGCTGGAATACAGATTAATTAATTTCATATAGAGCATATTGTAGCAATGCTTACTATGAGCTATTTAGCATAGTAGCTGGATAACTTTGCATCTAAGGGGAAAAAGTTGTGTTTAGTGCAAGCTGTGGAGGCAAATATTGGCAGACAGTTTGATATAGGGGCAACAATTTCTTCTTTCACTTGGATAGGGATGAGTGAGGCGAAAGACTTTTCAAATAATATTAATAAGTATTAGTTGAATTTTAAGGAAATAGTAAGGCCGGCTGTCCACGGGCGTTGCGAAGTCTGGGAGCCGCCGCCCTTGAGGAGGAGCCGACGCAGAATCTCCGCCGGTCAGCCCTATCTAATAGATAGGCTGACCGCGGAGAATCGGGGCAATTCGCAGCATGCTGCAAATTGCCCGCCGCGAGCAGAGAATCGCAATGATTTTCCGCTCGTAGACAGGTGCCGGTGCTTTCCATAGCAATGCTATGGGAAACGTCGGCAGGCGTGATTCACTGCCGTGAACAGGGGGCCTAAAAATTAAGTGCTCATCCTTCCTTTTATGCAGTGTTAGTGCTCAGTCTTGTTGAGTGACATATTTGTAGATACATTATATTTATTTCATTTGTAGTGCCCAAGAGTTGGGTACTCCAGCACTTACTGTATCGACTATATTCTTACAATCAGGTCCTAGTGTGAAAAGCTATGATGTTATTGTTCATATTTCTCCAGTATATTCTGTGTTCTGACAATATTCTCCAGCCCCTGGTAGATACAGGTCACCTAGCAACAGTCAGCGGAGTGGTTAGCGAGGCTTAGCAAAGAATAAAGAGCCAGGATTGGTAGCTTAAATTCTCATTACAGGTTAAGCCAGTATGGCAGTATAAAAGAGAGGAGTGGGCGGATTAAGTCAGTCTTCCAAGTGCAGAGCTGGACTCAAGCTTGAGAGAGGCCAGAGAGGAATAAGGAAAAAGCCAGTGCTGTGGAAAGTGGAACATCAAAGTGTGAGTAACTAAGGACAAGTTGTCCTGGACAGTTAGCAGTGGAGAGAGATAGAAAGAAAAAAGGAAAATATTTTGGTCAAGAGAAAAGTGCAGCAAGAAGTTATTACAAACAAGCAAGCCAGGAACAGTCAGTTCTTTGTAAGAAAAGTAAAGCTGGAGTGTAAAGTCAGGAGGACGAGAGGGGGAAAGTTAACTCTCACCTCCCAAATCTAATCAAAGTGTTTTGCTAATGTCAAGTTGTCTTTATCTACCTGAATTAAATGTAATTTAAGTTGTGTTACTGCTGCCAAGTAAAAAAACTCTCTCTCTCTCTCTCTTTCCCTGCCAATAAAGTGTTTTACCAACTAAAGCCTGCTTCCTGGAGTAACTTCCCATCATCTGCACTGAGGTACCACACTACACGCTCCAGAGGCAAGGACTAATACCCCCATTTTTCCTTAGTTCTCCACTTTTTATATTTATTATTTTGTTCGGAACCGGTCCCTACCTGTACACGGACTGGCGTCACGACAAAACATCTTCCACTACCTAACTCTGCAGGCAGCGTCCCACTGTGGTATCACCATTCTACCCTGCCCAAACCCGCAGGCAACACGCAATAAGAACTGCAAAATTTTACCATGGTGTAGCACCACACCTGACCGCATTCACCACCCTTCCAGGAGATGTTGCAGATCCACCGTGACTACCATCTTAGATTCCCTCACTGCTTAACCCCTCCTAGGTCTGGCCTGCTGAATATTAATGCAACCTATGTAAGATAGCATACCTCTCAATAATACAGTCATACATTTAATACCACTATACAAAGGGCAAATAATATCACCACAGTATGAAAAAAATATCTCCACTACATGGTGTCTGAATAATACCATTATACGGTTACCAAATAATACCTCCACACCAGGACCCTATATTACCAGCACATACAGTGCTATCTGAATGATACTACCATACTGTTACAAATAAAAGCCACATACAGGGACCAATATTACCACCATATTGTGACCATGTAGTGATAGGTACTAGCTCTATGCAGGCACTCTGCAGACTATATAAGTAAAAGCGATACAGTTAAATCCAGTGACTCATAGATAACATGTTCTCTAATTAGGGTCATCACTATCCTTTTGCTTCTCCATCTGACTCAGATGATGACACTGGCGATTGCAGAGTTTGCAGCTCAGATATCTATGGCTTCTCACTTCTGCAGCCCATGTAAACCCTCTTTAGTAACACAACACCTATCCTGCTGCGTTTTCCGCAAAGAATTCTCCTTTTGCTCTGATATTGTAATAACTTACTCATATCAATGTTACAATCAGGGTGCCTTCACACTTGCGATCGCGATATCACTGCATTTTTTTAACGCAAATGTCAAAATGACTTTCTGATGTTAAAAATGCATCTCACAAAAATCGCAAGTTTGTGCTTTGCGATTTTTGTGCGATGTACTTCTGTACTGCAATGCGTTATCTCTCAGAAGAGCAATCACAGGCCATGGCAGGCCCTTTGCCTTGACAAGCCATTGGACCTCTGCAACTACAAAGCAGAGGGGCAATGTTATCACAGAGGGAGCGCGCTGAAGGATAGCGATGGTCCACATAGAAAAAGTATAGGACTGGCAGCATACAGGGATGCAGTAGAAAAAATTATTTATTCTCCCATCTCAAAAAGACTGTTTTTTATGATGGGAGAATAAATTATTCTTTCTACTGCATCCCTGCATGCTGCCAGTCCTATACTTTTTCTATGTGGACTTCCTATGGGAGTTTTTGGTTTGAAACTCCTTGACTGGCTGTTGCATTCGGTGGCCTGGCCCAGTGTGGGACAGCATTGGTGCTGCTGGCACAACTTAATTTTTATATGAAGAATTGCGATGCAATGTGATCTTTCCAATTGAATTCAATGGGAAACACTTCATCATGCATGTGTGAGGATTGTAATTTTACAGGCGCGATGTGATCTTTACCCCCTTAACGTTCGCCTATACACCTTTTGACCGCCATCGGGTTATGTATGGAGGGGGATCGTTGAATGATCTCCCTCCATAGATTGCAGGCACCGACTGTTTCTTACAGCCGACACCTGGCGGGCTCATCGGAGCTGTTAACCCTTTAAATGTCGCTGTCAGTTCTGACAATGGCATTTAAAGGGTTAACAGCTGCGATGGCCGCGTGGCTTATCAGAGCTGTTGCCGCCTGGTGTCAGTTCTGACAATGGCATTTAAATCCCCCAAATAATGCTCGGGGTCTCGTGCGGCTCCCTCGCACTAAGATCGTAGGGAGCTGTGTGGGTGTCATGGCAGCCAGGGGCCTACTGAAAGGCCCAAAGGCTGTCATAGCAGAATGCATATCAAGTCATGCCCAAGGGGTGGCTTGATAGACTGCCTGCCTGATAGCAGTATGATGTAATGCTATGGAATTACATCATACTGCAGAAGCAATCAAAGCACCGCAAGTTGTTGTCCCCACTTGGGACTAAAAGAAAAAGTAAAAATAAGATCAATAAAGTTTTACTAATGATTAAAAACAAAAAAAAAGGAATAAAAGTTTGAAAAAAACCTTTTGCCGTTATTTATATGGAATCTAAATAATAAAACAGAAATACATATTTGGTATAGCTGTGTCCGTAAAAGTCCGATCTATCAAAGTAACACATTATTTTCCCCGCATGATGAATGTTATCAGAAAAAAAAAAAAACACCAGAAATGCGCTTTTTTGGTCACCCTGTCTTCAAGAAAAAATGCAATAAAAAGTTAACAAAAAGTCGTATGTATTTCAAAATGGTACCAACACAACATACAGGACATCCCACAAACAATGAGCCCTTGTACAACTGTGTCAACAGAAAAAAAAAAAAGGTACTGCGCTCAGAAGATAGTGGCATAAAATAATTTTACAAAATTAAATATCTTTAAACAAAAATACAAATAGTACAGCAAAAAAAAAAACTATATAAGTTTGGTATCGTTGTAATCATACAATAAAGTTATCATGTCATTTTTGTTGCAGTTTGTGCGCCGTAGAAACAAGATGCACCAGAAAATGGAGAAATTTTATGTTTTTTCCATTTCTCTGCACTTAGAATTTTTAAAAAGTTTTTCAGTACATTACATGGTACATTATATAATACCACTGAAAAATACAACTTGTCCTGCAAAAAACAAGCCCTAATACAGCTACGTTGATGGTTAAATAAAGGAGTTACGATTTTTTTATCGTAAGGGGGAGGAAAAAACGGAAATGGAAAAACGGAAAAAAACTAGGTCAGTAAGGGGTTAATCAAAAACTCTTTGCATGGCAGTGAAAATGGTACGTCGGCAAGCGAATATATCGTGCCGAGTTTCCCTGCCCAATCACGCTCTCGTCTTTGTGAATACAGCCTTACTAATATCCATTTATTACCTTGTGTTCTCTGCAAATATTACTCTAGCACAAATTAGTATCACGAAAGTCAACATTTTTCACTTTTATGGCAATTTTACTTCTCTTTTCCAGTAAAGTTGAAAGGGAACTTCCTTGTGATTTACTGCAAGCAACCTGAAATAATTAGTACAGTAAATGCAAATTTGCTTATGGAATCATTGCTTATCCTTAATGACAAGTTCAATGGTTACAGTAGCTCTAATACTGCAATTATTGTGTGACATCATTTGCAGATCTATGAATCATATGTAACAAGGTCAATGATTTAGCTTACTGAAGCAGAGGTGACCCCATTAATGTTTAATGTTCCCCTGCTGAATTTGAATACTGCTTTTATTTATTTCTGCAGTGTTCCAGGGAACATGAGAGAGATGTTTATGCAAAAAAAAAAATAATAAACTGATTAATCCCTTTGGACTTTTTCATGTTTTGTTGTATAACAATGAAGCAATTAGGCTTTAGAACACAAAATGACTCTTTAACCCCTTGAATGGCCAGTCAATTTTAATGAATTTTATATTACAATATATTCTGAGTAGAGGATTCAATTATAAAAGCTCCCCTACTTTCGAGTGTTCCTAGGAACAGTTTTTCAGGAATGAGTCTGTGGCATCGTTCACTGCAATGTGTGAGTGGACTCCGGTGTTGGATTCCATGTGGTTTCATCATCCCCTTATATGCAATGGGAATCTGTTCCATAGTTCATACAGTGCATATTTTTACATGGGTGGATTTTTAATCTACATTGTAGAAAAAAAAAGTATTAGAATGTTAATTCTTGCTGCGTCTTGCACGTAGGTGTACCCCATTAAGGGCTGGTTGAATCAATGTTTTGATGTGAATAACAGAGGTGAGGGGGAATACGAAAACATATTTCACTGGAAAAGAGCCAAAAATTCAATACCTGATAAAGTGCAAAGCAGGCACAATCGCCGCTAACCAGGCACAATCGCCATAAGGCCGGCACAGTGGCCGTAGGGTAGGCACAATGGCCGTAGACCCTAACAATATGCAGCAAGCCAGACTATAAACCGGAGGAGCTAAATTGTCCACTGCAAACTTATATGCAGGATTACAACTGTGAGTTGTGAGTTGTAATCCTGTGTTGTGGGACGCATCCATCTATTGGGTATCATTCACTTTGCAGATTAGGTTGTCTGCAGTCACTCCTCCCCAATCTGGGCTGGGTTGAGTGGGTGACTGCATATAAGTCTGCAGTGGACAGTTTAGCTCCTCTGGTTTATAGTCTGGCTTGCTGCAAATTGCTAGGGTCTATGGCCATTGTGCCTACCCTACGGCCATTGTGCCGGCCTTATGGCGATTGTGGCTGCTCTGCACTTTATCAGGTATTGCATTTTTGGCTCTTTTCCAGTGAAAAATGTTTTGATGTGAGATTAATGAGGGATGATCTAAGATGAATTAGAATGCCATTGCACAAACATGGTTTAGCCCGTGATCTTGGTTCAAATCAATTTTCAATTTGATCACCCTGATTTTGGTAGATCAAACTAGTTAAGCTTAGTTAAGCAACCGAAATCCAAAAAGGTGGACTCGGCTGATAGCCCGATAGGCTTTTCCTAGGTGGTGGAATTTTTGCTGCCAAGTTTTTACTGTCTTTATGAATGCTGCAAAGATTACCTAACTATAGTGACCAATCAACATGCACAATACATTACACTCAGGTACTAGCTTTTGTTAGGGCAATATTCACTAGTTGGTATGTTTTCAGGTGTCCAAATTCAAAGAGTTAGGCCGGCTGCACACGGCCGTGACGGGCTCCGCCGCGGAATATTCCGCGGCGAAGCCCATCACGGCGCCCCCCAGAGACCCCATACTTACCAGCGGATCCGGCGTTCTCGCTCCCGCATGACACTTCCTTGCCCACCGCCGCCGCATCATGTGACACGCCGGCCGTGTCATGTGACGCACCTGCTGTGTCATATGACGCAGCGGCGGTAGGCGGGAAAGCGTTTTCACGCTATCTTCTGCTGTGCTACAGCGGAAGATAGCGTGAATGGACGGCTTCCATTGACTGCAATGGGAGCCGGCCGCGCGTGAGGCAAATAGAGCATGCCACGGGTGAGGACGGGAGATTTCACGGTGCGGAATTCCGCGGTGGAATTCCGCACTGTGAGCATTGTGCTATTAGGTTCAATAGAACCTAATAGCAGCGGGCAACGCAGCGGATTTTTGCCGCAAATTACGCGGCGGAAATCCGTTCGTGGGAAGGAGGCCTTAATGTTCGAGCTCAAGGAAGCTTACAAATCATACACAGCATTGAATGTGATTAGAAATTGTCGTCTTTATTAGTAAATAAGCAGAAGTATTTATACAGTTTTTAGACAAAGACATTTGAAACGAGGCTAGAAGATGCCTCACTTGTAAAATGCTTAATTTTTTTATACAGTAGTGCCTTGGCATACAAATGTAATTCGTTCCGTGATGGAGCTCTTAACCCAAAACACTTGTATGTCAAATCACTTTTCCGCATTGAAATTAATTGAAACGCCATTAATGCGTTCCGGATTAATGGCATTTCAATTCATTTTAATGGGGAAACTAACTGCACTACATGTAAAAAAGAAACCAAATATCAATACTCACCTACTGCCAGTGTTCCAGTCCTTGCAATGGTTCGCAGCTCTGTTGCAGGCTGCTGCGTCCTCCTCCACGCAGACAGAGCATTTCTTCCTGGTAGCTTGAATAACCCACCTCCAGCAAGCTAATGCTCTGATTGGTTAATCCAGTGGCAATGAAAACCGGTGCTGCGTTAACCAATCACAGCCATTCAATCACAGTCATTGAATGGCTGTAATTGGTTAATCCAGTGCTGGCTTTTATTGACTGATACAGTGCTGGATTAACCAATCAGAGCATTAGCTTGCTGGGGACGGGATATTAAAGAAATGCTCTGTTGATGTGGAAGAGAACGCAGCAGCCTTCAGCTGCGCCGCAGACCATCACGAGGACCGGAACGCCGGCAGTAGGTGAGTATTAGAACTCCCCTTCCTGAGCCTCAGCTTGCGACCTTCTTGACTTGAGAACATCACCAAATAAATCTGTCTTGTCGCACTACCTATAAAACTTTATACATTTTCAGGATAGAATGTAGCTTATGTCAAAATGCCAGCTATCTCCCTGCCAAATTTCATCCAAATCACTTCAGCGGCTTAGCCGTGAGAAGGTAACAAACAGACAGACAGAGTTACTTTACCATTTATAATATTAGTATGGACTATAATGTAGTGACTTATGTCTGCAGGTATACTATAAATGGAGATGCACTTTAAAAGTTACCAGATTTCTTTTCAATAAGAGGCAAATTTAAATACTATGCAGAACAGAAGTGTAACTTGTAAGGTGGATGGAAAAGTTAACCTCTTGAATATAGGAAAATGTCATGCTTATTAGGGCTAATTTAGTGAGACTGCATAGAGAATGCTGGCTGCTGATAGGAAAATGTTATAATTCCAGTGTTTATTATAGCCAAAACCAGTAATAGTGCTAATTACTAGAGGTATTGCTATACATATTATGTAATTACCTGAAAAACTATTACGCCTCTTTCACACGGGTGACAGCGATATCGCCGTGAGAAAATTGCAGCGATATCGCATCCGTGTGTCTGTGCGATATTGCTGGGCTTTCTCACAGCGATATCAGAATTTTGTGCTGCTACGAAGTCACGCGACTTTGTAGCACTCTTTTGCTAGTATTTTTGAGGGGCTTGAAATATAACCCCTACCCCGAATATAATCCCTAGCTGCATAAACAAAAAACATCACCTGAGAGCCGCTGTCAGGACCGCAGCATGTCTTTTCTGCAGGTCCTGGCTCTTGTCTTCAGGCAACTCTTCCTGGTCAGGGGTTTGAAAAATCTCGCCTCCAGGAAGCCCTGCCGCTGATTGGTTCTCGAGCACTGCAGCTCAGCCAATCAGGGCCAGCACCCAATGAATCAATCACAGGCATTCATTCAGACAAGTCCTATCTTTTCCGGCATTGCATCAAAGCAGCCAGCCGAAATACGCACCATGTGCACTATCTTTTCCGGACGGATGATTTTACGCAGGGGAAAGTCACCAATCTGAACAAATGCATTAGAATCCAATGCTTCAGATGGTTGCGATTTTCAGCCGGCGTTTTATTGCAGCAAAATAGCCACGATAAAACGCTTGTGTGAAAGAAGCCTCAGCTAGTGAGGGAGAGTAACACGCAAAAAAGTTCACTAGAAAAGTGAGCGATACTAGTATTTTAAGAGCTTATTCAGACCATCGTATATCGGCCAGGTTTTCATGCCTGGCCGATATATGGTGTCCCTCTTTGCAGGGGTAGGAGGCTGGAAGAGCCGTGAGCAGTGCACTGAGCTCCCGTCCCCTCTCTACCCCTCACCATTATTTGCAATAGGAGGGGTGAGGCAGGGTCGGAGCTATGTTCCAGAACTTAGCCCCGCCCCCTCCCATTGCAAATAGTGATGAGGGGCAGAGAAGGGGCGGGAGCTCAGTGCACTGCTCCCTGCTCTTCCAGCCTCCCCCCCTGCAGAGAAGGACACCGTTTATCGGCTGGGCGTGAAAACCCATCCCATATACGATCGTCTGAATAAGCCCTTAGGAAAATGTCTTGAAAGAGACTCTGAAACTTGGGGCTTCTGGTCCTTCATGTAAAACCTGTACCAGGCTTCGACAACCATGTTCTATTTACAAATATAGGTGATCTCTTATGTCAAACAATAGGGCCCATATGTGCAACTTTTGCACCCTAAATTTACCTAATAAAGAACAATGTTTTAGATGGACTTTCAAGGATTAATGGCTGATGTCTTGAAATTAAATGGCAAGGTCTTTTTCAATAAGTAGAATGGTTTCTTTGCATAAAAGCAGAAATCACAGTTGCGCTAATTTAAAACATCTTCATGCATAAATGGAATGAGAGATTATGTAACGATTACTGTTCTTTTTAGTTATTCTGTACAATGATCACAGATTGGGCATGTCCTGACGCATTACAGAAGATCTTAAAGTAATGCTTAATCAGGGAGCTTTCCTTATTTGAATAGCTAATATTGAATGAATTTGTAACAATCTGCATATTCAATACAACTGGAAAGTCACCTTGTACTGATTGACTTTTAAATATTCTGTGCATTTAGCCCCATGGCTACTCCAGCATGAGAAGATCTTTACAATTTAAGACATAAGGACAAAATGACAGCACAATGTATATGCACTGAATATAAATAGAACTTTTTACAAACTTTATTTAAGCAAAAATAACTTTAAACTGACTTCCCTTCTACCAAGCAGACAGGAGCTCACACATAGGTGCAAAGTAAGCTCCAGTGGCATAGCTACAGGGGTTGCAGCAGTTGCAATTGTGACGGGTACCCTAAGCCAGGGGTCCCCCTCCCTACACCCCTTACTTATTGTGTAGAGCTCTGCAGGATCCCTCTGCCCGATTTTAGAAAGAACTGTGGAACACTTACATCTGCATGGTCTGTTCTATCCCTTACCTTCACTCATTTCCAAGATCACCATTTGTGGAGGGAGACCCTCCTAATCGTTTTCAGACTACTACTAATTGTTTTATGCTCAAATATGCTTTAAGGCTGTGGACTCACAGAGGCATCAGGTCAGGTGGTGAACAAGTGAGACTAGTCTCACTTTATGTTTCGTGAATCCAGCACTGGCTCTGTCCTGGATTCCATCCTCCAGAACCTGGACATCACTATGGGGGTAAATATGTGAGATGGAGACCACTCTAGTCTCCATCTGACATACTTTCCATCCCTGTCAGTCTTTTACAGTGGATAGAAAAGCGCCATCCTTATGTCATCCAAGTGTAACCACACAAGTAAGGTGTTTTCTAAAAGCGTGATTGTAATGATTGCCCTTTGCGGTTCCCTTTTCATTGTCCCTATCATCTACAGCAAACTCTGCATCTTTGTCCAACCCAGGGTTGCCATCACAGCCACCAAAAGGGTATATGCGCTTACCCCACTTCTTAACAGGCCCACACATGCACCCAGCTTTCTCCAGTCTGGATAGGCTCTTATCTATTTATGGCACCCTTTCCCACTAGAAGGTGTCTAAACAATTAGTCTCCTAGTGTGCAAAGGTGCTAAAGCCCATTTACACACAAAAATGATGCCTCAAAATTTGTTCAAAAGATAGGAAGATTGACAGTTTTAGCAATCATTTTGCATAAGCTGCTAATGGGCTCTAATGCCAATTAGCAGCTTATTACCTTCATTTGCATGTAAATGAGCCTCCAGGAGCTGTATGTAGAGAACTGCAGGTGGTCTGTTCGCTGCATACAGCTCCTTTGTTCTGCCATGCGACTGCAAGCTGAATACAATGTAATCAGTGCTCCCCATGGAGAATACAGCATGCGGTGCCTGCTATCAGCTCTTCAGCAGAACGCTGGATTTTATGCTCACCTTAAAATCATTGTTCAGCCAAAAAGTAAACGATGGTAGCATTTACATGCAGCAATTATCGCTCAAAAGACATCGTTTGAGCAAACTTTGAGCGATAATCGTTGCATATAAATGGGCCTTTGCAATGTATCTGCTTGCCTGGTTTTCATCTATGGCTGTTCCACTCAGCTTTCCCAGCCTCTTCTCTCCTGACATCAGCTTGTTTGTTAACCACAGTTACTCAGTTTGCTTGGCTTGATTCATTATTACAAAAGTATTTGCTCCTCTTGACCTCTGTTCAATGACCATATCTCTGTTTACAGCCTTCGCTACTGTGTTACAGTAACGTCTATCAGTTGGCGGTAGCAGCCACATCACCAAGACTATTTTTGATGTAATATTCTTTAGCATGGAAGAGATCCTGATTAGTGGGGCTAACGGATGAAAACTATGGTGTCCCCGATGCAGCCCCCAGATTAACCCTAAGCCAAACCAGTTTTGCAGCACAGTGGATTTACATCTACTGCCATGTTAATGACTTTCTCATGGGAGACAATCTGCTGCAGACTCGAGGCATGCTCTTCAGTGGTCCACGATGCAGACCTATACCAGTGTTACACAGGGCAGTCAAGCTATAGACTGAAACGTGATCAGAGATCGGTAGTTCTCATTCTCAAGGAATAGCCCTACACCCAATAGCAGCAGTGGACTGGAGCTGACCATATTCAACGATGTCCGAAGGCCAAGTGGAGGGGAATCATAAGACCCCATGCTGGTAAACCAAAGCAAACCAGTAAAGATACTAACTTAATTACATTTATCCTTCTTTGACTTGTGTCCCTTTCCTATTCAGAAGTCATTCATGCTAGCTTAGGGTGCTTTTACACGGGACGCCCGACAGATCGTGCCTTTTTACAGGAACAAGTATTACTAATGAATGGAGGTGGAGCGGGCCGAGGATTGTTCCGACCTGCCCACCTCATACACAGTAAGTTTTCTCCACTATCTTCTCTGCGCAGGGACATTTTGAGGCAGTCAGTTACTCCACTCTAAAGGCCTGTATACAACATTCACATTCATTCACATTTGCATATCAAAAGATATCAGTAACAGATGAGTGTTTCCAGTTCTTGAGAACCCTACTCACTGTAGCAAACATCAAAGGAGGGAAAGCGAACAAGAAAAACATTTCTCACGAGGGTCTCCAGTCCACGCTTCCCATTCTGATTCTGCTCCAGCCATTTTCAGTTTCTCATATTCTTAGCACCAAGTTGTTGTAGATAAAAAAAAAAGATTGTGAAACTGTTGCTCCAAAATAATCTCTTATTTGGTTATTTATTAATTCAGCAAAACTGTGACTGTACTACCTGTGCCCACCTGAGTGGGCGCTGTGCTGCCAAGAGCAGCCACCACCGCTGCCACTTGCTCTCCGGCTTCAGTGATGAGGAGGATAACTCAGGTAGGTCCCGCCATGTACACCGGGAGGTGAGCGGACATGAGAGACGGATTCTCAGGGTTGATCGCTTGGAGGACCTTGGAGCTCGGGAATCTGTGAAGGTGTGTGTGTGAGTGGAAGAGAGCCAATCGGGAGCGTTTGGCAGCTTTGGACGTTACCTGTGAGTCCGGCCAACCCATACTTCCAGTGGACACATACTACACTAATAGCAACTTTTTGTATTTCTTTCACAGTAATCATGTTTTATGCAACAAGAATGACTACTGTACAGCCTTTTTATATAGGAAGTGCAATGCAAGACATAGCTAGCTCTGCAGTATGTAGATATGCAGTATGCAATATTATACAGCCATAGATATAATGTGCACCACTTGCTGTGAGCTGAAGATTTTGGTATCACACAAAGTAAATTAGATAGGGCTAAATAAAAAAAACAAATGTATCTCTATAATAAGTGTTAAAGGGGAACGTTAATACATTCAGCAAATCTGCACAATATAGACGTTTTTAGAATATTGAAGTGTGTGAACTTCCAATATAAAAGTTATGGTAATGATCACACAAGCTATTGTAGAAGAGTAGTGACATCTACAGGCCAGACCAGCTATTGCGTCCATAATGCACCAAAATTGTTAGCTGTATTCCTTGCTGTGTTCCTTTATTTGCATCTTTTTTTTACAAGCTTAAACTACCATAATAAAAAACTTAATTGTAAAGGAATTACTGCACTTTGTTGTTAAAGGGGTTTTCTGAGATTTATAATTTACATGAAATCCAGCTCCCTGCCATAAAAGTAGTGCTCCTACTATTTCTGTAGAGGCTGCAGTCCCATCATGTTTATGGGACGTCACAGGCATTGCAGCCAATAACCGAGCTCAGCAATCGAGCGTTGAGCTTTGTTATTGGTTGCAGCGTCTATCATGTCCCGTAAACAGGCCGGGGTAGCCTGTAAATGTGATGTCTGAGGGGAGACCCAGGCGGTGGCGCAGGACACAGCAGGAGCCGGGAGAAGTGAGTATATGCTGATTTCCTTTTATTTTATGGCAGACGAGCTGGATTTCATGTAAATTATATATCTCGGATAAGCAGCAAACATGCAAATCATTTGATTTACCTAAAAGTGTTGGCTATTAGGGGTATCACTTCCTTCTAATTTTGTGTCCACTGCTGTTCATTAGTTTGACCTGTGATGTAAGTATGTCTGTGCATACGCATGCCTGGGTGTACTTACATCAATGCTCAAATGAGTATTTATTTGATTGGTGATAACACTTACCATACAAGTAAAAATATAGCTGTGGCTCAATCTAACATGTCAGATTTGCAATCAGAGTTGGTAGGCCTCCAGATTACATCATCTAAGTTTATTAATATACCCTACGGTGTCTGAATACTTCAGTCTAGCCGCAGTCACCCCTTTGTATGGCAAAACATGTTGGGGAGCTGCAATTCTAAATTTTAATAGCAGTTTAATATTCCTGTCACAGCCAAACCTTTTAAAGTGTATACAGCGACACAGCGAGGGAAGAAAATCCACACATTAAAAAGATGTGGCTATTCTAATTGATTACAGACTGAATATGAGTCAACAGTGTGATGCAGCAGCAAAAAAGGTAAACACAATTCTGGGATGTACTAAGAGAAGCATAGAGTCTAGATTATGTGAGATAATTATTCCCCTTCCTTAGTTAGACCTCATCTGGAATACTGCATCCAGTTCTGGGCAACCCAATTTTAAAAAGAGATCAACATCAACAAGAGCTATCAGGATGGTGAGCAGTCTACAAACCATGTCCTATGAGGAATGGTTAAAGGATGCGGGGGTGCCTAGCTTGCAAAAAAGAAGGCTGAGAGGAGACTTAATAGCTATCTACAAATATCTGAGGGGCTGTCACAATGCAGAGGGATCAGCCCTATTCTCATCTGCACAAGGAAAGACAAGAAACAATGGGATCAAACTGAAAGGGAGGAGACACAAATTAGGGGTTAGAAAAAATTTTCAGTGATGGTTATCAATGAGTGGAACATGTTACCACAGGAGGTGGTGAGTTCTCCATCAATGGAAGTGTTCAAACAGAGGTTAGACAGGCATCCATCTGGGATGATTTAGTGAATCCTGCACTAAGCAGGGGTTGGACCCGATGACCCTGGAGGTCCCTTCCAACTCTACTATTCTATGTATCAATATCTAAGTACATCTAGTGCTATTCCTAGACACCAATGCAAGATGATACTAAAGTGGCTGAGTAATGCCATGAGACAGATCCATTAGGTGGGCTTCTTGGTCTTCACTAAACAGGAAAGAAGCTGTTTTTTTAACTCAATTCTTTTGATTCACAAACAATAGCAAGTAGTTTGCAGTTTAGTTAAAGGTTATCCACGGACAGACATGTTTTCAAAAACTTGCTTAGCCTGCAGTAGTTAAATAACACATTCCCTGCACCCTTGAAACTGCCGTTTCAACTCCACTCAGCCTCTGCTTCACTTCTGGAAGGAGAGTGATGACAACACAACACTAAGTCATGCCCCACCCTAACTATTCACTAGCTGAAAGAAGCTGGTGATTGGCTACAGCGGTCACATGGCCCTATCCTGCACCCACCAGTGAAACAACAGCTGCAGAAGAATAGTAAGAATAGGAGAAGGTAAATTTGTCTTCTGTTATTTTACTACTACAAGCTATGCAATATTTTGGAAAAAAAGCCTGTCCCCGTATAACCCCCTTTAACTTCCACATCACCCTATGGGTAACGTTATGGCTTATATGCTTAGTCAAGTTGCAAGGTCTGTCAGAAGGTCATACTTATAGGGAAGCCACAATACAGTAGTTTGTGCTGCAGAAGCATTGTAATTAGAGATGAGCGAACGTACTCGTAATGAGTACTTACGCACCCGAGTACCGCTATTTTCGAGTACTTCAGTACTTGCGCGTAAGGATTCGGGGGGCGCCGGGGGGCGGGGAGAGGCGCGACGGTGCGGGGGGTAGCAGCAGGGAACAGGGGGGAGCCCTCTCTCTCTCCCTCTCCCCCCCGCTCCCCGCTGCAACCCCCCGCGCCGCCACGGTGCCCCCCGAATTTTTTCGCCCGAGTACGGAAGTACTCGAAAATCGCGGTACTCGGGCGAAAAAGGGGCGGGGCCGAGCACGTTCGCTCATCTCTAATTGTAATGTCTTCTATTTGGATGCCAAATCTCGCAGGGGAGCATTTTATGGGCTATAAGTCTCCTTATGTCTACTTGGTGCTCTCGGCAAGGAAAATACAAGGTAAAACACTATAACGGCTTATGGAAAATGGTTATATAAAGCTGTCAAAAAATTCCATCATCTTCATAACAACCATTCACTTGTATACATTTCACCTAGGAAACCTTTCTTTGGCAGAACGACTATATGAAAATCTAGCTGCTTGACTTATATTTTGCCCATATACTGTGAGTTGTAAAGAAATATTCATTATACATCTATTTTGGAAACTTTTGCCTACTCTGAACAATTTCACTTAAATTTGACAATTCGACAACTTACTGATCTATTCTTTGCTAGAAATACCTTCAATCAGAGGCTGCAGCGCCACCGCTCAGAACTCCTGGCATCATGGCACTGAGGATGTGAACACTGATGCCCAGAGAACAGGTAGTGACGAGACAGGTAAGTAAGAGCACTTTCACACCTGCATTAGGGCTCAGGTCTGGGTTTCTGTCTCTCTGCTGCGTTTTTGGAGGATGTTAAACTGGAATTATCTGATCAGTTTTTTACCCCACTCATTTCTATGGGTTTTCAAAAAAAAAACGAAAGGCTTTCAGTCTGCTTCCAGTTTGCTTCAGTTACATTTTGCTTCATTTCTTTTGACTGCCCTAAGATTGTGCTGTAGACAAAACCAGAATCACAGTGGTATAGAAATCTATATAATATTCTCAGAGACCCTTCACAGATATAGATATTAAAATTTAATGACTTTTATTAGTAAATTCTAAAAACGTGGGCTCACATACAACACTTACAGACGATACACAAAGAAACAAGTAACAAACATATAAGGGATGAACCCTAGTTGGGGATCGTGTAGGGTAGCACGTCTCCCAGATAGATTAGAGAGGTAAGTACCGCTCATATGTATAAATGAAGGAAGTCCTATAGTTCACAGACTTCTTTGTGTCCAAATCAGGAGGATAGATGTTTTTTTAGATACTCTAGCGGTACGAAAGTTGATACCCACTTATACCACGATGTTGTTTTGCATATTAGAGATGCTATAACACTTTTCTATGAGTACCCGGTTTTAGCACTGTGTTGTTTTACAAATAAGAAAGTGCTAAAACCATGGGCTCATTGCACGTCAATGATGCTGAACAGAAAAGGCTCAGAAGGCTCTTTTCTATGAGTACCCAGTTTTAGCACGGTGTTATTTTACACATGAGACAGTGCTGGAGACATGGGCTCATTGCATGTCAATGATGCCGAACAGAAAAGGCTCAGAAAGCTCGACGCATTTCCCTGTCCTGGTAAAGGGCAGTTCCTCAGGAGCAAGGGTGATTGTCACCCATAAGTCTATGTATCGTACTTGTTAAAGAGTAAAATAATAAAGTAACAGGATTTGGTACTTCGTTAGGACGTTATTGATGGTAGAGTCCTATATAGATAGTACCGCCTGCTTAATATTTTCCGTAGAATCACGGTTACCACTTTTTTCTCTCCGTTTCCGATGTGGTATCTACATTAGTGCCACTACCGGATTTTCTCTTCGGAGAATATTTAGTTAATACTGGCATATAGTTTGATATGCACCAGTATTTCTCCGGGTGTATCGCGTAACACCTCGGGGCACCAGATAACAGCCTCAAATCCAGCTTAGTCACCCACTCCTAGAACAATATCAAGGAGTGACCCCCTGAAGATTCCCTGCTATGCCTAGTCAAGATGGTATTTATGGTCTAGAGACACCCATTTGTTTAGAATAGAGGTTTATCTATCTCCTGCAGTTTTCTGTATCAAATGCTGCTCAAAGATATGTAGAAATCCGCTCTTACACAGTTGGTACAGATCCAGTCTGTGTATATCAGGGGAATGCCCTTTAGAGACGGAAGGCTGAGATCATAGGTAATGCATGCCCCAGTCAACGAACAGTTAACTACAGACAGAAGAGAGGACTGCCCGAGTTAAATCAGGGAGATAGTACCCCATTTGCGATTACTGCAGGGAAGCAGAGAAAGACAGAACCCCTATAGTGTCTATCCAAACTGGGTTAGACCGGGGTTTAAAGCAGGGACAGAGAGGAGAAAGTGGTGCCTGCGGCTCTCATGGTGAGCGGCCGGCTATGAAGTGCTAGAGCTTCTGACAGTGCTTAAAATGAGGTGTAGCTCCTCCCCCGAGGGAGGAGTTATATGATCCAGCCTATTGGGGTCCCCGGAGGGCGGTGACAACTCTTGTGAGGAAAGCCCTCCTGGTAATCATGTCCGATTCTAGTGTTGATACACCTATAGGCGATATCGTGATCTATCAGTGCTGCAGACACTTGTTTAGTAGTTTAAATCCCCCATCTGATCGCTGTAGATGTCTACACGATCTACTCCTAGAGCATCCGTGCAGAAGCTTCCGCGTTCCATGGTGGAACGCATGACGCGCCGCGTGATGACGTCATCATGCGGCGTGCCTCCTCATTGGTTAATACGCCGGGAGGGGTGGAGCTTAGTGTGAGATGATGGTTACCTTCAATTGCAATGGCTGGATCGCACGGGGTGTCACTCAGGGGTGGAGGAGAGACCCTCAGTAAGTCCTGTATTCGTGACTGACGCCCGATGAGATCGTCGCGCGGCGTATCTTTTTATTGAGTTATACGTCCGATATATAGATCGCCTCCCATAAGGGGGCGTATCTTACACGACGTCATGATGTCGTTTAACGGGGCGTGGCCCAATAAATGACAGTCGGGGCATAAATGATGGAAAGGGGCGTGTTTTACATGTCGCCCGGCCCTTCCCGGACGCTCGAAGGACAAATCATCTATCGAGATGAATACAGTCAATCTTGGTGCAGTTGACCTACACAGCCTTAAAGGGGTTGTCTCACGCCGAAACGTTTTTTGTTTTTTTTTCAATAGGCCCCCCGGTCGGCGCGAGACAAACACAAGGGATGGGTTAAAAAAAAAAACGCTTAGTACTTACCCGAATCCCCGCTCTGCAGCGACTTCTTACTTACCTTACCAAGATGGCCGCCGGGATCTTCACCCACGATGCACCGCGGGTCTTCTCCCATGGTGCACCGTGGGCTCTGTGCGGTCCATTGCCGATTCCAGCCTCCTGATTGGCTGGAATCGGCACACGTGACGGGGCGGAGCTACGAGGACCAGCTCTCCGGCATGAGCGGCCCCATTCACCAGGGAGAAGACCGGACTGCGCAAGCGCGTCTAAAAATCGCCAGAAGACGGCGAATTTAGACGGATCCATGGCAACGGGGACGCTAGCAACGGAGCAGGTAAGTGAATAACTTCTGTATGGCTCATAATTAATGCACAATGTACATTACAAAGTGCATTAATATGGCCATACAGAAGTGCTGAACCCCACTTGATTTCATGAGACAACCCCTTTAACTTTTAATTTTGAAGGTGCTCCAATTATATAGTTCTGCAACGGCACACAGATAGAGGGGATTACGTTATGACAGTCAGAAGTGCAGGGGGGACAGGTCTCAAAATATTGTATCAAGGTCTGCAGTTTGGTCCTATATCATTAGCGCTCCATCTGAAACGTAGTGTCATACGTAAGTCAGATGATGCCCAAGATGTTAAATTGATGACTTAAAGGATGAGTCAGATATGCTTATGTTGTGCCAGAAAAGTTTGCATAATGCATAGATATATATCTATAGGGTGATACCTGGAGACATTTAGTATATCCTCATTAGCATAGAGGGATGGTCGTGACTATAAGACCGAAGGAGAAGCCTCTCAGAAACTATAGAAAGCAATTGAAATTTAGTGTTGCATTTAGACCTTCTGGTTTTACCGTATTTAGCCTAAATATCCAGTTGGCCTCTTTTTGTAGCAATTTTTTATCAGTATTTCCTCGTCTTGCGTTAGTCCGTAGAATTTCAATTCCCTGGAATTTTAGATCTTTAAGTTCGCCATGATGGACATCCCGAAAATGATCCGCTAGTGGGGTGGATTCCCCACGTCGGATATTGCCGACATGCCCCAGGATACGACGTCGGAACTCCTGTGTGGTCTTTCCGACGTAGTTCCTGGGGCAGGGGCAAGAGGCCATATACACTATATTGCGAGTTCTACAGTTGATAAACCCACGGTTGGAGTAGGTTTTGTTTGTACTTGCACTTGTAAATGTGTTACTTTTTAGGATGAATCCGCATGCTGCACAATCGTGGCAGGGGAACGTCCCAGATGGTTTTTGGCTATTCAACCAGTTATCATTGGTATCGGAGTTCAGATGACTTTTGACAAGATGGTCCCTTATGTTGTGTCCTCTACGGAAGGTTATCATTGGGGTGGATGGCAGAATTTCCCCCCTTGTCAGCAGGCTTAATTACCAGTTTATTATTAGTTTTTAATCTCTGTAGTGCTAAGCTTTCTGCTTGAGATAAATTGGGGTACATTTTGCGAGGTTTTACTTTTTTAGGTCCTCTATTACGAGCTGCTCAAAGATGTCCAACTCAGGGCATGGACATGCCGGGGTTTTTTTGTGTTAGGGAACTTCAGGTCTGTGAACAGTCCGATCCCCACCGGTCTCTCGTTTTCCTCTTCAAGCTGTTCCAACATCTCTAGTCCTGAAAGGTCCATGACCTCCAGTCCTAGTTCCTTAGCGCGTTCACGATTTTTGATCATAAAGAACTTGCGCCATCTTAGTTTTCGAGTGAAGAGGGAGATGTCCTTCGCCCACACGAACGCATCAAATTTGGTCGTGGGGACGAAGGACAGCCCCCTCTCCAAGACTCGTCTCTCCTCCCCGGATAGATGGTGGTCAGATAGATTAATGACTTGTAATTTTAGAATGTAGACAAAACCAGAGATCAGTTCTCATTACAGAAATATGGCCTTATGTGTAAACTATTTCTGAATGGCTGCCTCATATGTGATTACAGTAAAAGAAGATTGTGTTAATTAGAAATGAGCAAACTTTTGAAAAGTTTGGTTTAACCAGTTCACCAAATTTGAATTAGTTTCAACCAAACCATCACCAATAATAATGATTCGGGCCAAATGACGGTAGTCGTGGTTAGCACTGTTGCCTTGCAGTGCTGGGGTCGTAGGTTTAAATCTGACAAGACCTGCATGGAGTTTGCATATTTTCCCTGCGTTTCATAATTATCACCTTTATTTACCTCAAGAGATAAATCCAATTTCTTTGCTAAGATTTGAACCTAGGACCTTATCACTGCACGGCAACAGGAATAACAACTGAGCCACCATGCTCCTTCTTTCTTTTGCTTTTCTCCTCCTCCTCAATAAATGTCTGCACTATATAAATCAAGATGATTAGTATGAAGGAGACACCCACACAAACACAAGGAGAACATACAAACTCCATGCAGATGTTGCCCTTCGTTCAGACTTGAAACAACAACCCCAGCACCGGAACGCAACAGTGCTAACCACTGAGCCACCATGCTTCTTCTTATTCCTCCTGACCTATATAAATAAAGTGCCACATGATGTAAAAGAAAATGTGATCCATCAGACCAGGCCACATTTTTCTATTAGCCATAGTCCAGTTCTGATGTGCCCATTGTATGTGCTTTTTGTTGGTGGACAGGGATCAGAATAGGCACTTTGTTTAGTATGTGGCTATGAAACCCTAAATGTAGTACTCAATGATGAACTCTGTATTCTGATACTTTTTTAGCACAGCCAACACATATTTTATTAGCAATTTGTGTTACAAGTAGCTCTTTTGTGGAATTCGACCCAACAGGCAAGTCTTTGCTTCCATACACTTCAATGAACCTTGGAAGCCTTTGACCTTGTCACTACATCACCAGTTGTCTTTCCTCTGACCACTTTCGATGGGTATTAACCACAACATACCAAGAACACAATACCTGCTATTTTAGAGATGCTCTGACTCAGTTGTCTAGCCATCACAATTTGACTCTTGTCTATGGAAAGAGGATAACTTGATATTACCGGAAAACCGCATTTGAAGATGTTGTCTTAGAAATTACATTTAATAGCTGTCCACGGGATAACTGATAAAATGTTTGATCACTGGGTTGTCCCATTTCTGGGATCCCCACTGATCAATAGAACAGAGGTTCCGAGACCCCATTTCTCCTCACTCCACAATGTAAGTCAATACTGTACTCCAGTAACTACAATAGTAACCTACTTCTTCTGTTGGTTAGCCACTCCCTCTTGTATTACCATGCCCCCAAAAGCCACTCCCATTTTCTACAATCAGCTGTCTATCAATTTGTAAAGGGCTCTCTTGGGTTGATATGTCTGTCTTAATCATACTTTTGTCATGTGCAACATCCATACTAAAATAAGCCCCAAATTTGTTTACTAGAACCCTAACAAGAAAGGCACTGGTACTATATGATAGTGTTCACAAAGCGGAAAAGGCGACTTTTTAATATTAGAACCCGTATGCTCATTGCCTTTAAAGCACCAATGTATACCAAAATCTAAAAAACAGAGACTGAGTTTTTTAAAGCTTTTATTTATCATCTATTTTTGAATCACAACTAGCTTTTTCAACTATTGATTATAAATCATGTTCTACAATTAAATTCTGCAATTTCTCTGCTGAACAGGAAAATCATTTCTTCATCTGTAAAAAAAAAAAATACACATTTAGTAAATATATTGTTATTATTACATTCCTTTTTTTTTTAAAACTACAAGTAAAATATTTTAGGAATGTCATCGTAGGTGTCAGAAACATAAATTGTCACCTCTAGAATAATTGTTACTACCAACAGATGAAGACTCTGTTGCACAGTGCTCTTTTATGGAGCCACTTGGACCACCAATTAAAGCAACCCTCCGGTACTGAGCAAACAAAGATGGCTGCAACAATGTGCACTGGACCAATCTGTCCAATGGCAACACAAATTCTGAAATTCCTGTTGATAGTATTTACCTGGAGATTGAGGTTTTTTTAGTCACTAGCTCAATGTTACCAAAGAGGGCTAACATCAAACACTAAAGCTGCCCATACTTCTAAGATAATAATATAATAATAATCTCTATTTGTATAGCGCCAACTTATTCCGCAGCGCTTGCAGATAGCTTCTACCCCTCATTCAGCCAACCGCTATTCCTCCTAATTTGGCTGAGTGTGCATACATTTTCAATTGTGAGAGGGCAATAAGTTCTCTGTTAGCAGCTCATCTCTTGCAGGAATAAAGGATTCAGTATATGGACACCTTAGAAGGGTGGTCCAACTTCTAGCTGTTTTCAGACATCTTTGTATATTGTATTGCAGCTGAGTCCCATTGACTTCAAAAGGATTCACCCTGCAGTACCAACCCTGGCCACTAGCAATGAATAGAAGATAGGCTAGCTCTCCTAGGAGGAGATGTAAATCAATGTAAAAATAAAATTACTTGGACTCACCTGGTATGGAGCCTGTCAGATGACAGGACTCCACACCTTAGGTCCAGGTAAGATATTTAGCCTCTTGAATAAATCCTGCCAGAATGGAGGGAGCCAGGAGAGCAGCAAAGGAGACCAATCCGTGGACTGAGTGCCTCGGTGATATATATAGGGTTACAAAATGTGCCCAAGAAAAAGTCCTTGCGCTAACTTAACTCCAACCCAACCCCGTCCCCAGTTAAGTAAGTCCCTTCCATTATTAACCTCTTTTGATATTAAGTTAGTGCAAGGACTTTTTGGGGGCACATTTTGTGACCCCTTATAAAACAACCCTGGCCACTATGCAATTTACAGAGCTGTCTGAAAACAGCTAGAAGTGGGACAACCCCTTTAAGGTATTTTGTAATAAAACAAATTGCTGTTGTTTTTAGTAATCATTGATGCACAAAGCTTAAGGGTGCGGGCAGACGAGCGCATAAACGGCGCGTTTTTGCGACCAAACGTATATACGTGACCATCTGAGGCAATGGTTTCGAATGTATTCGTTCGCACGGGCGATTTTACGGCGCGTAAAAACGGCAACCCGAAAAAAAAACGGAACATATGCGACCGAAATACGCGCCAACGCATATTCGATGGCCGAAAAGCTTTCTAGCTCTGGTCGTGATCGGTGAAAAACGTTCTCTCGGGCGATTATACGTTGCGCTCGGGCGATTTTCGTTACGCTCGTGCGAACGTAAATACGCCTACGCTCGTCTGCCCGCACCCTAAAAGTGTGATACCTGGGCAGTTTGGTGGCTCACTGGTTAGCATTGTTACAAAGCAGAAGGCTGTCTCCAGCTTCAAGTAGTAAACATTTATTGAACCATGCTAAAAGCAATGGGGTGCGCAGCCCTTAAAGGGGTTGTCCCGCGGCAGCAAGTGGGGTTATGCACTTCTGTATGGCCATATTAATGCACTTTGTAATATACATCGTGCATTAAATATGAGCCATAGAGAAGTTATTCACTTACCTGCTCCGTTGCTGGCGTCCCCGTCGCCATGGTGCCGTCTAACTTCAGCGTCTAATCGCCCGATTAGACGCGCTTGCGCAGATGGGTCTTTTCCCTTCGGCTCGGCTCGGCAGCAGCAGCGTTCTGGCTCCGCCCCCTTGTGCGCGTCATCGCGTAGCTCCGCCCCGTCACATGTGCCGATTCCAGCCTCCTGATTGGTCGGAATTGGCACATGTGACGGGGGCGGAGCTACGCGATGACACGTACAAGGGGGCGGAGCCAGAACGCCGCTGCTGCCGAGCCGAGCCGAAGGGAAAAGACCCATCTGCGCAAAGACGCTGAAGTTAGACGGCACCATGGCGACGGGGACGCTAGCAACGGAGCAGGTAAGTGAATAACTTCTGTATGGCTCATATTTAATGCACGATGTATATTACAAAGTGCATTAATATGGCCATACAGAAGTGCATAACCCCACTTGCTGCCGCGGGACAACCCCTTTAAGAGAGAACGGCAAAAGCATTTGGAGTTCTTTGCTGTTGTTTTTTTTATGGGCTGCGCACCCCATTGCTTTTAACATGCTTCAAAAAATGTTTATTTTTGCTACTTGAAGCTGGAGATGACCTTTTGCTTTTTGTCAATTGCCAACGAACCGTTTTGGTGTGTTTTTCTCTGTGCTTCTCCAAGGAATGCTTAACCCTTTGCAATCCAATTTTGGATTCAGGGTTTCCTAGGGGGTTTTCTCTTTCTGCCATTATACAATGGCACCATCTGCTGGCTAAAGCGAGTACTGCTGTATGGGACATGCTGGAGAGGCCCCTGAAAACAGAGCGGCCAGTAATATACAGTAAGAATACCCTGCCGGATGTCTTCCAACATCGAAGCAGTACAGGCTTCAATCAGAATGTTTGAAGACATCAAAGAGTGGATTGGAAAGGTTTAACAAGCTTGACAGTACTGTAATGTGGATGGTGAGCAGATGCTATTCTTTTTTTTTTTTTTTTGCAATAGCATTGTTGCCCTTCAATACTTGGGGTATTGGATTCAAATACCACCAAGGACAACAGAGCTTGCGTCAAATCCACCCTGCACATCCGTAATGTATATGTATGTCACAGAGGGTGAAGGGGTAAATGACACTGCTCACTAGGGTTATCGGAGGCCTGGATGGTTGTTTGTCCAGGAGGCTGTTGCTGGTATTCATTTTTACCAGCCACTTTTACTATTGGGAGCCACTGAGAGAGGGACACTGTTAGTATAGGGCATTTGCTGAGAGATTATTGGGGGTAACAGCAGGGTGGGAAGATACGAGTCATGACTGCAAGATGTTTTCATTGTGGTTTGAGCCCCCAAAAATGAAAGCAGATGTCATCAATCAGATGAAACATCACCTGTGATCACTGTAGGCAACAGCAATGTAATCACTATTATTGGAGGTACCTGCACTGCAATCACTAACACTGTATAGCTGGTAGCTGACTAATATATGGTGACTGTATTATTTAGAGCAGGGGTCCCCAACCGCCGGGCCGCGGCCCGGGGCCGGGCCGTTGGGTGCTTAGCGCCGGTCCGCGGCACCGCCGGGAACTTTTACTCTAAACACAAGGCCCGCGGGCCGAATCCGGCCCGCTGCCTTGTGCTATGTGGCCCGCGGCGTGCCGACGCCGCTGACCACCGAAGCGATTACCAGCGAGGGCGCCGCAGCTCCCCGCTGGTAATCGCGCTGATCCCGGCGCACACTGACGTCTGTGCAGCCAGGATACTCTTCCCCGAGTCCCCTGCTCATTAGTTCCGCAGGAGAGGACTCGGGGAGGAAGTGTTCCGGGCTGACGTCAGGGCAAGCAGACAGAGAGCGACAGCAGGGAGGAGGTAAGTATATGGGTTGGGGGGCTACTTATTACAGGGGAAGGGGCTGCCAATTACTGGGAGGGCTGGTTATTACTGGGGGCTACTTATTACAGGGGAAGGGGCTGCCTATTACTGGGGGGCTGGTTATTACTGGGGGCTACTTATTACAGGGGAAGGGGCTGCCTATTACTGGGGGGCTGGTTATTACTGAGGGGTGGGGGCTACTTATTACAGGGGAAGGGGCTGCCTATTACTGGGGGGGCTACTTACTACTGGGGGACCTGCTTATTACAGGGGGGACCTGCTTATTACTGGGGAGGGGGGAGGGGGTGTGCTTATTACTGGGGGGAGGGCTACTTATTACAGGGGAAGGGGCTGCTTATTACTGGGGGGGGGGGGGGGCTGGTTATTACTGGGGGGGAGGGGGGCTACTTATTACAGGGGAAGGGGCTGCCTATTACTGGGGGGCTGCCTATTACTGGGGGGGGACCTGCTTATTACTGGAGGGGTTGCTTACTGGGGGGGCTGCTTATTACTGGGGGGGGCTACTTATTACAGGGGAAGGGGCTGCCTATTACTGGGGGGGGCTGCTTATTACTGGGGGGAACCTGCTTATTACTGGGGGGGGGGGTGTTCTTATTACAGGGGAATGGGGTTGCTTATTACTGTGGGGGCTGGTTATTACTGGGGGGGGACCTGCTTATTACTGGAGGGGTTGCTTACTGGGGGGGCTGCTTATTACTGGGGGGGGGCTACTTATTACAGGGGAAGGGGCTGCCTATTACTGGGGGGGGCTGCTTATTACTGGGGGGAACCTGCTTATTACTGGGGGGGGGGGTGTTATTACAGGGGAATGGGGTTGCTTATTACTGTGGGGGCTGGTTATTACTGGGGGGGGACCTGCGTATTACTGGGGGGGATTGCTTACTGGGGGGGGCTGCTTATTACTGGGGTGGGGACTACTTATTACAGGGGAAGGGGCTGCCTATTACTGGGGAGGCTGCCTATTACTTGGGGGGGGGCGCTGCCTATTACTTGGGGGGGCGCTGCCTATTACTGGGGGTGGGGCGCTGCCTATTACTGGGGGGGGGACCTGCTTATTACTGGGAGGGGACCTGCTTATTACTGGGGGGGGGGGACCTGCTTATTACAGGGGGAGGGGCTGCTAATTACTGAGAGGTGGGGGCTGTCTATTACTGAGGGATGGGGGCTGTCTATTACTGGGGGGGGGGGAGATAAATTATATGCTGCCCTATGTGTGTTCTGGGGGGGGGGGATTATACACTACCCTATGTGTGTACTGCCAGGACATTCTAATGTCATAACTAAATAAGAATGCACTAAACTCCAACCCCCTTCATAACCCCGCCCCCTATAACCAAAGCCCCGCCCATGTCCCGCCCAACCCTGCCGGGCCTTGTAAAAATGGTCTTGCTTGAAGCCGGTCCCTGGTGCCAAAAAGGTTGGGGACCACTGATTTAGAGGAATACTAGAACTGAACTGCTGTATGTAAGCTCACTGCATCTGAGCCCATTGTGTTATAAAGGTTAGATTACAAAATATATATACATCCATTTTCTTGGTAGGGGAAATTCTGCATTTTGCTTTGTGGCCCCTCATTTATATGGCTATCACTGACTATAGTAACTAGTGAGTAGACCCTGAACCACCTGTGCATATTTATAAAGGCGTCAGCAGCCAGCACCCCAACATGCAGGATGTCTGTGGCTGGCAGCTCATTACATTGCCAGCTGGCTCACAATATAAGAAGTCCAAGAGCATCGCGCCGCAATGCAAGAATAGTAACAACCAGTTGTCAGTTTATTCATACAGAAGAACAGAGGTAAAATCATATGTGGTGATAAGCCATTCCACAAACCACGCCCCTTAACCACACCCACTTTTACTCTGGGTAGTGTCTTTTGGTGACAGAACAACTCTGTACTGTGACCTAGAAGGAAAATACAACTTTCTTGTCTGTAAACCTCCTGGAGGCTGTGTTCTTATAGCGTTATATTAGCATCATATCTTATACAATGCACACGTATATAGCATCACTGTGTACAGGGGAAATATGGGGGAAATATTATCGACTACACCGACTATTTGTGTATTTTACCTGTTCTTCTCAAGTATTTTCTGATCACATTTTATTATTTTCAGAGACAGGAGGTTACTTTAATGTTTATGGCATTCAATGTTTGGGTAAAAGAATATGATAATTTAATATCTGCAATTGTTAAGAATTATTTTTATAATATAATAAAGCATTTTAATGAGAAGAAAGGAGGTGGAGGTCTTTTGTTTGTTTTTATTCTTTTATATTTTTAAACAATTTACCTTTTTTCTAAAGGCTATGGACATCTTTGGGGGGCATATTTGGGATTTCAGCCGCACTTAAGCAGCGCTGCTGATTAGAGCCACCTGATTGGCTCTTCAGCAACACGTGACTACACTGCGTGCACGCGGATTCCCTTAAGCAGCTGTGCACTACACACTACAGTTAAGCAGCCGTGCACTACACACTACACTTAAGCAGCTGTGCACAGACCCCCCTTTAGGGTTAGGGTTAGTGCTAACCCTAAACCTAACCTTAACCCTAAACCTAACCCTAACCCTAAACCTAACCCTAAACCTAACCCTAAAGGGGGGTCTGTGCACAGCTGCTTAAGTGTAGTGTGTAGTGCACGGCTGCTTAACTGTAGTGTGTAGTGCACGGCTGCTTAAGGCAATCCGCGTGCATGCAGTGTAGTCACGTGTTGCCCAAGAGCCAATCAGCGGGCTCTAATCAGCAGCACTGCTTAAGTGCGGCTGAAATCCCAAATATGCCTTTGTGGGGTCATTTTTTTCCAACTAAATGCATGTGTTTTGGGCTGGCCATTATTTCTGAAAATCCTACTGTGAAAGCCTAATCTAAGCCCTAGCTGCAGAAAACAAAAAACGCATACATCACCTTATAAGCGCTCTCCAACAGCGCCACAGCTTCTCCCCGCTGTTTCTCTTCATCATCTTCTGGCCGGGGATTGAAAAATCCCCGCCTCATGAAAGCGCTGGCTGTGATTGGCTGACGCTTAGCCAATCACAGTCAATGCTCTATGAATAGCTGTGATTGAACCAACTGGACAGCATGGGAGAGGTGATGTATACTTATTCCTTAATTTATTTTTCTTCAGCTACAGCTTATTTTCGGGGTAGGACTTATATTCCCCCCCCCCCCCCCGAAAATCCTCGCATGTGATGCTACAAAGTTGCGCGACTTTGAAGTGCTACAAAATCACGGCAATGCCGTGTTGCCCGTGTGAAGAACGCCTTGGGCTACATGTTAGCTGCACAAAACATACAAAATATGAACTGCATTCTTCTGAATGGAGTCACACATGTGACTTTTTTTTTGCTCTCACAGTGATGCTACGAGGTAACGCATTGTGCATTGTTTCAATGGAACAGTCAAACACATTGCATGCTGTGCGATGTGCACACGAGTGCAATGTGTTGATTCCCATTTAAATCGATGGGAAACACTTGCGATCCTCCAACTCACGTGAAACAGGCACAGGAGGATCACAATTTTCCAGAACTGCTGCGAGGCATTTTTGCATGAAAAATGTCTTGCATGTACAGGTAAAGTGCACATTGACAAGCGCAATATCAGGCTGAAATATCATGCTCACCAATGTGAACCTAGACTTACAGATTAAGTAACAATTATTACATGTATTTTAACTTTTGCTCTTTAGTTCAAAAAATATAAAGCGCTGTATTCTTTCCAGTCCTCACCCTGGTCATGAATTAGTAACATACTTAAGGATAGTTCTCTAAAATTACAGTACCACACATCTGTCTAAATAGATTTTAAAATATCAGTTTGCAAATGCAAAATTGAAATCCAAAAAAAAAGTACAGTATAAAAGTACATAAAGATGTATCTCACCGGTTTAACTTAGACGTTTAGATTACTTTGTTGGAGCCAGATGCATAAAGTCTGCCATTTATCTCCCCACCAAAGCCGAAAGGAGTTTCACCATTACCTAAATTTCCAGTCTTAGAATATCCCAATTTATTTGTTCCTCTGAATCCACCAAGGAGTCCACCTGTAAGATTATCAACTTCAAATCCCTCATTATTAACTAGTTTTTTAGTAGTTCTACCAATACCTTCTGTTATTTCACCAGCCGATGATGCAACGTCATTCAATCCTTCAAGAGTATTACCTAACATTCCTGATAAAGAAACAACCGATCCTGTCACATCATCAAGTACTGGAGTCAATGTTTGAATGGTATTACTAACTACTCCTGTTACATCACTAACTGCTTTTGGTAGCAATCCTGTGATATCCCCAACTGATGAACCTAATCCTGCAATAGTTTTACTAATTCCTCCTGTTAGAGGACCAAGAAATCCTGTCACATCACCAATTACTCCTGTTAGAGGACCAATCACTCCTGTCACATCACTAACTACTCCTGTTACAGGACCCATCACTCCTGTCACATCATTAACTGCTCCTGTTACAGTACCAAGCAATCCTGTCACATCCAAAAGTGATGAACCTCCTTCTCCAACAGTATTACCAAGTCCACTTGTTACAGAACCAAGCGATTTTGTCAGATCCCCAACTATTGGGCCTACTCTTCCAACAGTATTAGTAGCTCCTCCTAATAATTCACCAACCGTTCCTGTCAGATCCCGAAGTATTGGGCCTACACTTCCCACAGTATTAGTAACTCCTCTTAATAAGCCACCAACCGATCCTGTCAGATCCCCAATCATTGTACCTACTCCTTCAACAGTTTTATCAATTCCTCCTAATAAGCCACCATACGATCTTGCCCTATCTCTAGCAGGACCTGCTGGTCCTAAAGGCATCTGAAGCACCTGGCCTACAACTCCTGGTGGTGTAACTGCAACAGTCCCAGGAACATCTTTTCCACCATTTATTCCAGCAACATTCAGCATTAGTCCATCAAGGCTGGGGGTACGAAGTGTCAGCTAAATAGGAAAGAAAGAATAGGTAACAATTAATATATTAGTGTAGCATGATAGACAGTGGTTTGAGGTATAACTCGTCTCATACTAAAATATGGTGTATGCTGTATTAAAAAAAGCTGGTTTTATACAAACGTGTAGAGAATAAATACATATGGAATACAAATGTTTTCATAGCAGCAATTAAAGAGCTAATCTCATTATGTCAACCACTTCTGAAAAACTAAGGTTGGCATGATAAGTAGATTCAACCAAGGAAAACCCAAAGATGCACAGAAAGGGGTACTCTGCTTCCCCATAAATCATCCATAACATCTTTCCATTAACTTAAAGGGGTTGTCCCGCGCCGAAACGTTTTTTTTTTTTTTCAATAGCCCCCCGTTCGGCGCGAGACAAACCCGATGCAGGGATAAAAAAAAAAAACGGGTAGTACTTACCCGAATCCCCGCGCTCCAGTGACTTCTTACTTACCTTGTGAAGATGGCCGCCGGGATCTTCACCCTCGGTGGACCGCAGGTCTTCTGTGTGTTCCATTGCCGATTCCAGCCTCCTGATTGGCTGGAATCGGCACACGTGACGGGGCGGAGCTACGAGGAGCCGCTCTCTGGCATGAGCGGCCCCATTCAGAAGGGAGAAGACCAGACTGCGCAAGCGCGTCTAATCGGGCGATTAGACGCTGAAGATTAGACGGCACCATGGAGACGGGGACGCTAGCAACGGAACAGGTAAGTGAATAACTTCTGTATGGCTCATAATTAATGCACAATGTACATTACAAAGTGCATTAATATGGCCATACAGAAGTGTATAACGCCACTTGCTTTCACGGGACAACCCCTTTAACACTGCATCAATGAAATCAATATAACCTGCATATAACATGAAATGCCGATACTACCACGTGTACTAGAAACATATCTTTATTCCCTACCTTTATCAAATATTCACAAGTTAGGGCCTCCTGCACATGGGCGGGTCGGACCCTGCGTGCAGGATTCCCGCAGCGGAGTTCGATCTTGGTGCCCGGCCGGTGACCTCAGCTTACCACTCCGTTGGTCTTCTCCTTTCGGTAAATATGCCGTCCGGCACATGCGCAGTACAGAGTACGTCGCTATGGCGATAATGCAGCTCGTGTGGCCATTCTGCAATGATGATTACAGAATGACCATGGAAGCCAGCCGTGCGTAGCACGCACAAAATCGCAGCATGCTGTGCTTTTTCCCTGTTAGCGGAAAATAGCAATCGATTTCCGCTCATGGGCAGGAAATCGCATTCTCTCATAGCATGCCATGGGCTGGATTTGCTGCAGAATCCATAGACGGAATCCCGCTCTGGATTTCGCAATGCAAATCCACCTGTGTGCAGGAGGTCTAAAATGGATACCGTAACAAAAATGGACCACCACCAACCTTATAAATAAGTCATATAAATAGGTCATTCACAAGGTGTAAACATACACAAAAATGCCTACTATGGGTCAAACAATGCACACATACATAATGGAGAACTCATCTATATATATAAAAATGAATGTATGTCTGTCTGTCTGTCTGTCTGTTTGTCCTTTATGCGCTACTACACCATTCATCCGATCGCCATGAAACTTTGGGAAGTTGTTGAGTACACTCCTGGGAAGATTACTGGCATAGTACATCTATCCTATGATAAACGGTGCGTGTGCGAGCGTCGTCGACAGTTATGCTCCCCCACGTGGATCATTCGATTTCCATCATTGCCACTATTTTTCTCACTTCCCGATGTCGTAGAAACGTGAAATTTGGCATGAGCATTGATTATGTCATAAATAGGAAAAGCTAATGGGTCCCAACTCGATTATTCAATTCTAAGTGCAAAAGAATTAGCGTCCAAATTTTACGTACGGAATCTAATTCTCTAACTTCCCAATGTCATAGAAACTTGAAATTTGGCAAAAGCATTGATTATGTCATAAATAGGAAAAGCTAATGGGTCCCAACTCGATTATTCAATTCTAAGTGCAAAAGAATTAACGTCCAAATTTTACGTATGGAATCTAATTCTCTCACTTCCCGATGTCATAAAAACTTGAAATTTGGCACGAGCATTGATTATGTCATAAATAGGAAAAGTTAATGGGTCCCAACTCCATTTTTCAATTCTAAGCGCAAAAGAATCAGCGTCCAAATTTTACGTACGGAATCTAATTCTCTCACTTCCCGATGTAATTTGGCACAAGCATTGATTATATCATAAATAGGAAAAGTTAATGAGTCCCAACCTGATTATTCAATTCTAAGCGCCAAAGAATTAGCGTCCAAATTTTATGTACAGAATCTAATTCTCTCACTTCCCAATGTCATAGAAACTTGAAATTTAGCACAAGCATTGATTATGTCATAAATAGGAAAAGCTAATGAGTTCCAACCTGATTATTCAATTCTAAGCACAAAAGAATTAGCGTCCAAATTTTACGTACGGAATCTAATTCTCTCACTTCCTGATGTTCTCTATGTATATAAAACTGAATGTATGTCTGTCTGTCTGTCCTTTATGCATTACTACACCATTCATCCAATCGCCATGAAACTTTGGGAAGTTGTCGAGTACACTCCTGGGAAGATTACTGGCACAGTACAACTATCCTACGATAGGTGGCGTGTGTGCGAGCATCATCGACAGTTATGCCCCCCAGACAAAGATCGTTTGCTATCCATTTAAAGCACGAAAGCAAAAGGCATTACGAGCAAGCGTGTTCAACTATAAAATGATGCACCCGCCGAACGTTTTGCAAGACAATTGCTGGATATTGAGAATGCGGAGGTAAAATGAAAGCTGTGCTGTGATTGGTTGCTATTTCTTATACTGCTGAGGAAACATGAAAGCTGTGCTGTGATTGGTTGCTATATATTATACTGCTGAGGCAACATGAAAGCTGTGCTGTGATTGGTTGATACTTCTTATACTACTCAGGTTACATGAAAGCTGTGCTGTGATTGGTTGCTACTTCTTATACTACTAAGGTTACATGAAAGCTGTGCTGTGATTGGTTGCTACTTCTTATACTACTAAGGTTACATGAAAGCTGTGCTGTGATTGGTTGCTATATATTATACCGCTGAGGTAAAATGAATGCTGCGCTGTGATTGGTTGGTATTTTTTATATTGCTGAGGCAGAATAAAAGTTGTGCTGTGATTGGTTGTTATTTCTCTTTCTGCTGAGGTAACATGAAAGCTGCGCTGTAATTGGTTATTATATATTATACTGCTGAGGTAACATGAAAACTGCGCTGTTTGGGTGCTATATATTATAAAGCTGAGGTAACATGGAAGCTGCGCTGCGATTGGTTGTTATTTATTATACCACTGAGGTAACAAAAGCTGCGCAGTCATTGATTGTTATCTAGATATATAAAAACGAATGTATGTATGTATGTCTGTCTTCGCAGCAACGCGCGACGGATAAGCTAGTAAATATATAAACGATCAAATAACTAAATAGAATTTATATATATAAAGACGAAAGCCTTCACTGACTCACTGACTGATTCACTGACTGACTCGCCACTAATTCTCCAACTTCCAGATGTCGTAGAAACATGAAATTTGTCACAAGCATAAATTATGTCCAAAATAGGAAAAGCTAATGGGTCCCAACTCGATTATTCAATTCTAGCGCACAAGAATTAGCATCCAAATTTTACGTACGTAATCTAATTCTCTCACTTCCCAATGTCGTAGAAACTTGAAA
Organism: Eleutherodactylus coqui; assembly: GCF_035609145.1. Lineage (NCBI taxonomy): Eukaryota > Metazoa > Chordata > Amphibia > Anura > Eleutherodactylidae > Eleutherodactylus > Eleutherodactylus coqui. The sequence continues at coordinate 64,733,129 of NC_089838.1, read as the reverse complement.
TTTGGCACGAGCATTGATTATGTCATAAATAAGAAAAGCTAATGGGTCCCAACTCGATTATTCAATTCTAAGCGCAAAACAATTAGCGTCCAAATTTTACGCACAGAATCTAATTCTCTCACTTCCCGATGTCATAGAAATTTGAAATTTGGCACGAGCATTGATTATGTCATAAATAGGAAAAGTTAATGGGTCCCAACTCGATTATTCAATTATAGCGCAAAATAATTAGCGTCCAAATTTTACATACGAAGCCTAATTCTCTCATTTCCTGATGTCATAGAAACTTGAAATTTGGCACGAGCATTGATTATCTCATAAATAGCAAAAGTTAATGGGTCCCAACTCGAAAAATCAATTCTACCGCAAAAGAATTAGCGTCCAAATTTTACATACGTATTCTGATTCTCTCACTTGAAATTTGGCATGAGCATTGATTATTATGTTATAAATATTTTACGTACGTAATCTAATTCTTCAACTTCCCGATGTCATATGAATTTGAAATTTGGCATGGGCATTGATTATGTCACAAATAGGAAAAGTTAGTGGGTCCAACTCGATTATTCAATTCTAAGCGCAAAAGAATTAGCATCCAAATTTTATGTACGTAATCTAATTCTCTCACTTCCTGATGTCGTTTTATATAAAGGAAACGTCGCATGGTTACCTCCACGTTGTGTTTCCTGGGTAACACAAAGAACCATGCAAAATGGTGAACATATGTTTTTCCGGTATCTCTAAAGTAACCACGACTTCATAAGATTTTCCATGTGAACACCAGATAAACACCAGTACCAAATTAAATCGGGCGAAGCCGGGTATATCAGCTAGTCTTAAAATATATATATTACTTATCTAAAGTGCATAATACACTTCAATAAGGGGTCTACTTTTCTTTTTTTTTTTTTAAGTCCCCATAGGTAACTTGAATTTGTGAGTGTCTACTGATTACTTATACCACGTACTGCAATGTCTCAATATTGCAGTATATTGTAATTATAATAAGAATTTTTATTTGTATGGCACCAACTTATTTTGCATACATATCACATGTGGTACGCTGTCATGTGCAGTAGAATTTTGCTGCCATATGCAGCGATAGGCTGGTTCACTGACAGCCAAGTGAGCCTGGCCTTACTGTGCAGATGGAAACCAAATCTTGCTGCAGGTACTCAAGGTTTTTGACCACCTGCCACAATATGGTGGCAGCCAGTGATAGTTTCCTCGTTTTGTCACATCCCGGCAGTCTAGTCAGTGTTTCTTGAACCCCTTAACGCTCCATTATGTACATTTACGTTATGGAGGTTCAGGATTTGTATAGAGGGGAATCAGAAATCTTATAGCTTTGCACCATTGATCACAGCTGTTAACCCTTTAAATGCCACAGTCAACTCTGACAGTGGCATTTAAATGATCAGGGGCATTCAATGATCATGGGTCCCGAATGGCCCCCTGCGATGGCAGTTGCGGCATTCTGAAAGCTGCAGGGCTATCAAGTCATGCCTGTCCCTTGGCTTGATAGGGTGCCTGTCAAATTGCAGCATAATGTAATACTATGGTATTACATCATACTGCAAGAGCGTTGGAACCATTGTAAGTTCTTGTACCCTATGGGGACAAAAAAAAATGTAAAAATCAATTTTAAAAGTTTTTTATTTTTTTATTAGTAATTAAAAAACTCAGTTCAGAAACCCCCACGTTTGTCATATTTATAATAAAAGAAAATAACTTTTTTGGTATTGCTGTATCCATAAAAATCTAATCTATTAAAGTAATGCATTATTTAGTGAGTGTCGTCAGAGAAAAAAAACAACACCAGAGTTGTGCTTTTTTTGGTTACCTTGTCTCCAACAAACTACAAAACTACAGGACTTCCTGCAGAGATGAACCTTTGCAAAACTATGTCGACGGAAATATTAAAAAGTTATGGCTTTCAGAAGGTGGCAATGGAAAATAATTTTATTTTTTTCCAAAGATATATTTTAAAAGTAGTACAGCAAAAAAAAGCTATATTAGGGTGCCTACCCACTAGCGTTTTTTTTCTGCTGCGAATTCGCTACGTTTTTTTTCCAATTGTCAATAGGACTTTCTAATGTTAAAAGCGCAACGTTGCTTTGCGTCACATTGCGTCGTGTTTTTAAGTACCATAGGCATCTGGAAAAAAAGCGCAGAGAATTCGCAGTGGAAAAAAACGCTAGTGGGTAGTCACCCTAAATGTGGTATTGTAGTAATCGTGCTGAGCCATAGAATAAAGTTATCATGTCATTTTTGCTGCCGTGTGGACACTATAGAAACAAGACCCCCTCCTCCCAAAAAGGTAGGAATTTCATTTTTTTTCCATTTCACTCCCCTTTAAATTTTTTTAAAGTTTTTCAGTACATTAAATAGTACCATTAAAACATCCAACCGTCCCGCAGAAACAAGTCCTCAGACATCTACATAATACATAAATAAAAAAGTTACAATTTTTTAAAAGTGGAGAGGAAAAACGGAAAATGAAAAAAATAAGTGGCGCGTTCTTAAGCAGTTAACTCTGAATTAGCTAACTACACCTTCAGCTTCATCTCTAGGTATATTCAGTACCTGTGCTGTCTTTTTTATCTTTTTCCTTGTTTGTGCAAGGCAATGATCTCTTGTCTGAATGCTTTTACACGGAACGCTTAATGTTCAAAAAATCATTGGCTCATGCAAATTTGAACAGCAATCCTTCAATGTGAACATGGCCAACAATTGAATGATGCATAAGAATTTGTTTGCTACTGGGTTCGTTATTCATTTTATATGTGCATAAAAATGATTGTTCACTGCAAGTGGTTGTGTGTGAACACTGATGGTTTAGTCATTCACATTCATTGGTATAGTGAATGTAAACAACTGGATGATATACAGACACAATTGAGAATGCATTTGTAAACAATTTATCTGCTTGTATAAGCAGGCTGCACAAGCGAACTCTGTCATCATTAACTCCTACAAACAATTTATTCTTCCATGTAAAAGAAGCCTATAGGGTCATTCCGTGTCAGTTCAACCAACGCTCCCGGTCGACCATCTCAGATTTCAATGAAACTTTGCACAAAGATAGACCCTGACCCTAAACTAAGATAGCCAAAATATTAGGCTTCAAAGTGCTTTGGTTCACGAGCTACAGGTCTTAATCTAGGGGGTTGTCATGTGATTACAGAGCGCAACCTGAAAAAAGGGGCGATTTCAATCCATTGCCAAGCCAGTTCCAATGACTCTAGAGCAATGAAACTTCACACACTAGGAGAACTTTTGGTGCTGAATCCAGCTAAGCTACTCAGACTGCCACTCTTATCATCATTCTGCCACCATTGCATGTCAAAGTAGCTGAAAAATTCTATCGCGCAAAATAAAACTCATATTTTAAGCAGTAATAACTCATAATCAATGCAATCCAACTCAGCTATGAATTTATCAATGTGTACTCCATAGAAATGGTTCTCATTATTCACATTATGGACCCAAAAGGATGCATAGCTCTTAAGATACAATGAGTCAAAAATGGCAAAAAACACTTTTTTGCTAATTTTTCCCTTTTTCAAAGGCGAAAATCGGAATGTACTCCATTTTTATTTTTTTTTAGTTTTGTTCTATTTGGAAGAGAATTTTTTGCTCTACAAGATTCGATGTTTTTCATTTTGTTCCCAGACCTTCTAGATGGGAAAATATCAATGCCTGTGAAGGTCCTATGCACTCGCGGAGGTCAAATAATAAAATAAGTGTAAGTTTTGCATGGATGTATAATTAGTTTAGAAATCATGAGAAGGTAAATTATTTTTGGAATGAGACAACTTTTTGTGCTCAAGAAACTTATGTGATCAAAAATTGCATGGCGAGTTCAGGTGAGCCACAAGCTTTGGCCTAAGATGGTCAGAATATCATTGAGAGTTGCATAATGATTGTGGTATATTACAGTGATCACAGGGCTTATTTAGCACTCTATCCATATTGGATACTAAGATTATGTAAGGCTAGCATTTGTGTAATAAATAACTAGTTATGTGATCAAAAATTGCATGGCGAGTTCAGAACTAGTTATTTATTACACAAATGCTAGCCTTTATCTAAGGCTAGCATTTGTGTAATAAATAACTAGTTCTGAACTCGCCATGCAATTTTTGATCACATAACTAGTTATTTATTACACAAATGCTAGCCTTACATAATCTTACTATCCAATATGGATAGAGTGCTAAATAAGCCCTGTGATCACTGTAATATACCACAATCATTATGCAACTCTCAATGATATTCTGACCATCTTAGGCCAAAGCTTGTGGCTCACCTGAACTCGCCATGCAATTTTTGATCACATAACTAGTTATTTATTACGCAAATGCTAGCCTTAGATAATCTTAGTATCCAATATGGATAGAGTGCTAAATAAGCCCAGTGATCACTGTAATATACCACAATCGTTATGCAACTCTCAATGATATTCTGACCATCTTAAGCCAAAGCTTGTGGCTCACCTGAACTCGCCATGCAATTTTTGATCACATAAGTTTCTTGAGCACAAAAAGTTGTCTCATTCCAAAAATAATTTACCTTCTCATGATTTCTAAACTAATTATACATCCATGCAAAACTTACACTTATTTTATTATTTGACCTCCGCGAGTGCATAGGACCTTCACAGGCATTGATATTTTCCCATCTAGAAGGTCTGGGAACAAAATGAAAAACATCGAATCTTGTAGAGCAAAAAATTCTCTTCCAAATAGAACAAAAATGAAAAAAAATAAAAATGGAGTACATTCCGATTTTCGCCTTTGAAAAAGGGAAAAATTAGCAAAAAAGTGTTTTTTGCCATTTTTGACTCATTGTATCTTAAGAGCTATGCATCCTTTTGGGTCCATAATGGGAATAATGAGAAACATTTCTATGGAGTACACATTGATAAATTCATAGCTGAGTTGGATTGCATTGATTATGAGTTATTACTGCTTAAAATATGAGTTTTATTTTGCGCGATAGAATTTTTCAGCTACTTTGACATGCAATGGTGGCAGAATGATGATAAGAGTGGCAGTCTGAGTAGCTTAGCTGGATTCAGCATCAAAAGTTCTCCTAGTGTGTGAAGTTTCATTGCTCTAGAGTCATTGGAACTGGCTTGGCAATGGATTGAAATGGCCACTTTTTTCAGGTTGCGCGCTGTAATCACATGACAACCCCCTAGATTAAGACCTGTAGCTCGTGAACCAAAGCACTTTGAAGCCTAATATTCTGGCTATCTTAGTTTAGGGTCAGGGTCTATCTTTGTGCAAAGTTTCATTGAAATCTGAGATGGTCGACCGGGAGCGTTGGTTGAACTGACACGGAATGACCCTATAGCTCCATTTAGAATGCTGGACAAATGAGGCCCGACACTTGCTTCTGCACATACACGCTCCTGTACTCCTGCACAGGAGCTTGTATCGCTGGCTCACAGCGTGGGCGGCAGGAGCAGATTTCAGTTCTCGCTCCACCCCACCCGTCTCCATTCAGTTAACATAGTGGCTGTTAAACACTGAACGGCTGCTATTTACACTGCACTGTCATAGTTAAACTCATCGCTCATCGTTTATGCAGCATGTGCAGGGACAAGTCTTAGGCATCGTTTGCACAATATTTGTCCCATCTAAATGGGGCTTTAGCCATATCTCTAATGTTATCATAACGCAATGAAATGTCATATTCAACAAAGCCATAGCCAGCCTAGTTATTAATGAGTTTTATCTCAAACACTCCTGATGCAACATATGAATGCCTTTAATTAGTTGCATCAGGTGTGCTTTTATGAGGGATTTTCTTTAGGGGGTTGAATAATTCTGAGACTGCAGTGGCATTTTGTGTTGAATTTGGAGAAACCACTTGTTATACTAGTTGCATTGAGATATTTAAATTATTCTTATTTACTTGGGTTTTTTGTTTTGTAAAGTGTTGAAGATTTGGAAATTTGGAAATTAAATGGGGGTTGAATATCTTTGATTGCAACTGTATTATAGAAAGTAACCACAAGGTATTCATTGCAATGTGCGGCCCTGTGATAATGTTGAGGAGCCCCCATAATCTAGGTTGAAGACCACTACTGACCTACATGTTAAATGAGTTCTAAAAAATTAGAAAGACTTAGATTATTTCTTCCAGAAATAGCGCCATACCTGTTGATTGGTTGTATCTGGTATTACAACTCTGTTCCATGAAAGTGAACAGGGCTAAGTTGTAATACCCCACACAACCTGTGGACAAGTGTGGTACTGTTGCTGAAAGATATTACCCATGGTTTTCAAATCATGTACAATCCCATTTAAGTAAATTTATTGCTCACTACTTTTACTCACCAGTGTTTTGGTCACTCTTTTTAGAAGAGGTGCCTACACAAAGGGAACAAAAGAAGAGTAATGAATAAAAACTGTAAAAATTAATTGTTGAGATTTACTAATTGCATTGTCATCTGTGGTGAAGTTTTAGAACTCAGATTGTATTCTCCATTTCACACCACTATATTACATGTATGAACAATTAAAGGATACACATTTTAAATGCATCTTACCAGTTGTCCACAGGGTGGTATAATGAGAAGTCCAAAATTAGGCACATTCTAGAATATAAGTAAAATAAATGTAAACTAATAAACCAATTGATTCAATTATTTTGAACCAGGGAATTTTCTAGGAAAGTCTGAATTCTAAGCAGACATATACATTCAAAGATATAATGTCTTATTAATGTGCATACATAAAAACACTTATTGTTTCTCTGATAAATTTTCACATTGACTACAGCAATTTGTTACTGATCAATCTATTTTTTCCCCTCACTGAACTCTTTCCTCCCAAATCCATCCTGAATGCACCAGTCATACTTACCTTTTTGTCCATCCACTACACTGATGCCTCCACCCTGTGGCAGTCACTGCATTGGTTGCCCATCGACTATTGAACACAATTTAAACTCATCACTCTTATCCATTAAGTTGCTAAAGCATCAGTCTATATCTTCTTCTCTCTCATCTCTGTTTACCACCCTACCCATGCTTTCCTTACACTTAGTACCTCTGAAATCATAGCCTCCCAACCCCATAGCTAAGACGTTTCCCAAGCTGCACTAGTTCTCTAGAATGTGCTACCCCAGACAATCAGATTAACTAACACCAAGTTTTAAACGTGTCCTAAAATGCATCTCTTTAGGAAGGTCTAAAACCTTCCCTAATCTATCGCCTCTCCGCTTACCCTTCTTTTGCATTCTCAGAACCCAACTTCATTCATCCTACTATATCCTCCACACCACATACACCCAAATGCACTTTATATTTGTACATACACGGATACTGGCTGGTGAGCGGTTCATACAGCTAAATATATAGAACCCTATTTACTTTAAAGATGGCTGGACCGTTGTACAGAACAAGCACTCATACCTTTTGTTTCACCCTTATTTCCCCTAGTTATGTTGCAAGACTAATTAAAGGGTCGGAGATTGAGTTACACACTATCTACCTTTAATTGCAGCATTGCGACAAAGACTCCATGCACAGCATGGTCTCCATAATGGGAACCAGCAACACCCAGATGATACATCATCACAAATTATGCTTAAAAATTGAGAATGACTCAATCAAATCAAATTACCAGAGAGTTGACCACAGCCTTCATCAAATAATGTAAAATGTTGTGCATATCAGCATTCAGTTCCCCCTAAATATGGAAAAATATTTATTTACAGATAGATATTGTAGTTTTCATTTAAATTCTACAAACAGAAGTGTGATTAGAAGGGATTGGCGTCAATTGAGAAAAAAAATGTAAAATTAGTTTTTATATATCCTTTATATATTTTGAACAAATATAACAAATGTAAGATATATCTAGATCAGATTAGATTTCCACAAATTTCTTCAACTGCGTAATGCAGAATGTATTCAATATCTAAAACCCTGTCCATCCATTAATTGGAATTTTACGTACACCTAAAGGATTAATTTCCCATTTATACGACTCATTTAATAAGACCTAAATTCTCAATGCAATTGAAAATAGTAGTCAACTGGAGAGCCTATATACCCTTGTTAACAAATGAAGAATTGGCAGATACTATGGAATCCCACTTGTTAGTACCTCCAGATGCTAATAATGAACTTATTCAACTTTACATATCTCATCAATGTTACTTAACTCTAACTAAATTATATCACATGGGGAGACAACCCACTTCTTAATGTCATAGATGTTTAAAACCTGATGCTGATTTCTTTGATTTAATCTGGCATTGCAATAAGATTCAGACCTTTTGGAATGAAGTGACGGATTTACCTAGTCAATTAGTCTGATGCCCAGTTCCATAAATACCAGAAGTTTATTTACTAGGCCTCCTAGATGTTGAACAATGGTACCACCATATACAAATCTTACTTCATGAATTACTTGTTATTGCCTATAAGACAATAGTGATGAAATGGATGGACAGGTACCCTTCATTGGTGACTCAATGGCAAAAATATTGTAACAATACATTTAATAATTTTGAATACACTTAACATATTATATGTTTTGAAAACACATTGTAACTGCATTCATTTTTCAATAAAATGATTTAAAAAAAATGTTTTTCGACACTAAAAAATTCATGACCTATCTTTAGGACCACAGATTGTTGGGGTTCACTGGTCAGGAGTGGGAGCAACTCTGCTTCTTTTCAGGCATGTGATGTCAAGTTTATCAGTAACATGGCCTGAGAACAGCTCTGTCCAATTCAAGTGAACTATACAGTGTACGGCGCTGTGCCTGGTATGGACTGAAGTGGCCGGAGTGGTCCCAAGCGGCGGATTCCCACCACTTTGCTATTGATGATCTATGCTAAGGATATGTTATCAATATCTTAGTGTCAGAAAACCACTATGAAGCTGTTATCATGTTCTGTTCTAAGCGCATTTGAATTTTTAATCACAGAAATGTTAGTGAGAATTCTTCATTGATGTGTATGATAATGATGTTATAATCAGCTTCCTTCTATAGTTTTCTACCAAAAAGTCAAGCATATTGGAAATTACATTTTAAAAGGGTTCTACAAATACTCACAATGGTAAAACGTCCAAGGATGTTATCAAGACCACACTGAGTAACTTGCTGAAAGACAAAGAAAGCAAGTATTTACAAAAGAAATGCAGAGTCTACAGAGAATAGGTATACAGAAACAAAATGAAAACTCTATGCATAATGCCTCTCTAATTAGAATTGGCTAGTTTGATTTTAAAAGTGTGTTCATCAGGTTTAATCAGGTGGGGAAAAAAGGAACCATGGATGATTAAGAGAAAAGAGAGAATTCATTTCTGCCTTGAGATGTTGTATGTGTGATATAGTTATCCATTAAGGGAATTATTTCTTGAGTCCTTGCTGTGAAAAAATGGTCAATTACAGATTTTTTGGGATTGTTTATTATAATAGTTTTTACTTTTGCCTGTCTGTGATGAGAAAAACTAATAGTAACATTGGCAAAGAAGAAAGAGTGAATTTGCGGCAACTTAACTTTGCAACCTAATTCGGTCAAAAAAATAGCTCATTACTAGAGATGAGCGAACGTACTCGTCCGAGCTTGATGCTCGTTCGAGTATTAGCGTGTTCGAGATGCTCGTTATTCGAAACGAGCACCACGCGATGTTCGAGTTACTTTCACTTTCATCTCTGAGACGTTAGCGCGCTTTTCTGGCCAATAGAAAGACAGGGAAGGCATTACAACTCCCCCCTGCGACGTTCAAGCCCTATACCACCCCCCTGCAGTGAGTGGCTGGCGAGATCAGGTGTCACCCGAGTATATAAATCGGCCCCTCCCGCGGCTCGCCACAGATGCGTTCTGACAGAGATCAGGGAAAGTGCTGTCTTGCTGGAGTTGCTATAGGGAGAGTGTTAGGAGTATTTTAGGCTTCAAGAACCCCAACGGTCCTTCTTAGGGCCACATCTAACCGTGTGCAGTAGTGTGGAGGCTGCTTTTTGCAGTGTTGCACTTTTTTTTTTTTTGTATATCGGCCGTGCAGAGCATTGCGTCCTGCAGTAATTATACATAGTCCAGGGCCAGTAGTGGTAGTGAGGCAGGAACAGAAGACATATTTAGTGAATATAGGCAGTGGGCCTTTCCAAAAACATTTGGGAAAAAAAATCTATTTGGGCTGCCTGTGACCGTCCTCAGTGTACTGGGTCTGTGCTCGGGGTAGTTGTCCTAATTCATACGCAGCCAGTTAAGTGTTACAGCAGGCTTGCGCAAAATTCTTTCCTGGTTCTGTGTTGGCTGTTACATCACCGCTGTATTCCTGTCCACAGTGCAACAGTCTGCAGTAATTTTACATAGTCCAGGGCCAGTAGTGGTGACGCAGGGACAGAAGCTATATACAGTGTATATAGGTAGTGGGCCTTTTCAAAAACATTTGGGAAAAAAAATCTATTTGGGCTGCCTGTGACCGTCCTCAGTGTACTGGGTCTCTGCTGGGGGTAGTTGTCCTAATTCATACGCAGCCAGCTAAGTGTTACAGCAGGCTTGCGCAAAATTCTTTCCTGGCTCTGCTGTGCGTTCCGTAAGCGAAGTCAGCCTCCAACCACAGGCCAATAAGTGGCACATTTAATTACAGCGTTCTGTTTCTGCACTACTGGTAATACAGCATGCTGAGGGGTAGGGGTAGGCCTAGAGGACATGGACGCGGGCGAGGATGCGGAGGCCCAAGTCACGGTGTGGGCACAGGCCGAGCCAGTGCGGTGGCCAGGGGTAGAGGCAGGGCCAGACCGAAATATCCACCAACTGTTTCCCAAAGCGCCCCCTCGTGCCATGCCACCCTGCAGAGGCCAAGGTGCTCTACGGTGTGGCAGTTTTTCACAGAGACACCTGACGACCGACGAACAGTGGTGTGCAACCTTTGTCGCGCCAAGATCAGCTGGGGAGCCACCACCACTAGCATGCGCAGGCATATGATGGCCAAGCACCCCACAAGGTGGGACGAAGGCCGTTCACCGCCTCCGGTTTGCACCACTGCCTCTCCCCCTGTGCCCCAACCTGCCACTGAGATCCAACCCCCCTCTGAGGACACAGGCACTACCGTCTCCTTGCCTGCACCCACACCCTCACCTCCGCTGTCCTCGGCCCCATGCAGCAATGTCTCTCAGCGCAGCGTCCAGACGTCGCTAGCGCCACTGTTTGAGCGCAAGAGCAAGTACGCCGCCACGCACCCGCACGCTCAAGCGTTAAACGTGCACATTGCCAAATTGATCAGCCTGGAGATGCTGCCGTATAGGCTTGTGGAAACGGAGGCTTTTAAAAGCATGATGGCGGCGGCGGCCCCGCGCTACTCAGTTCACAGTTGCCACTACTTTTCCCGATGTGCCGTCCCAGCCCTCCACGACCACGTCTCCCGCAACATTGTACGCGCCCTCACCAACGCGGCTACTGCCAAGGTCCACTTAACAACGGACATGTGGACAAGCACAGGCGGGCAGGGCCACTATATCTCCCTGATGGCACATTGGGTGAATTTAGTGGAGGCTGGGACCGAGTCAGAGCCTGGGACCGCTCACGTCCTACCCACCCCCAGAATTGCGGGCCCCAGCTCGGTGCTGATATCTGCGGCGGTGTATGCTTCCTCCACTAAACCACCCTCCTCCTCCTCCTCCTACGCAACCTCTGTCTCGCAATCAAGATGTGTCAGCAGCAGCAGCACGTCGCCAGCAGTCGCTGTCGCGCGGCGTGGCAGCACAGCGGTGGGCAAGCGTCAGCAGGCCATGCTGAAACTACTCAGCTTAGGAAAGAAGAGGCACACGGCCCACGAACTGCTGCAGGGTCTGACAGAGCAGAACGACCGCTGGCTTGCGCCGCTGAGCCTCCAACCGGGCATGGTCGTGTGTGACAACGGCCGTAACCTGGTGGCGGCTCTGCAGCTCGGCAGCCTTACGCACGTGCCATGCCTGGCCCATGTCTTTAATTTGGTGGTTCAGCGCTTTCTGAAAAGCTACCCACACTTGTCATACCTGCTCGGAAAGGTGCGCCGGGTCAGCGCACATTTCCGCAACTCCAAGACGGACGCTGCCACCCTGCGGACCCTGCAACATCGGTTTAATTTGCCAGTGCACCGACTGCTGTGCGACGTGCCCACACGGTGGAACTCTACGCTCCACACGTTGGCCAGACTGTATGAGCAGAGTAGAGCTATAGAGGAATACCAACTCCAACATGGGCGGCGGAGTGGGAGTCAGCCTCCTCAATTCTTTACAGAAGAGTGGGCCTGGTTGGCAGCCATCTGCCAGGTCCTTGGAAACTTTGAGGAGTCTACCCAGATGGTGAGCGGGGATGCTGCAATCATTAGCGTCACCATTCCTCTGCTATGTCTCTTGAGAAGTTCCCTGCAAAGCATAAAGGCAGACGCTTTGCACTCGGAAACGGAGGTGGGGAAAGACAGTATGTCGCTGGATAGTCAGAGCACCCTCATGTCTATATCTCAGCGCGTTGAGGAGGAGGAGGAGGGGGAGGAGCATGAGGAGGAGGGGGAAGAGACAGCTTGGCCCACTGCTGAGGATACCCATGATGCTTGCCTGTCATCCTTTCAGCGTGTATGGCCGGAGGAGGAGGAAGAGGAGGAGGATCCTGAAAGTGATCTTCCTAGTGAGGACAGCCATGTGTTGCATACAGGTACCCTGGCACACATGGCTGACTTCATGTTAGGATGCCTTTCTCGTGACCCTCGCGTTACACGCATTCTGGCCACTACGGATTACTGGGTGTACACACTGCTCGACCCACGGTATAAGGAGAACCTTTCCACTCTCATACCCGAAGAGGAAAGGGGTTCGAGAGTGATGCTATACCACAGTACCCTGGCGGACAAACTGATGGTAACATTCCCATCCGACAGCGCTAGTGGCAGAAGGCGCAGTTCCGAGGGCCAGGTAGCAGGGGAGGCGCAGAGATCAGGCAGCATGTACATCGCAGGCAGGGGAACATTCTCCAAGGCCTTTGCCAGCTTTATGGCTCCCCAGCAAGACTGTGTCACCGCTCCCCAGTCAAGGCTGAGTTGGCGGGAGCACTGTAAAAGGATGGTGAGGGAGTACGTAGCCGATCGCACGACCGTCCTCGGTGACGCCTCTGCCCCCTACAACTACTGGGTGTCGAAGCTGGACACGTGGCCTGAACTCGTGCTGTATGCCCTGGAGGTGCTTGCTTGTCCTGCGGCTAGCGTCTTGTCAAAGAGGGTGTTTAGTGCGGCTGGGGGAATCATCACGGATAAGCGTACCCACCTGTCAACCGACAGTGCCGACAGGCTTACACTCATCAAGATGAACAAAGCCTGGATTTCCCCAGATCGTTCTCTATCACCATCAAAAACGGGGACCTTTTTGCTTCATCAATCTGTGTATTCTATTCATCCTCCTCCTCCTGAAACCTCACGTAATCACTCCGAACGGGCAATTTTTCTTAGGCCCACAAGGCTCAGTCATATAATTTTTGTAAACAATTTTTATACGTTTCAATGCTCATTAAAGCATTGAAACTTGCACCTGAACCAATTTTTATTTTAACTGGGCTGCCTCCAGGCCTAGTTACAAATTAAGCCACATTAACCAAAGCGATTAATGGGTTTCACCTGCCCTCTTGGTTGGGCATGTGCAATTTTTCTGAGGTACATTAGTATTGTTGGTACACCAATTTTTTGGGGCCCTTGCCTACAGTGTAATACAATTAATTTTTTGCCCACCTGCATTAAACATGACATTACCTCAGCTGTGATGGGCACTGCAATGGGATATATTTATGTACCGCCGGTGGCTTCCTGGCACCCACCCATGCTGTCGGTCCACACGGAGTTGTAACTGCATGTGTCCACTTCTAAAGAACCCCAGTCTGACTGGGGCATGCAGTGTGGGCCGAAGCCCACCTGCATTAAACATGACATTACCTCAGCTGTGATGGGCAATGCAATGGGATATATTTATGTGCCGCCGGTGGCTTCCTGGCACCCACCCATGCTGTCGGTCCACAGGGACTTCACAATAGGGAGTTGTACCTGCCTGTGTCTATGAATTAAAAAGCCCGGTCAGGTTGGGGCATGCAGTGTGGGCCGAAGCCCACCTGCATTTAATCTGACGTTAGCTCTGCTGTCCAGGGCACTGCAATGGGATACATTTATGTACAGCGGGTGGGTTCCAGGGAGCCACCCATGCTGTGGGTGCACACGGAATTCCCATTGCAGAGTTGTACCTGCCTGTGACTATTTATAAAAAAACGCGGTCTGACTGGGGTATGCAGACACCTTGACAGAATGAATAGTGTGTGGCACATAGGTTCCCCATTGCTATGCCAACGTGTGCAGCTCCTGATGGCGGTGGCACAGGATTATATTTCTCATTGCTTCTGTACAGCATTGTGGGCTATCGCCCCGCCCCTTTTAAAGAGGGTCGCTGCCTAGCTGTGCCAACCCTCTGCAGTGTGTGCCTGCGGTTCCTCCTCATGGCAGACGCACTTATAAATAGACATGAGGGTGGTGTGGCATGAGGCCAGCGTGTGGCATGAGGGCAGCTGAAGGCTGCGCAGGGACAATTTGGTGTGCGCTGTGGACACTGGATCGTGCAGGGGGGGGGGGGTTGGGCAGCATGTAACCCAGGAGAAGTGGCAGCGGAGTGTCATGCAGGCAGTGATTGTGCTTTGTTGGAGGTAGTGTGGTGCTTAGCTAAGATATGCATTGCTAATGAGGGCTTTTCAGAAGTAAAAATTGTTGGGAGGGGGGGGGGGGGCACTCTTGCCGCTATTGTGGCTTAATAGTGGGACCTGGGAACTTGAGATGCAGCCCAACATGTAGCCCCTCGCCTGCCCTATCCGTTGCTGTGTCGTTCCCATCACTTTCTTGAATTGCCCAGATTTTCACAAATGGAAACCTTAGCGAGCATCGGCGAAATACAAAAATGCTCGAGTCGCCCATTGACTTCAATGGGGTTCGTTACTCGAAACGAACCCTCGAGCATCGCAAAATTTTCATCCCGAGTAACGAGCACCCGAGTATTTTGGTGCTCGCTCATCTCTACTCATTACCAATGTAACAATACCCAAAATTTATGTACTCTACCACCTTTTGTTTCTTATAAATATCTGCACTCTATCTTCTAGTTTAAGCATGTGACTTTCCAACTTATCCCACGTCTAGAAGCCATCTTTCAAAACTGTTTCTGGCTCATGGGTATATTATCTGCACTCTGTCCTCTCCCAGGACATTATTTGTGTATAGAGACCATAACAGTTAAGTCTGTTATGAGACTAAACACTGTGATCATTGAGACAGGAAGTGGTGTCATTTGATTGACAGCTGCAGAGGGTAGAACATCATTTTTAACAGAAGCGGCCAGGATCCTGTCTGTAACCATGTTACATTGCATTTTATATCTATTGTATGAGTTGAAAGCTGTTTTCCTGAAACTAGGATTTAACATTTAACATGTTAGACTAGATGCCTTTCTAGATATAGACATTAGGTGACCAGCGGGTTTGTAGTTTCGGGTCTTACAGTCAGGTAGGAACTATCAAAGGTTGATCCCGGGATTATTCTGATTGCCATTTTGGAGTCGGGAAGGAATTTTCCCCCAAATGGGCTTATTGGCTTCTGCCTCTTGGGGTTTTTGCCTTCCTCTAAATAAACTACAGGGTGAAAATAGGCTGAACTAGATGGACCTTGTCTTCATTCAGCCTAACATACTATGCTACTATGTTATGTTTTTTTGAACATACTAATTCCTTAGGCCCCCTGACCACAGCAGTTTATTTGCCGGCGGTAAACTGCCGGCGAATCACGCCGGACGACGCTTTCTATAGCATTGCTATGGAAAGCGCCAGCCCCTGTCCACGAGCGGAGAATCATTGCGATTCTCCGCTCGCGGTGGGCAATTCGCAGCATGCTGCAAATTGCCCCGCTTCTCCGCGGCCAGTCTATCTATTGGATAGGGCTGACCGGCAGAGATTCGGCGTCGGCTCCTGCTTCCGGGCGGCGGGGATCTGCCACGGGACTTCGCAACACCCATGGACAGCCGGCCTTATTAATGTCCAAATAGCAACCAATACAGACATACATATGAAATAAACGGTCTACAGTTGTCCTTATACTTTTAAGCATGTACAGCGTAGGGCGCTCCCAGTTTAAACCTATTCCTTTAATGTCACGTAGTAATTGATTTACCTTAAGATATCTTAGCGCCACTATAATTTCGGATTTGTTTCTCGTTGCCTACAAACAAGAAAATATAAGTATCGTTATTTCATAATCATTATTTCACATCACAAAGTATCAGGGTTCAACATGCTGTCAAAGAGTCTGCTTGCTGCACGTGAGACCTAGAGACCTTTGAGATTCCTATGGCAAGATTTAAAGAGATTCTATCATCAGGCTCCTGTCGCCTGAACTTCTTCGGTGTTTCAGAATAAATACACTTCAACGTTGACTCAAACATGATCTCCGAGTCATGCTGCGTCTTTAAAATATGTCAATGAAAAATATAAGAATATGGTCATGTAAATAGATACGGATTTACATTAGCTCTGTATTTCAGTGTGTGTGTGTGTATGTATATATATATATATATATATATATATATATATATATATCCATACTAATATTATAAATGCGAAAGTAACTCTGTCTGTCTGTTTGTTACCGTTTCACGGCTAAACTGCTGAAGCGATCTTGATGCAATTTGGAAGGGATATAGCTTGCATCTTTTAAAGAAAATCTGTGTTGCCCATAGCAACCAATCACAGTGCAGCTTTAATTCTACCTTAGCAGTAGAAGAATTACTAACTAATCACAATGCAGCTTTTATTTTACCTCAGTTGTGTAAGAAATGATTTCCTTTTAATAATCATATTTCCTATCTATTTTTTGGCCTTCTTTTAATATTCCACACAAGCGCAAGTCAAATCTAGTGTAGTCGCCCAGATTTTTGGGGTCCACTCCAGCACCTCAGAATGTATGTTTTATGTTTGTCTTGTGTACTGTCTAAGCTGTTAAATGCATCAGTTATGTGTATTGGATGGCTGCAGGCATGCAGGAGTTAATGTCTGGTATGTTCTGTCTTGTCTGAAAAATTTATCTTTTTGTGTACACGTGATGTTGTATGATATATGTATTTGCAGAAGGGAGAACAGTTAGTCAGTTGAGTGGAGAAGAGAGACATGGTGAGTTGGTAGACATGAGGGATGCCTAGAGGTGGTCTGCTGTACCCCTCTTAGGCCTATGCTTCCCTTCGCAAGATCCGCGTGTGTCCAGAGAGAGTACAGGAGCCGCCAGAGAGTGAGAGAGACAGCAAGTGAGTGGCAGGATAGAGAGAGAAAGAGAGTTATGGGAAGCGTTAATGCCTACAGATATCTGGGACTATAGAGATACAAATACCCCATGAATCCTCCCTGCATCACCACTGTAAAAATTGTTGGACTGTTATCAATTATACAAGTTTAAGTAAATGGACAAGATCAACCGTTCCTGGTTTTGTTCCAAAATATACTCTTCTGCTGTTGGACTATTTTATTCATCTACAGGATCCATTCCAGGGGAAGGAACGGTGGCATCATAAATGACAACTGGACTTAAGGTAACCCCTGGTTACTATATGTAAGCACCCCCAGCTAGTTGCGAGGTGGTGTTCCTTAGCTTCCTTACGGGAAGGAGGCGGTAGAGCCCGTGACAAGGTTAAAGGGGTTGTTCCTCAAAAGCAAGTGGGGTTAAGCACTTCTGGATGGCCATATAAATGCACTTTGTAATATACATCGTGCATTAAATATTGGCCATACAGAAGTTATATACTTACCCCCTCCGGTGTTGGCGTCCCCGTCTCCATGGCGCCGACCGAAGCCTTCTTCTGCCTGGATTAGACGCGCTTGCACAGTCTGCTTCTTCTGTCCCGCTGAAGGGGCCGCTCCGGCGTGCTCGCGCCGCACAGGTCTTCTGCGCATGCGCAGAAGACCTCTGCGGCGCGAGCACGCCGCAGTGGGGCAGAAGAGGGCAGACTGCGCAAGCACGTCTAATCCAGGCGGAAGAAGGCTTCGGTCGGCGCCATGGAGACGGGGACGCCAACACCGGAGGGGGTAAGTATATAACTTCTGTATGGCCAATATTTAATGCACGATGTGTATTACAAAGTGCATTAATATGGCCATACAGAAGTGTTTAACTTCACTTGCTTTCGCGGGACAACCCCTTTAACATCTCTACCCCGCTGTCTCCTCGGCTGAGGGCCTGCTCCTCAGACACTGCACTAGTGCGTAGTTTAAGCAGAGCTCAAGCTGTAAAAATTACTAGAACCCATGAATCTAATTACCAGGCTGAGGCAAGAAGGCATCAAGAAGTTGAAAGACAAGCTGCTCTTAGAGCAGTAGAAACCCCAGAACAGTCTCAAGCCCGTCAGACATTAGATTCTGAGCGTCACACGTCTCTCAGAGCTATACAGTCAAACACAGATTAGATTAAAAAAATACAAATTCCACGTGGACGAAGTCGCTAGCAACAAGTTAGTGTGTGTGTGTATATACTGTATATATATATATATATATATATATATATACACATATACACTTTGTGATATGCTTTGAGAGTACTTAAGTTCAATAATTTCCTTACCTTACACCTGTCATAAGCACATAATAGCCTAGCCATAGCATCAATAGTTGGCAGTAGATTTCTTGCCTGTGGATAAGGACATGATATGTATTAACAAAACATATTCACCAAGGGCCACATCAGCCTTATGGTTGCCTTCAAAGGGCCAATTGTAATTGTATAGTTAGGGCTCGTTCACATGATCGCATTTTTTTTTTATGTGATGTGCGATCGTGTGGAAAAATATGTGGCATGACCTATTTAGCTGCGTATTAAACACCAAAATAGGCCATTGAAGTGAATGGGCAGGCGCAAATACCCAGTGAATATGCAGGAAACCTGTGTATTTACTGCATGACTGTGCAGCATTTCAATGGGCCTCTCTGCGTTCATTTTTGCGTGTGCAAATATGCAGTGTATTTAAGCACATAAAAGAAGCTGCAGCGACCGAAAAATGTGAGCGTAAGCAATTTTTGGTTGTGCAAATACAAAGTGTATTTGCATGACCAAAATACGCTTATGCCGTCTGAACAAGTCCTAATAGTGACCCCCATAGTGGCAGCAGTAGTAATAGTAATGCCTATAGTGGCCCCAGTAGTGACAGTGACCTCCATATGACAGCAGTAGCAGCTGCGACCCCCCCCCCCACACACACACACACACACACAAAGCTGCTCCAGTAGTAATACTGACCCCCGTAGTTGGTCCTGAAGTAATGGTAACCTCCATAGTGACCACAGTAGTAACTGTGACCCCCCGCATAGTGACCCCGGTAGTAATAATGACCACTATAGGGAGCGGATTAATAAGTGACGCCCTCCCATAGTGAACCCAGTATTAACAATATCCCCCATAGTGGCCCCAGTATTAATAGTGAATCCCATAGTGGTCCCAGTAATAATAGTGGCCCTCGTAGTGCACCGGTAATAATAGTGAAACCCACAGTGGCCCCAGTAGTAATAGCAACCCCTCTACAGGCTTTCCACTCATCCAGCCTGCAGTCTGGTCCATCGGAGTGAATCTGTGACCGCTGACCTCTACACTTGGCAGCGCAGACAGCTGGAGGATAGGTCAGAAGTCACAGACTGCACTACTACCGCCGGACAAGAACTGTAGGCAGGGGGAATAGAATTCCTGTTAAGTCTAATCCATGGCTAGTGGGCCACATAAAATGAGGCGGCAGACCTTGTATTTTATGTGTGTGTTTGTTATAGATATTCTTTCTTTATTTAAAGCATACCTAACTTTTCAGACAACTTATGCTCATCAAATACCCTGTATCAATTTTGCATTATGTTTTGATTAAAACCTTTTTTTGTTTTACCACTGAAAATCAAGGCTGACATGCAACCCCTCTGCAATCTACTGCTTGTTGTTAGGCATTCAGCTTCCTTAGCAACTTGGACATTAGGACATTTTCTTAGTATATATATTTCTCCAGTTTGCTGTGGACAAAGCACATTTATTGGACTGAGGTTGGTTTCATATCTGGACCCTGGGTTCCGCTTTCCTGCTCCATTCGAGGAGCTGAAAAAGGGAATCCCATGGCCGAATGGCTCCATCACAGGACGGAACCGAGCAGACCTCATTGACTATAATGGGGTCTGTTTGGTTTCTGCACAGCTGCACGGCTTTTGGATGGATCAGCAACTGAACCTCTGTCCTGAAACCGACCTACCTGATCCTTATTAGCTGCTTTACTAGGTCTTGTATGTTTGCATGGTCGCCGCATATAGAGAGCATATATAAGGATCTCTAGAAATGTAACTCTTCTGTTCTGCTTTCCAGAAAGAGACACACTATTCTTAATCTCTAGAAATATGGAAATCCCTATGAAGTGATAGCACAGTTTCAGAAACCCTTTTCATTTACAGGGAGCCCAGATGATAGGTTGATCATGATGAATCCCACTGCTCTCCCCAACAATCAGGTGTCATCACTAGGGGAAATCAATGAGTCGCTTGCAGTTTAGCATTGTTACTTACCATGGCCCTTCGTAGGCATAGTAAATCAGTAGCATGAGGCTTCTGGCAACTTTTAGCACATTTTCTCATGCAGCTAGCTGATGCGAGATCTTGAATAAAAACAGACAGAACACCATAAAAGGATCATAGCAATACCAAAGAATAAGGTATACAAGTTTAATGCAAACTCCACAACTTTGTATGTCCTACTATCACTTACCCTCTATTCACACCTCATATTTTGTATCTTTATGTTCGGCATATATGATGGGAAAGTCTCCAAACAAATAGACTGAATTTATGGTCCTAACATAAGCAACCTTATGCTGCAGTGTATGTGGTCACATATGTTGTGTATTGATTCTCATTGTAGAGCAGCAGGTATACTATGCAGCATATTGAAATAGTGAACTATACTTCTCAATATAGTGCAAAAATGGTATGCTGATATATATATAGCACTCTAAAATATGATAAAAGGGCACTATTTTGGCATATGTCAGACCTATTATTCTCTATGCACACATTCTACTTAAACAGCAGGAGCATTTTCTAACATATTACAAATTAAAGGAAATATAAGATCTAAACATCATATAAATGTAATGGCATTAGCTGGTCAGATGGCATTTGCTCTCTTCACTTGTAGTGTGCTGGTAATAGCATATAATGCAGCGCTGGAATATAAAAGCATGTTGTATCACATGCAGAAATTAAACTTGCAAACACAAATCACATCTTCAAATGAAGATGCTTTTTTATGTAAAGTATGTAATCATATACAGAAGATGCCCAGGTTATACCAGCATGGTCCATAGCACTATATACAGAGAGATGTATATATACCAGCTGTACATATATAATAATATACAGTAGATACCGAAGTTATACCAGCATGGTCCGCATCATTATATAGAGGAGATGTATAACTCAAACCAGGTGTACATATATCAGCTGTAACTATATGATTATGTACAGGAGATACCCAGGCTATATCAGTATGGCCCTGTCATCTCAGTGCCAGCACACCTTAACTACAGTTGGTTCTATTATTATTAAGTGACCTATTACAGCAATCCATTTTTGTGTTACACGTATATTTTGAGAATTTTTTGGTGATTTTTTTTTATTAATGTGTATGAATATAACACTGGATCCATCATTCACAATTGGTGATCAGCTGTGACTATCTACTCCCCTGCCTGCAAAATGACCCCTGCACAGGTCACAGAGCATGCCTAGAACAGTCTCCCACAGAAGTCAATGTGTTCCCTCCTGTCCATTGTGTGAATGTCTCACAGGACTGCTGTAAAGCATATCTCTAAATGCTGTTAAATCTAGCTCAGGAAAGATGGCCGCTCCATGGTCATGCATAGACAAGAGAATAAAAAATTCTACATTCAGAAAACTAAAACAGATTAAAAAAATGGAAAACGTTTTAATTAATACAATACATTTTTAGCAATCCAGTCCTTTTAAAGATATGCATGCCCAATCACTTTCCCCAAAGCCTGGTCTCTGCCTAGCTATCTTCTGATTACCCCAGAGTTGCCATGATATATATTTTTTCCTTTATGGAAGGAACTGAGCCTTTGCAGTTCCATAGCAGTATAGCTGAAGATGCCTTCTCAGATTAGGATTGTAAACTGGATTGGAAAGTAAGACGGTATATTAGCAACTGCCAGAGGGAGAAGGAGACTGATTCTGTCCAGAGCTTGCCCTCAGCAGTACGGATTAGCAACAGCATTAATAAGGACTCATGGATGGAAAAGTTAGTTTTTTTTAATGCTAGAATCATAGCTTATTACTTCAGAGCAGCTATTAACAGCTTTTTAGGACTTTTTGCACAAAAAAGATTAATGTGGTAACCCTTTTAACTTCAGCAAAATACAGTAAAACTTAAAACATTACAATACCACAAAATATGTTTCCCATGCAAACGTTATATAACAAAAAGTTATGAGCAATCTTTAAACTGCACAGAGAATAAGCTTTACATTTAGTGTAACTTACTGTAGCAGCAGCTGACAGCTACTAGTAGAAAAGCAACTGTGATCTTCATGATTGCTTGATGTAGTGATCACCAGACAGTCACCCTATTTATATATTGAGGGGTAAGGAGCTCACGGCCCTAAGAACGGAAATTGACATTGACATTTTAGAAGTACGGTCAAGTTCATGTTTGCTAATCTATAATGATAATCTCAATTTGTCATGGCATGTTAAAGAGATGAGCGTAACGTAATGTCTACATGATTTGCAATGCTTCTTGGAAGTAGAACTAATCAAAAACTGCGTGATATTATCAAATTGCAGAATAACTGGAGGTAGTTTAGAGCTGAGATAGTTGGCTGGATTTCCTCGGTTCGTCTGGAGAGTCTTGGAAAGGAAAGTACATGGAAACCTCCATGTTTCTCCATGAATAGTGTGTATGAAGAGCATTTACAGTAAACTATGCATGCTTTTTTAATATATCAGTATATTGGTAAATAAGGCCATTTGCAGTGATTTTTAGTTGACTTGCCCTATAGAAGTGATATTTTTGGGGTAACCTACATTGTATGAGCATCTGATGCTCAAGCAAAATGTGATGCCGCTTCTTTCTCTAGTTTCTCCAATATAACCCCAGTATATAAGTTTTCACACCAGCAGCAATATATAATTTGTCGACTATCTGTCCCTATTAACAACAGACCATGTTTCATACAGGCGTATAAACATGATACAGCTTCTCTGTCCTGTGCTCAGCTGTAAAGTGCCTGTTGCTTACACTGAGTCTATGTTATATATGGCTAGGTTATGTGATTCAGGCGTTCAATGAAACTGATGCCCTTGTACAAGATGGAGGACACATTTAGTAACATTAGAAATGTGCTCTGGTTACTTGTTGGCTGCACATTGACCTCAGTATCAGGCATTATGGTAAATTAAATATTTCCACAATTTTCGCAAAAAAATTGGTTCAAATTTGCATGATCTGTTTTGATCATCCGCCGGCACCCGAATTTTTGCGGACGAGCAGGCAGATACTCGAAAAGGACGATACTCGCCCGAGTATTTGTCCTTAACCAGTATGCTCGCTCATCTCTAATTATTATTTAATATTGTTTTCTGATATTATATTTGAAGTATATATAATACCTGGTTTTATAATATGAATGATATCTGTCCATGACATTAGTTACTGAGTGATGATCCCTGATGAGAGCCCTCTGAATTTAGGGCTGAAATGCACGGGAAAGGGATCTGTATTGCTTGATGTCATAAGTATTTGATGTTAAATAAATGTCTTTGTATTAGAGATGAGCGAACGTACTCGTCCGAGCTTGATACTCGTTCGAGTATTAGCGTGTTCGGGATGCTCGTTACTCGTAACGAGTACCACGCGATGTTCGGGTTACTTTCACTTTCATCTCTGAGACGTTAGCTCGCTTTTCTGGCCAATAGAAAGACAGGGAAGGCATTACAACTTCCCCCTGCGACGTTCAAGCCCTATACCACCCCCCTGCAGTGAGTGGCTGGCGAGATCAGGTGTCACCCGAGTATAAAAATCGGCCCCTCCCGCGGCTCGCCTCAGATGCGTTCTGACATACTTTAGGGAAAGTGCTGTCTTGGTGGAGCTGCTATAGGGAGAGTGTTAGGAGTATTTTAGGCTTCAAGAACCCCAACGGTCCTTCTTAGGGCCACATCTAACCGTGTGCAGTACTGTGGAGGCTGCTTTTTGCAGTGTTGCACTTTTTTTTTTTTTGGTATATCGGCCGTGCAGAGCATTGCGCCCTGCAGTAATACTACAGGGCCGGAAGTGGTGGTTAGGCAGGGACAGAAGACATATTGATTGAATATAGGCAGTGGGCCTTTGCAAAAACATTTGGGGAAAAAAATCTATTTGGGCTGCCTGTGACTGTCCTCAGTGTTCTGGGTCTCTGCTGGGTGTAGTAGTTCTCCAAATTTATACGCAGCCAGCTAAGTGTTACAGCAGGCTTGCGCAAAATTATTTCCTGGCTCTGTCTGGGCTGTTAAATCACCGCTGTATTGCAGTCCACAGTGCAACACTCTGCAGTTCTTTGACATACTCCAGGGCCAGAAGTGGTGGTTAGGCAGGGACAGAAGACATATTGATTGAATATAGGCAGTGGGCCTTTGCAAAAACATTTGGGGAAAAAAATCTATTTGGGCTGCCTGTGACTGTCCTCAGTGTTCTGGGTCTCTGCTGGGTGTAGTAGTTCTCCAAATTTATACGCAGCCAGCTAAGTGTTACAGCAGGCTTGCGCAAAATTATTTCCTGGCTCTGTCTGGGCTGTTAAATCACCGCTGTATTGCAGTCCACAGTGCAACACTCTGCAGTTCTTTGACATACTCCAGGGCCAGAAGTGGTGGTTAGGCAGGGACAGAAGACATATTGATTGAATATAGGCAGTGGGCCTTTGCAAAAACATTTGGGGAAAAAAATCTATTTGGGCTGCCTGTCACTGTCCTCAGTGTTCTGGGTCTCTGCTGGGTGTAGTAGTCCTCCAAATTATTTCCTGGCGTTCCGTAAGCGAAGTCAGCCTCCAACCACAGGCCAATAAGCGGCACATTTAATTAAAGCATTCTGTTTCTGCACTACTGGTAATACACCATGCTGAGGGGTAGGGGTAGGCCTAGAGGACGTGGACGCTGGCGAGGACGCGGAGGCCCAAGTCAGGGTGTGGGCACAGGCCGAGCCAGTGTGGTAGCCAGGGGTAGAGGCAGGGCCAGACCGAATAATCCACCAACTGTTTCCCAAAGCGCCCCCTCGCGCCATGCCACCCTGCAGAGGTCAAGGTGCTCAACGGTCTGGCAGTTTTTCACAGAGACGCCTGACGACCGACGAACAGTGGTGTGCAACCTTTGTCGCACCAAGATCAGCTGGGGAGCCACCACCACCAGCATGCGCAGGCATATCATGGCCAAGCACCCCACAAGGTGGGACGAAGGCCATTCACCGCCTTCGGTTTGCACCACTGCCTCTGCCCCTGTGCCCCTGTGCACCCGCAAGCTCAAGCGTTAAACGTGCACATTGCCAAATTGATCAGCCTGGAGATGCTGCCGTATAGGCTTGTGGAAACGGAGGCTTTCAAAAGCATGATGGCGGCGGCGGCCCCGCGCTACTCGGTTCCCATTCGCCACTACTTTTCCCAATGTGCCGTCCCAGCCCTGCACGACCACGTCTCCCGCAACATTGTACGCGCCCTCACCAACGCGGTTACTGCCAAGGTCCACTTAACAGACACGTGGACAAGCACAGGCGGGCAGGGCCACTATATCTCCCTGACGGCACATTGGGTGAATTTAGTGGAGGCTGGGACAGAGTCAGAGCCTGGAACCGCTCACGTCCTACCCACCCCCCAAATTGCGTGCCCCAGCTCGGTGGTGGTATCTGTGGCGGTGTATGCTTCCTCCACTAAACCACCCTCCTCCTCCTCCTACGCAACCTCTGTCTCGCAATCAAGAAGTGTCAGCAGCAGCACGTCGCCAGCAGTCGGTGTCGCGCGGCATGGCAGCACAGCGGTGGGCAAGCGTCAGCAGGCCGTGCTGAAACTACTCAGCTTAGGAGAGAAGAGGCAGACGGCCCACAAACTGCTGGCTTGCGCCGCTGAGCCTCCATCCGGGCATGGTCGTGTGTGACAACGGCCGTAACCTGGTGGCGGCTCTGCAGCTCGGCAGCCTCACGCACGTACCATGCCTGGCCCATGTCTTTAATTTGGTGGTTCAGCGCTTTCTGAAAAGCTACCCACACTTGTCATACCTGCTCGGAAAGGTGCGTCGGGTCAGCGCACATTTCCGCAACTCCAAGACGGACGCTGCCACCCTGCGGACCCTGCAACATCGGTTTCATCTGCCAGTGCACCGATTGCTGTGCGACGTGCCCACACAGTGGAACTCTACGCTCCACATGTTGGCCAGACTCTATGAGCAGCATAGAGCTATTGCGGAATACCAACTCCAACACGGGCGGCGTAGTGGGAGTCAGCCTCCTCAATTATTTACAGAAGAGTGGGCCTGGTTGGCAGCCATCTGCCAGGTCCTTGGAAACTTTGAAGAGTCTACCCAGATGCTGAGCGGGGATGCTGCAATCATTAGCGTCACCATTCTTCTGCTATGCCTCTTGAGAAGTTCCCTGCAAAGCATAAAGGCCGACGCTTTGCACTCGGAAACGGAGGCGGGGGAAGACAGTATGTCGCTGGATAGTCAGAGCACCCTCATGTCTATATCTCAGCGCGTTCAGGAGGAGGAGGAGGGGGAGGAGCATGAGGAGGAGGGGGAAGAGACAGCTTGGCCCACTGCTGAGGGTACACATACTGCTTGCCTGTCATCCTTTCAGCGTGTATGGCCAGAGGAGGAGGAGGAGGAGGAGGAGGAGGGGGAGGAGCACGAGGAGGAGGGGGAAGAGACAGCTTGGCCCACTGCTGAGGGTACACATGCTGCTTGCCTGTCATCCTTTCAGCGTGTATGGCCAGAGGAGGAGGAGGAGGATCCTGAAAGTGATCTTCCTAGTGAGGACAGCCATGTGTTGCGTACAGGTACCCTGGCACACATGGCTGACTTCATGTTAGGATGCCTTTCTCGTGACCCTCGCGTTACACGCATTCTGGCCACTACGGATTACTGGGTGTACACATTGCCCGACCCACGGTATAAGGAGAACCTTTCCACTCTCAATCCCGAATAGGAAAGGGGTTCAAGAATGATGCTATACCACAGGGCGCTGGTGGACAAACTGATGGTAAACTTCCCATCCGACAGCGCTGGTGGCCGAAGGCGCAGTTCCGAGGGCCAGATAGCAGGGGAGGCGCAGAGATCAGGCAGCATGTACAGCGCAGGCAGGGGACTACTCTCCAAGGCCTTTGCCAGCTTTCTGGCTCCCCAGCAAGACTGTGTCACCGGTCCCCAGTCAAGGCTGAGTTGGCGGGAGCACTGTAAAAGGATAGTGAGGGAGTACGTAGCCGATCGCACGACCATCCTCGGTGACGCCTCTGCCCCCTACAACTACTGGGTGTCGAAGCTGGACACGTGGCCTGAACTCGCGCTGTTTGCCCTGGAGGTGCTTGCTTGTCCTGCGGCTAGCGTCTTGTCAGAGAGTGTGTTTAGTGTGGCTGGGGGAATCATCACGGATAAGCGTACCCACCTGCCAACCGACAGTGCCGACAGGCTTACACTTATCAAGATGAACAAAGCCTGGATTTCCCCAGACTTCTCTTCTCCACCAGTGGACAGCAGCGATACCTAAGCAATATGTAGGCTGCACCCGCGGATGGAAGCATCGTTCTCTATCCCCATCAAAAACGGGGACCTTTTTGCTTCATCAATCTGTGTATAATATTCCTCCTCCTCCTCCTGCTCCTCCTCCTGAAACCTCACATAATCACGCCGAACGGGCAATTTTTCTTAGGCCCACAAGGCTCAGTCATATAATTTTTGTAAACAATTTTTATACGTTTCAATGCTCATTAAAGCGTTGAAACTTTCACCTCAACCAATTTTTATTTTAACTGGGCTGCCTCCAGGCCTAGTTACCAATTAAGCCACATTAACCTAAGCGATTAATGGATTTCACCTGCCCTCTTGGTTGGGCATGGGCAATTTTTCTCAGGTACATTAGTACTGTTGGTACACCAATTTTTGGGGGCCCTCGCCTACAGTGTAATCAAATAAATTTTTAGCCCACCTGCATTACAGCTGACGTTACATCAGCTGTGTTGGGCACTGCAATGGGATACATTTATGTACCGCCGGTGGGTTCCAGGGAGCCACCCATGCTGTGGGTGCACACGGAATTCCCATTGCGGAGTTGTACCTGCCTGTGACTATTTATAAAAAAACGTGGTCTGACTGGGGCATGCAGACACCTTGACAGAATGAATAGTGTGTGGCACATAGGTTCCCCATTGCTATGCCCACGTGTGCAGCTCCAGATGGAGGTGGCACAGGGTTGGATTTCTCATTGCTTCTGTACAGCATTGTGGACTATCGCCCCGCCCCTTTTAAAGAGGGTCGCTGCCTAGCTGTGCCAACCCTCTGCAGTGTGTGCCTGCTTTTCCTCTGGCAGACGCACTTATAAATAGACATGAGGGTGGCGTGGCATGAGGGCAGCTGAAGGCTGGGCAGGGACAGTTTGGTGTGCGCTGTGGACACTGCGTCGTGCGGGGGGGGGGGGGGATTTGGGCAGCATGTAACCCAGGAGAAGTGGCAGCGGAGTGTCATGCAGGCAGTGATTGTGCTTTGTTGGAGGTAGTGTGGTGCTTAGCTAAGATATGCATTGCTAATGAGGGCTTTTCAGAAGTAAAAGTTGTTGGGAGGGGGGGGCACTCTTGCCGCTATTGTGGCTTAATAGTGGGACCTGGGAACTGGAGATGCAGCCCAACATGTAGCCCCTCGCCTGCCCTATCCGTTTCTGTGTCGTTCCCATCACTTTCTTGAATTGCCCAGATTTTCACAAATGAAAACCTTAGCGAGCATCGGCGATATACAAAAATGCTCGGGTCGCCCATTGACTTCAATGGGGTTCGTTACTCGAAACGAACCCTCGAGCATCGCGATAATTTCGTCCCGAGTAACGAGCACCCGAGCATTTTGGTGCTCGCTCATCTCTACTTTGTATCTTTTTGTCTGTATTTTTTCATCTTTGTGGTGGTATCTTTTGTTATTATTTTTTGGAATTATTTTCAATTTTTTGGATCAGGTCTTCTTTTTCCCTGACCTGTTCCAGTACCTCCCCCTTCTCTTATCTGCTCCCTATTTTTTTTTTATTAAGGGATACAGGAAAGGCAGGTCAGGCTCCATTGTGGGGGCGCCCTTTTCAGAGAGGCTACTCTGCTTGCTCATCTAGATATTATAGCTTGGGATATTGTATGGTGAAGTTTTTTTTAAATATAATTTGATTACTAATAAAATTTGAATGCTAACTAAGAATATAGAACACTTTTTTGTGAATATTTAAAACTTTTTGTAGCTGTGATTAATTTTTCGCCTGTAGGGGGTGTTTATTTCTGGTTTTCTGTGAGCTTTCATTAAACAGTAATCTAAGAACTATATAGGAAGTCTTAGCTCTGTAATGTAACACTTGGGGTCATGCTTTGTCTAAGCCAATAGCTAATTTGAAAACCATTACAAAGTATTATGTAAAAAGCAGTCTTCCTGCCTTGTAATCCATGCACTAAACAAATATCACCGAGATAAAGACATCTGAACATCATTCTTGTCCTTTTGAATAAACACACATGACATTGAATCCAAGAAAATAATCTCTCCTATCACGTCATATACTACCCTGCAAAACAAAAACCTTTGGCTCCTAAAATATATACTGTATGTTTGTTTTAGGCACCTTAGGTAAGTCCCAATAAATGCTGAAATTTGTCATAAAATCCCAATTAGCTCAAAAATTAGATTTTTTTCATGTATGGACCATACAAATAAAATGTAGATTGTCTTATTACTTTGAAAGCAACTCCCAATACATATAATTGTGTGAGAGCAAATAGGTCTACCATGGAATTATCACAGCTAAGCCCCCTTCATATGGGCATATTGGTCATGCAAAATTTGCGCGTGCAATACGCAGAGAATGAAACCCCTTGTTCCTTGTGTTTGCATAGAAGCACATGTAGAATTAGTCTACATGTATAAATGTGTGATGTTTTTGTTTAATGTGTATGTGTGTAATATGTATATATCCAACAAGCATGTGTTGTGATTTGTGTATATGGATGTCAATACGCATGCTGGCATTATATTGTATATACAAAATATGATGGTATTATTTATATGGGCAATACATGGTGACATTTTATTTACACTACAAGATGGTATAGCATATTGTATTATTTATATGTATTATTTTTAGGATACATGGAAGATGAGTCCTCAGGATTAATTTCTTTCAATTCCTTTGGTGGGCCCAGTGCAACCCAGTCTAATATTGACCTGGGCAATCAATGTATTACATAGACAGCTATTAATCTGAAAGGCCGTCATTTAATGCTACATTTCCCCTTTAGTAGCTGCAGGGTTAATGGGTGGCCATATACAGTTTGCCCTGGGGAAATTAGCTAAAGGACAGAATTTTAGAAGAGGTCTGTGAAAAAGACCCATAAGTGCTTAAATCTTTGATGAGCCACCTAATTTACATCAGCCTACAAGGACCTCATACAGTGAGGCAATCTTAGGGCTCAGTCAGACAATGCCTTTTGTTTATCCCCTCTGTACTGCGTATGTGCTTACTGGTTTTGACCCGGCCTGTTGTTACTACTCCTTGGTTGCTGTGTTGTCTCTATCTGCTATTCAGGTTCCCACTAGACTGGTTCCCTGTCCCTTTTTCCTGGGGTCCCTGACACTAGTTCAGTGTAGGGATTGTCTCCCAGTTGTCACCCTGGGGTTTAGCCCAGGGGGGCAAGTAGGTAGGGACACGGGAGAGGGTTGGCGTAGATTTCCCTGTCCATCTGCCCTGGCAAGCCTTAACACCTGGCTAAGCTTCACAGTGTCTGAAGCATGTCATATCAATAGAAAACAACTATTAGCACAAAAATCTTTCTGCGCTCAAGGAATTGTAAGTTTCGACAACTGGTTATTGTCAAATAACAGAAAGGAGTCGCACTTACTCAGGAGGAGGGGGGTATGATGACAATAAGCCCCCGCCTTGAAGTGATGTCTCCTCACTGTCCAAACAAACGTCACGTTCCAAGCGTATTAATAAGACGGTATCACCTTTATTCCATGGAGTCTGTCAGCTCTGAGAATTATGGCTTGAGAAAGGTGCCTGTGAGCACAGAAACGCGTTGTCCATATTTATCGTGTATTGGAATAAAGGTGATACCGTCTTATTAATACGCTTGGAACGTGACGTTTGTTTGGACAGTGAGGAGACATCACTTCAAGGCGGGGGCTTATTGTCATCATACCCCCCTCCTCCTGAGTAAGTGCGACTCCTTTCTGTTATTTGACAATAACCAGTTGTCGAAACTTACAATTCCTTGAGCGCAGAAAGATTTTTGTGCTAATAGTTGTTTTCTATTGATTTTCCTCTTGGGACTACTCTCTTATGAGAGACCCCAATTATTTCCGCAGCTCTCCCCCTTTGGAGGATTAGAATTGCATAGTTTCGTTCAACTGAATGACGATCCTGAGGCGCTGTCTGGGTACTTTTTTCGTGTGAAGCATGTCATATGCTTCATACAATGGTATAAAGTAATGCACATCATACCATTTTCTTTTTCCTTGCCAGCCATTTCTTAAATATGAATTACAAAAGATAAGAAATAAAGAACTTCCCCATACACTCTCCCACTACAGGGAACCATATTTGGATGGAGAACATGCTTCAAAAAAGACCTCCTTTCCCAAGATAGCCAGATCATTCCAATCCCCCTGTCAACATTAACATTTTTCATCCCTGAAATCTCCCTCAACATATGGTCAAACACTGGGATTAAATTGGTAGCAGACTTTTACTATAACGGACAACTGCGATCATTCTCTTCAATTCAGAAAAAAATATAAAATTCCCTCTTCTAAGTTTTATATATTCCTCCAAATAAGAAAAGCTCTTCGCACACACCCAGCAATGCAAACCAATATTCCAACAATTCTAAAAGACCGACTATCTAATACTCTTAACCAGTACAAGAATCGTACTAAACAAATCTACAGATTTTTATTGGATGACATTTTCTAAAGAAAACTGTACAGTTCCTAAAAGGGGAAACAGACCTCTTAAGTCAATTCTCCCTACAAGAATGGCAAGCCACCCTAAAATGGGCGTAAGATCTTCAGCATGCACATCCCACCATGAGCAGTACTATAAATTATTGGTCAGATGGTACTATACTCCATTAAGACTCTCATACTCATATAGCTGCGCATCCCCTAAATGTTGGAGGAACTGCAGACAAATAGGGTCATTGCTCCACATTTTCTGGAGTTGCCCCCTAATCTCCATCCTATGAAAGAAAGTGTTTAAAATGATAAAAACACTCCACCCCTTCTCAACTAAAAGCAAACCTGGTCTGGCGCTTCTATTGTTCTGGATAATTTCCCATTGGAATGCAGAACAATTATTTGCCATACACTACACACAACCCATCTTATAATAGCATGCAGTTAGAAAAGTTTTGAAGTTTCTTCCAAAAAAAAAATAGCCTCTATAGTCTCGCCCAACTGCACCTATGAAAAAATGCTGGCAGTCAAAAATGGAACATTCGATCCCTTAATATCCAAATGGAACATTGGCTGACGAATCATACCTAAACTAACAAGCATACAAATCCCTCCACATACCACAAGAGATGAGCAAGCGTACTTGCTAAGGGCAAATACTCGAGCGAGTATTGCCTTTTGCGAGTACCTGACAGTCTCAAAAGATTTGGGTGTCAGCGGGGGTGAGCGGTGAGTTGCGGGAGTGAGCAGGGGGAGCGGAGGGGGAGAGAGAGAGATCTCCCAGCTCTCCCCCGCCACTCCCTGCCCCTCGCCGGCACCCGAATCTTTTGAGACGAGCGGGCAGGTACTCGCAAAAGGCAATACTCGCTCGAGTATTTGCCCTTAGCGAGTACGCTCGCTCATCTCTACATACCACCCTTCCAAATATTTCCGTATCTTAACCCCACCCCTCCTATTCCTAACAGATCCTTTTGCCATAAGATAAAAGCCTTCAAGTGGTACAAATAAGTTTCTAGTTTCTGGTTCATAGTTGATATCTAGTACTCAAGTGACGAATTACATTAACCTGGCAACTATTGTCTTTTGTACGAAGGAACATTAGTCTCCTTTCTATTCAGCAAGGTATTGCATGTTTTAAATATGTATGTCACAGTACAGAAATTGTGTTATAATTAAAGATGAGCGAACGTGTTCGGCTCCGCCCCTTTTCGCCCGAACACCGAACTTTGCGAGCAATTCCGTGCTCGGGCGAAAAAAGTTCGGGGGTCGTCGTGGCAGCGCGGGGGGGTGCGGCGGGGAGTGGGGGGGAGAGGGAGAGAGAGAGGGCTCCCCCCTGTTCCCCGCTGCTGCCGCCCGCGCCGCCGCGCCTTTCCCTGCCCCCCGGCGCCCCCCAAATCTTTACGCGCGGACACTGAAGTCCTCGGTAAAGCCGGTGTCCGGGTGCGTAAGTGTTCGTTAAGAACACGTTCGCTCATCTCTAGTTATAATGCAACAAATATGTCAACTTTCTTCTATTCTTTGTTTATTATAAAACCCAATGAAAAATTATTGAAAAAACTAATAGGCGACACAATTTCTCTGTGAATGGCTCAGTTTCCAGCATTTATGTCTGACTCTTCTTCGTTGATAGATTCCATAAAAGTGTACTACACTCTGGTATACTCCATTTTGATAAAGGAAAAAAATATCTTTGTAGCATGTCAGCCGGTAATTCTTCTTACACAAAACCAAGTAATATTGCTTAATTTCAAAACTGAGCACATTTGAACTTGAGCCACTAAACACTTCATAGACTTTGGGTCTCATCTATCTAGACAATGCTTTTTGTGATAAAGTTAATGTACCTTGTAAATTTGTAAGCTAAGTATCAGAAAAAGAGGTAATTGCATCATGCCACCCTGCCAAATACAACAGATTACAAATGAGAAATTTGGAACCAAGAGTATTTATTTTACAGCTTTCATCTTATCATGCCGCTTCCGAGAAGCCGCTTCTGAGAAATGGCTGGGTAAATAGCAGTTTAAGACAAAATGTCACATTTGTTTGTCAAGAATAGATGATGTCATCTCTCAATAGGTTAACACTTTTCAGGCCTGTGTTTCATAATGACAGGTCAAGAGTCTTCACTGTCAAATGTAGACCATAGTGATGCCTTTTTATCTTGTTTTCTTCATGCCTTGCAAATGAGCCCTTCTTCATGTGGCGCTATTGGAAACTTAATTTTTGGAAGTAGATGCTGGATCCTTTCATTACAAACCTGTATATTTTTCCAAACTTATCTAAAAAAGAATACAAATTAGTAGTTAGTATTTTGTTTATAAAAATACCAGATATTTTTACCTAACATTTCTCATTTTAAGGGGTTAAATGATGCCTCTAGATATACAGAGTTTAATATATTGTATAGCTGTCACGTCTGTCAACTAAACAAGGAGTAACAGAAGTCTGAGTACCAGGGACAGACGTGTATACAGTGAACTAGTGGTGGCTAGAAACAAGACCAGATAGTAAACAGGATGGAGCACTCCTAATCTCCTTGATTGGACCTGCCTCAAAGCAAAGTGCTCATACCAAAGTACACTGATGACGTCTGTGTTCGTATCTGGAGACCTTGGGGTGAGCGCCTCAATCTTGCCTTTGCTATGGAGTGGCACACTACCCCCACTGCTGGTGTGATGAACATATCTAACATATGCAGTACACCTCTTCTAAATAACGAAGTGGCTAATTTTATGCGTGTCTTTCTCAGAACAATATCGCACTTGTATGAAACTCACCTGTCTAAATGCACCCTCAAAATAACACGGGGTTATCCCATTCACTTGAAGAGTAGAGAAAACCGTTTCAACAAGATAAGAGTGGACTTATTGTACCAATTATAGATTTCAGTTGTATTGATGGAGGATGAATCATGTCATTGTCATGAACTAGTTTAAATTTTGTGTCACAGTGACATTATATAAGATTGTAGTAGATAATAATTGTTCTGCTCATGTAGTGCATGTCATCAGTGAGTCTCTGTTTAGGGTGATTTCATGCAGTTTTTTAATGTATTTTTTCCAGCTAAAGCTAGAAATAGATTTAAAATCAGTGGGAAAAATAAAGAAAGCGCTTATATGTCTCCTTACTGCTGGGTCCACATCTTGCTTTGTAAAAAAAAAAAAAAACTGCAAAAATAGCAGTGAAATTAAAAAAAAGGCTGATTGTGCAGCACCCTAAGGCCGGCTTTGTGCGGGTGGGAAAATTTGAGATCTTGCACGAATATGAACCCCATGGTCAGGTGCGACGCCGCTGGTCAGATGATACTGGTCAGGTGAGGCCACTGCAGGCTGCTGGGAATTGTTAACCGGGGAGCACGGACAGCGGGAAGCCTTCGGAGGAGGTGAGGAGGAGTGCCACATAGTATAAAATCAGCTTTGGATACGTGGCTGATTTCCAATACAAATTTGCACCAATAGTACAGATTTTTACAGTTTTTTGCCTGCAGAACTTGCTCCCTGGCTCTTTTTAAACGGTCCTGTACTTTTTATAACGCTGGAGGTAAAATCATTCGTAATGATAAGCCCCACCCAAACAACACACATTAGCCCCGCCCCTGACCACAACCATTTGCCCCACCTTCGCCCTGGAAAAATCTGGTCACCCTATGCAGGTCATATCTACTTTTCTGGGTCAGACAGCATGATCTGACGCCGATAGAAAGCAGTCTAGTTATGCTGCATTATGGATTGTTTGGTTTTCTGAACAATCAGGCTATTTGCAATTTTTTTACTTTGATAATAGGAAATATTGAGGTGAAAAAAAGCACCAATTCTGGATATGGAAAGGCCAGCTGAAGTGGTTGGGGAAGGCTGGATTTATTTTTCCTAACACTATGAGTGCATGCGCTTGAGGCCTACATACATGATGATAAGTTCATTTTCCCCCGCCCGATGCTTTAGAATATTTACATGCTTGACGTGCGTTGAGACAGCAGGAGTATCCTGATTTGATTCGGCGCTGTGCCCAACATTCTTCCTCACAATGTGGCCAACGAATGTGTTTGTTCCAGAGAGAAGAAGGATTCTGTATATTTATGAGGTACTGGAAGAACGGCTCTCACAATGGAGGAAAGGGAACACGATGCGCTATTGATCTGCTGGACCGTGGAGCACCACGTTTAGGATTTTCTGAAACAGCAAGCAAGTTTTTTTCTTTTTTTACTGAAATAACAGGAAACATTAGTGTGAAAAATGCACCAAGTCTGTGTAATGACCCAGACTTGTCACTACAAAAAGAAAGTATATAGTTTATTTATATGTGTGCATGTCACTTTAATTTATATTTGCTTTATAATAAATGTGGCGATTATAGGATCAGCAACTACCAGTTGGAGGATAAATTATGCCCCTGCTAGCTCAGGGAAGTGCAGCGTCCGAGGAGCAGGCCCACAGCTGAGAAGAAAGCGGGTTAGAGTTTGGGTCTTGTCACAGGGCTCTACTATCTCCCACCCTGAGGGTAGCTTGGGACCCGTTCAAGTTACCGCTAGGGGGACTTTCACTGGGGTAACCCAATACATGGTTTTACCTTGCACAGTCTTGTCACGGGTGACGCCACTGTTCCTTCGTCTGTGGTGAATCCAGATGATAA
Organism: Eleutherodactylus coqui; assembly: GCF_035609145.1. Lineage (NCBI taxonomy): Eukaryota > Metazoa > Chordata > Amphibia > Anura > Eleutherodactylidae > Eleutherodactylus > Eleutherodactylus coqui. The sequence goes on along the minus strand of NC_089838.1, from coordinate 64,696,250 downwards.
AATAAGTGATCCACACACACAGGGAAACATTTGGCTGGCAGACACTCCACACTGCAATGGCGGTTCCACTCTCTCTACATTCATCAGTGGCTTAGGACACCACTGGCATCTGCTGGGTAAAGCAGGCCCAGGGAAGGCTAGGGATACCTTTCAGCCTCTTCCATTCCAGCCCACACAGAACTGATGGTGTCTGTGAGGCTCACTTGCAGCTCCTCAAACGCTCCTTTCTCTTGCAAGACCAGAACAGACTCTCTTGTAAAACCCCTTTCAATCACATATATATAGCACAATCATATGACAAACAACATGATACATTTTCCATACATCTCACATACCAGACAGTTAACCCCTTCAGTGCTCCAGATATGCAATCTACATCATATTCATACAACATTAAAGACACATAACACAAGACACATAGGCACAAGACAAATGCATTCGTACATTATGGAGGAGTCCCGTTAACTCCGGGCCACTACAGAAGGACCTAAAATCTATACATAAGGCCCCCTGCATCCCGTCGCAGAATTTCCGCCCCTGCCAGCCTGCATAGGATTGCATTACAATACGTAATCCTAGGCAGACGGACGTGATTTGTTCGCGTGAAAATGGACGCAGAAAACAAATTGTGGCATGCTCTATTTCTGTGCGGGTCTCACAGAGGCCCACACAGAAATGTCTCTCCCGGGCCGCTGGCCCCGCTCTGTGCATGTGCCAGCTGGCCAGCAGCCGGCACATTACAGAGCCGGAGCCGCGGGAGAGGTGAGCGCCGCACTGGTCCATGCAGGGGCTCGGGTCGGGTCCCGCTGTGAGATTTCTCGCAGCGGGATCCGACCCGGCCGTCTGCAGGCAGCCTAACTCTTTGCAGGTTCCAGAAAGTTCAGACAGAGTCAGTTAGTCTAGACTAGAAGAGTAAACAAGTCTGTAAGAAGCAAGTACAGAGAGTGAATAACTAGGAAATAGTGCAGTGAGAAGGAAATGTGTAGTTAGGGCTAGAGAAGACCAGAATAAGGAAAGAGAAAGTAAGAAGATATACAGGAAAGCTAGAAAACAGGACAGTTAGCAAAAGAGCCATTCCCCAAATCTATGTTGCAAACATTTGTTAGCTGATCACTGACACCTTCACGTTGATTAGATGAACAAATGTTCAGATGAAATCTCATTCCCAGTTAAAAGACCTAGCCTAGTGAATTTGACAGATATTCCAAAAATTAAGGCGACCAGATTTTCCCAGGGTCAAAGAAGGTCAAAGGGGTGTGGTCATGGGGTGGGACTTATGACATATGATTTTACCTCCGTCGTTATAAAATGTACTGGGCCATTTAAAAAAAGATTACACAGCATCCAAAAAACAGTCAAAATCCGTACCACTGGTGTGAATTTTGACTGGAAATCAGCAGTGTACCGGCAAGTGATTTCGAACTGTGCGGCGCTCCCCCTCACCTCCCCTGTAGGCCTCCCACTGTCAGCGCTCCCTAGCTTCCATTTCCCAGCGGCCTGGTCAGGTGCGGTGCCGCTGGTCAGGTGATGCTGGTCAGGTGAGGCCATTACAGGTGACTGGGAACCGGAAGCCGGGGAGCGCTGACAAGCTGGAAGCCTTCGGGGGAACTGCATCAACAGTACAGATTTTGACTGCTTTTTGGAAATGCCCTGTAATTTACTCGATAGATAGATAGATAGATAGATAGATAGATAGATAGATAGATAGATAGATAGATAGATAGATAGATAGATAGAATCACACATACACACACACACACACACACACACATATACACTCACACATATACAATATATACACACACGCATACACATATAAACCCACACATATACACACACACACATACACCCACACACGTACACCCACACATGTACACACACACATATACATACACACACGCACACACATATATACACACACATACGCACAAACACACACATGTACATGTACACACACATATACACACACACATATGTACATGCCCATACACATACACCCACACATATATATACACACACATATATACACACACACAAACACCCGCACATACACATGCACACATATACACGCACACCCACATATACATGCACACACACGCACACACATATAAACCCACACATATACACACACACACACATACACCCACACATGTACACACACATATACACACATATGTACATGCACACACACATACACACACATATATGCATACAGATACATATACCCACACATACACACACATATTAGCGCAGGGACCGGGTCCCCACTGCGACCCCTGATGGTACGCCTATGGATCTGCATATATCTACAGAAAATAGAGCATCTCCTATTTTTTTGCATGTACACAAAAGGAAAAAAACCCAGTAAAATCAATACATTCTATTTTCTGCGTTTTGTGCATGCAAATTTTGCGTGTGCAAATACACCCATGTGAAGGAGCCCTTATAGCTATGATAAGGCTATAGCATCTCTCTTGTCTTCATCTACCAATCCAGTTTTGCTCTTCGCTCAGCCAATAATGACTTTCATCCTCCCTTATTATCTATCCCTCCAGCTGTAAAGCTCTGCAGAATAGATTGTCGCTATATAAATAAAGATAATTATGACAACCACAATACTATTATAACATCCTGTACATAATAATAAAGCAGTGAAATCATGGACCTTGGGGCATAACAATTGTTGGATGTTTAATTCTTTTTGCAGCACTATTTTGTATTGTAGAACATTGCTAGATTCTGCATCTAGTTTATACTATTTTATGTAACTGCATAAGCCTAACATTTAAACATTCCATTTAGGTCACTTAGCAACTTCACCACTAGAGGGCAGCCTAAGATGCAGCAAATTAACCATTTCATTTTGAACATCAACCTACAGGTATAATAATAATAATAATAATAATTAGAGATGAGCGAGCACCAAAATGCTCGGGTGCTCGTTACTCGGGACGAAATTATCGCGATGCTCGAGGGTTCGTTTCGAGTAACGAACCCCATTGAAGTCAATGGGCGACCGGAGCATTTTAGTATATCGCCGATGCTCGCTAAGGTTTTCATTTGTGAAAATCTGGGCAATTCAAGAAAGTGATGGAAACGACACAGCAACGGATAGGGCAGGCGAGGGGCTACATGTTGGGCTGCATCTCAAGTTCCCAGGTCCCACTATTAAGCCACAATAGCGGCAAGAGTGGACCCCCCCCCTCCCAACAATTTTTACTTCTGAAAAGCCCTCATTAGCAATGCATACCTTAGCTAAGCACCACACTACCTCCAACAAAGCACAATCACTGCCTGCATGACACCCTGCTGCCACTTCTCCTGGGTTACATGCTGACCAACCCCCTCCCCCCCCCCCGCACGACCCAGTGTCCACAGCGCACACCAAACTGTCCCTGCCCAGCCTTCAGCTGCCCTCATGCCACGCCACCCTCATGTCTATTTATAAGTGCGTCTGCCATGAGGAGGAACCGCAGGCACACACTGCAGAGGGTTGGCACGGCTAGGCAGCGACCCTCTTTAAAAGGGGCGGGGCTATAGTCCACAATGCTGTACAGAAGCAATGAGAAATTCAATCCTGTGCCACCTCCATCTGGAGCTGCACACGTGGGCATAGCAATGGGGAACCTATGTGCCACACACTATTCATTCTGTCAAGGTGTCTGCATGCCCCAGTCAGACCGCGGTTTTTTATAAATAGTCACAGGCAGGTAAAACTCCGCAATGGGAATTCCGTGTGCACCCACAGCATGGGTGGCTCCCTGGAACCCACCGGCGATACATAAATGTATCCCATTGCATTGCCCATCACAGCTGAGGTAATGTCGTGCTTAATGCAGGTGGGCTTCGGCCCACACTGCATGCCCCAGTTAGAATGGGGTTCTTTAGAAGTGGACACATGCAGTTACAACTCCGTGTGGACTGACAGCATGGGTGGGTGCCAGGAAGCCACCGGCGGTACATAAATATATCCCATTGCAGTGCCCAACACAGCTGATGTAACGTCAGCTGTAATGCAGGTGGGCTAAAAATTAATTTGATTACACTGTAGGCGAGGGCCCCCAAAAATTGGTGTACCAACAGTACTAATGTACCTCAGAAAAATTGCCTATGCCCAACCAAGAGGGCAGGTGAAACCCATTAATCGCTTTGGTTAATGTGGCTTAATTGGTAACTAGGCCTGGAGGCAGCCCAGTTAAAATAAAAATTGGTTCAGGTGCAAGTTTCAACGCTTTAATGAGCATTGAAACGTATAAAAATTGTTTAGAAAAATTATATGACTGAGCCTTGTGGGCCTAAGAAAAATTGCCCGTTCAGCGTGATTACGTGAGGTTTCAGGAGGAGGAGCAGGAGGAGGAGGAATATTATACACAGATTGATGAAGCAAAAAGGTCCCCGTTTTTGATGGTGATAGAGAACGATGCTTCCATCCGCGGGTGCAGCCTACGTATTGTTTAGGTATCGCTGCTGTCCGCTGGTGGAGAAGAGAAGTCTGGGGAAATCCAGGCTTTGTTCATCTTGATGAGTGTAAGCCTGTCGGCACTGTCGGTTGACAGGCGGGTATGCTTATCCGTGATGATTCCCCCAGCCGCACTAAACACCCTCTCTGACAAGACGCTAGCCGCAGGACAAGCAAGCACCTCCAGGGCATATAGCGCGAGTTCAGGCCACGTGTCCAGCTTCGACACCCAGTAGTTGTAGGGGGCAGAGGCGTCGCCGAGGACGGTCGTGCGATCGGCTACGTACTCCCTCACCATCCTTTTACAGTGCTCCCGCCGACTCAGCCTTGACTGGGGAGCGGTGACACAGTCTTGCTGGGGAGCCATAAAGCTGTCAAGGGCCTTAGAGAGTGTTCCCCTGCCTGTGCTGTACATGCTGCCTGATCTCCGCGCCTCCCCTGCTACCTGGCCCTCGGAACTGCGCCTTCGGCCACTAGCGCTGTCGGATGGGAATTTTACCATCAGTTTGTCCGCCAGGGCCCTGTGGTATAGCATCACTCTCGAACCCCTTTCCTCTTCAGGTATGAGAGTGGAAAGGTTCTCCTTATACCGTGGGTCGAGCAGTGTGTACACCCAGTAATCCGTAGTGGCCAGAATGCGTGTAACGTGAGGGTCACGAGAAAGGCATCCTAACATGAAGTCAGCCATGTGTGCCAGGGTACCTGTACGCAACACATGGCTGTCCGCACTAGGAAGATCACTTTCAGGATCCTCCTCCTCCTCAGGCCATACACGCTGAAAGGATGACAGGCAAGCAGCATGTGTACCCTCAGCAGTGGGCCAAGCTGTCTCTTCCCCCTCCTCCTCATCATCCTCATGCTCCTCCTCCTCCTCCTCAACACGCTGAGATATAGACAGGAGGGTGCTCTGACTATCCAGCGACATACTGTCTTCCCCCGGCTCTGTTTCCGAGCGCAAAGCGTCTGCCTTTATGCTTTGCAGGGAACTTCTCAAGAGGTATAGCAGAGGAATGGTGACGCTAATGATTGCAGCATCGCCGCTCACCATCTGGGTAGACTCCTCAAAGTTTCCAAGGACCTGGCAGATGTCTGCCAACCAGGCCCACTCTTCTGTAAAGAATTGAGGAGGCTGACTACCACTCCGCCGCCCATGTTGGAGTTGGTATTCCACTATAGCTCTACGCTGCTCATAGAGCCTGGCCAACATGTGGAGCGTAGTGTTCCACCGTGTGGGCACGTCGCACAGCAGTCGGTGCACTGGCAGATGAAACCGATGTTGCAGGGTGCGCAGGGTGGCAGCGTCCGTGTGGGACTTGCGGAAATGTGCGCAGAGCCGGCGCACCTTTCCGAGCAGGTCTGACAAGCATGGCTAGCTTTTCAGAAAGCGCTGAACCACCAAATTAAAGATGTGGGCCAGGCATGGCACGTGCGTGAGGCTGCCGAGCTGCAGAGCCGCCACCAGGTTACGGCCGTTGTCACACACGACCATGCCTGGTTGGAGGCTCAGCGGCGCAAGCCAGCGGTCGGTCTGCTCTGTCAGACCCTGCAGCAGTTCGTGGGCCGTGTGCCTCTTATCTCCTAAGCTGAGTAGTTTCAGCACGGCCTGCTGACGCTTGCCCACCGCTGTGCTGCCACGCCGCGCGACACCGACTGCTGGCGACGTGCTGCTGCTGACACATCTTGATTGCGAGACAGAGGTTGCATTGGAGGAGGAGGAGGAGGGTGCTTTAGTGGAGGAAGCATACACCGCCGCAGATACCACCACCGAGCTGGGGCCCGCAATTCTGGGGGTGGGTAGGACGTGAGCGGTCCCAGGCTCTGACTCTGTCCCAGCCTCCACTAAATTCACCCAATGTGCCGTCAGGGAGATATAGTGGCCCTGCCAGCCTGTGCTTGTCCACGTGTCCGTTGTTAAGTGGACCTTGGCAGTAACCGCGTTGGTGAGGGCGCGTACAATGTTGCGGGAGACGTGGTCGTGCAGGGCTGGGACAGCACATCGGGAAAAGTAGTGGCGACTGGGAACTGAGTAGCGCGGGGCCGCCGCCGCCATCATACTTTTGAAGGACTCCGTTTCCACAACCCTATACGGCAGCATCTCAAGGCTGATAAATTTGGCTATGTGGACGGTTAACGCTTGAGCGTGCGGGTGCGTGGCGGCGTACTTGCGCTTGCGCTCAAACACTTGCGCTAGCGACGGCTGGACGGTGCGGTGCGAGACATTGGTGGATGGGGCCGAGGACAGCGGAGGTGAGGGTGTGGGTGCAGGCCAGGAGACGGTAGTGCCTGTGCCCTGAGAGGGGGGTTGGATCTCAGTGGCAGGTTGGGGCACAGGGGGAGAGGCAGCGGTGCAAACCGGAGGCGGTGAACGGCCTTCGTCCCACCTTGTGGGGTGCTTGGCCATCATATGTCTACGCATGCCGGTGGTGGTGAGGCTGGTGGTGGTGGTTCCCCGGCTGATCTTGGCGCGACAAAGGTTTCACACCACTGTTTGTCGGTCGTCTGCACTCTCAGTGAAAAACTGCCAGACCTTTGAGCACCTCGGCCTCTGCAGGGTGGCATGGCGCGAGGGGGCGCTTTGGGAAACAGTTGGTGGATTATTCGGTCTGGCCCTGCCTCTACCCCTGGACACCGCACTGCCTCTTGCAACCTGCCCTGCTGCTGCCCTTGCCTCCCCCTCTGAAGACCTGTCCTCAGTAGGCGTAGCAAACCAGGTGGGGTCAGTCACCTCATTGTCCTGCTGCTCTTCCTCCGAATCCTCTGTGCGCTCCTCCCTCGGACTTACTGACCTTACTACTACCTCACTGATAGACAACTGTGTCTCATCGTCATCGGCCTCCTCACCCACTGAAAGGTCTTGAGACAGTTGCCGGAAGTCCCCAGCCTCATCCCCCGGACCCCGGGAACTTTCCAAAGGTTGGGCATCAGTCACGATAAACTCCTCTGGTGGGAGAGGAACCACTGCTGCCCAATCTGAGCAGGGGCCCAAGAACAGTTCCTGGGAGTCTGCCCGCTCCTCAGAATGTGTCATTGTAATAGAGTGAGGAGGCTGGGAGGAAGGAGGAGCAGCAGCCAGAGGATTCAGAGTTGCAGCAGTGGACGGCGCAGAACTCTGGGTGGACGATAGATTGCTGGATGCACTTTCTGCCATCCACGACAGGACCTGCTCACACTGCTCATTTTCTAATAAAGGTCTACCGCGTGGACCCATTAATTGTGAGATGAATCTGGGGACCCCTGAAACTTACCTCTCTCCTAATCCCACAGCAGTCGGCTGCGATACACCTGGATCAGGAGCTCGGCTTGTGCCCACACCCTGACTTGGGCCTCCGCGTCCTCGCCCGCGTCCACATCCTCTAGGCCTACCCCTACCCCTCAGCATGGTGTATTACCAGTAGTGCAGAAACAGAACGCTGTAATTAAATATGCCGCTTATTGGCCTGTGGTTGGAGGCTGACTTCGCTTACGGAACGCCAGGAAATAATTTTGCGCAAGCCTGTTGTAACACTTGGCTGCGTATGAATTAGGAGGACTACTACACCCAGCACAGACCCAGAACACTGAGAACAGTCACAGGCAGCCCAAATAGATTTTTTTCCCCAAATGTTTTTGCAAAAGCCCACTGCCTATATTCAATCAATATATCTCTTCTCTCTCTGCGTCACCGCTACTGGCCCTGGAGTATGTCAAATAACTGCAGAGTGTTGCACTGTGGACTGCAATACAGCGGTGATTTAACAGCCAACACAGAGCCAGGAAATAATTTTGTGCAAGCCTGCTGTAACACTTAGCTGGCTGCGTATGAATTAGGAGGACTACTACACCCAGCAGAGACCCAGAACACTGAGGACAGTCACAGGCAGCCCAAATAGATTTTTTTCCCCAAATGTTTTTGCAAAGGCCCACTGCCTATATTCAATAAATATGTCTTCTGTCCCTGCCTCACAATATATGGAGGGGGTCGAGGAGCGAGTTGTCAGACAGAAAGCGAGTAAGGCGGGAGTAGACCAGGCGTTCCAGTAATTTGGAGATGAAGGTGAGGTTTGAGACGGGTCGGTATTTGGCAGCATCAGTCGGGTCCAGAGTTGTTTTTTTAAGCAGAGGGGATATAATGGAGTGTTTGAATGAGGAGGGAAAAGTGCCAGAGGTTAGGGAGAGGTTGCAGATTGTAGTGAGGTGAGTAATGAGAGCTGGGGAAAGGGACCGGAGGAGGTGAGAGGGGAGAGGGTCGCTAGCGCAGGTGGTGGGGTGGGCAGCGGAAAGGAGCCTGGAGACTTCTTCCTCTGTCGTTGGTTCTAGCGTAGATAGTGAGTAGGTGCTGGGTGCAGTGCTGATGAAACTGGAATTGGGGCTAACCATGCAGCTTTCAGAGATTTCTTTTCGAATGTTGTTGATTTTTTCTTTGAAATAGGCAGCTAGTTCTCCAACAGTCAGGTCTGTCACAGGGGCCTGTTCTTTGGGGCTGAGGAGGAAGTGAAAGGTCTCAAAGAGTTGTTTGGGGTTGTGGGATAGTGAGGAGACAAGGGAGGTGAAATAAACTTGTTTGGCATGGTGAAGGGCTAGGTTATAAGTTTTAAGCATGAATTTGAAGTGGAGGACGTCTGCCGGCAGCTTTGACTTTCTCCACAGCCGCTCGGCGCACCTAGAGCACCGCCGGATGAAGCGCGTTTGGGACGTGAGCCAGGGTTGCCGTGGTCTGCGTTTGACGGCTCACGTCACGAGTGGTGCCACTTCATCCAGGGCACGGCTGAGGGTGGTGTGGTAGTATTCAGCTGCCAGGTTAGAGCAGGGGAGGCGAGAGATAGGCGATAGGGAGGACTGAATAGTTTCGGCAAACTGTTTAGTGCGGACAGACTGGAGGTTCCTAGAGGTGCGATAGATAGGAGGGTCAGGGGAGATGCTAGGGTGCCTGATGGAGAAAGAGAGAAGGTTGTGATCTGAGAGTGGAAGTGGGGAGTTAGTAAAGTGAGAAGCAGAGCAGAGACGGAGGAAAACTAAATCGAGAGTGTTACCATCTCTATGAGTGGGGGAGTCAGAGATTAGCGATAAGCCAAGGGAGGAGGTAAGTGTTAAAAGCCGGGAGGCAGATGAGGAACTAGAGTCGTTAGTAGGGATGTTGAAATCACCAATGATGAGGGTTGGGATTTCACAGGATAGGAAGTGGGGAAGCCAGGCAGCAAAGTGGTCTAGGAACAGGCGGGTGGGACCTGGGGGGCGGTAAATAACTGCGACAGGCAGTGGGCGGAAGAGTCGCAGGGTGTGGACTTCGAAGGAGTGGAAGGTAAGCGAGGGAGCTGAGGGAATGACCTGGAAGGTACAGTTTGGGGAGAGGATGATGCCTACTCCTCCGCCGCATCTGTCATCCGATCTGGGGGTGTGGGAGAACTGCAGGCCATCATAGGACAATGCAGCGGGGGAGGTGGAATCGGATTGCTGTATCCAGGTTTCCGTGAGGGCGAGCAAGTTCAAGCATTTACTGGTGAAAAGGTCATGGATAGTTGGGAGTTTGTTACACGCAGATTGGGAGTTCCATAGGGCACATTTGAATGCGGCAGGGGGGGCAGTTTGGTAGAGAACAGTAAGGGGTGGGCCTGGGTTGGGGGATATGTCCCCTGCAGCTAGGAGTAGCAGGGTAACAAGGGTGAGCGCATGGCTAGGGGATTTGTGTGGGTGGCTGAGGTGTTTCTTTGCAGTATTGGGGGGTTGAAGGCGTCTTAGGAAGTTGAACAGTGCATGGGAGCCATACATAGGTGAGGAGAGGAGGGAGGGGCTGATGTGGATGAAGTGTGTTGGGGCTGGGCATTGGAAGAAAGTGTTTAGGCTTGAAAAGAGGATAGTGGAGGAGATTAGTGCAAAGAGGAGAGTATTTTCCTCCAGACTATGGATGGTTGTGGATGTTACCTGTCTCCTGCTCTGTCGAACTGCGCTGTATAACTGCATCATTCGACAGCATTAAACATTTGTTGCTGGACACTTAGTGCTGGAGACATCAGGTGAGGCAGCCTCTGGTGAGGCATGGAGGTATACAAAAAAACACTTAAATGTCATAAATGAGTATATCAGAATAAGAGCAGAAACCAAAGTTTTAATATATTTATTTAACTTGGTTTTATTAGCAATGTTCTATTTTGTGGCAGCTGAGAATTTCTGCGATTACATGATGAGATGGTGATTAGATGTAGTACAGACATTGCTCATGGAAAGATGTTGTGCTATTTCATCTGAGTCGGTGCCATCCATGGGACGTAAGGAGTTAAGTAGCTCACTGATGCAGCACTAATGCAAGGGACGATGCTAGAGCCTCACAAGATTAAACCCTTTAGGCCTCATGTCCACGGCAAAAAGACATTTACAATCTGTAGCGTTTCTCCCGCACGCGTGATCCGCGCCCCATAGGGATGCATTGGACACCCGCAGGTAGTTAAATACCTGCGGATGTCATTTTCCCTTGAGGCGCGGATTGCGTGTGCGGGAAAACACTTGCAGCATGCTCAATTTTAGTGCGGCTCTCACGCGGGGACGGCTCCCGTAGGCTTCTATTGAAGCCTATGGAAGCCGTCTGGATCCGCAGCACACCCGCAGCTGAATTTCTACTCTCGGGTACACGGGAGAGCAGGAGTTCAAAAAAAATTAGAGTGCGCGGCGCATACGCGCGGCACACTGCCGACATGCCGAGCACTTCCGCCGGGCCAAAGAAAAAAGATACGGCCACGACGGAGGGCAGATCCGCAGCATCCGAACAGGTGAGTAATTCTTCTTTTTAGGCCTCACGTCCGCGGGAAAGGAGGGACCCGCTGTGGGATTCTGCATGGAGAATCCTCGGCGGGCCTGATTTTTCCCGTGGACATGAGGCCTTAGCCTACATAGAAGTACGCGCTGCGGGTACAGGGTTTGTATGGAGCAGGATTTTTAATCACATATGTCTGAGCATAGATTTATATAAAAGACCACACTGTATCATCAGGGCTTAAACAGATGAACGTGTTTTACTCCCGTTTTGCAGTCGACAAAATCATGGCCACATAATGGGACAAAACAAACCATTAACCCCTTAATGACATGGCCTATTTTGAGCTTAAGGACCAAGCCTTATTTTTCAAATCTGACATCTGTCACTTTCTGTGCTAATAACTTTTGAATGCTTTTACTTATCAAGGTGATTCTGAGATTGTTTTTTCGTGACATATTGTACTTTATGTTAGTGTAAAAATTTCATCAATAAATGTTGTCCTTATTAGGAAAAAAAATCCAAATTTACTGAAAATTTGGAAAAATTCACAATTTTCAAACTTTGAATTGTTTTCTTTGTAAGATAGAAAGTCAAACACCACAACATAGTTATTAATTAACATTTCCCATAGGCCTACTTTACACAGCAATCATTTTTTAAGTGTTATTTTACTTTTTGCAGACTCCACAAAGTATATAAATTTAGCAGTAATTTTTCACATTTACTAGCAAATTTCAAAATCTAAATTTTTTAAGGACCAATGCAGTTCAGACATAGTTTTGCCGAGCCTGTATATCAGAATCCCCCATGAATTGCCCCATTTTAAAATCAGCACCATTCAAAGTATTCAAAATGGCATTTAGAAAGTTTATTAACCCTTTAGATGTTTTACAGGAATTAAAGGAAAGTGCATCAAAAATTAGAACAGTTCCTTTTTTCTACTGATTTTCAATATAAAACCTTTTTTTTTATATAAAACAGTAGGAGTTAGCAAAGAAACAAAACTTGGAATGTATTACCCAGATTCCGCAGTTTTTAGAAATGCCCCATATGTGGACGTAGCCTGTTGTATGGGCACATGGTAGGTCTCAGAAGGAAAGGAGCGCTTCTTGTCTTTTTGAATGCAGATTTGGCAGGAATAATTTTCAGACCCCATGTAGTGTTTGCAGTGCCCCTGAGGTAGCAGTACATTTGAAACCCCCAATAACTGACCCCATTTTGGAAACTACACCCCTCAGGGAATTTATTAAGGGGTGTAGTGAGCGGTTTGAACCCACAGATGTTTGAGGAATTTTTTTTAACAGTTTGAGTTCAATACGAAAAAATCCAATTTTTCACATAATGTTTAGCTTTAGGCCCAGATTTTCATTTTTCACCAGTGGCAGAAGGAAAAACGTACCCCATGATGCGTTACCCAGTTGCTCTCGAACACGGAAATGCCCCATATGTGGACGTAGCCTGTTGTATGGGCACATGGCAGGACTCAGAAGGATAGGAGCGCTTCTTGGCTTTTTGAATGCAGGTTTTGCTAGAATAATTTTCAGACCCCACGTAGTGTTTACAGTGCCCGTGAGGTACCAGTGCATTTGAAACCCCCAACAACTGACCCCATTTTGGAAACTACACCCCTCAGGGAATTTTTTAAGGGGTGTAGTGAGCGGTTTGAACCCACAGGTATTTGAGGAATTTTTTTAACAGTTTGAGTTCAATACAAAAAAATCACATTTTTCACATAATGTTCAGCTTTAGGCCCAGATTTATATTTTTTACCAGTGGCAGAAGGAAAAAACATACCCCATGATGCGTTATCCAGTTGCTCTCGAACACGGAAATGCCCCATATGTGGACGTAGCCTGTTGTATGGGCACATGGCAGGACTCAGAAGGATAGGAGCGCTTCTTGGCTTTTTGAATGCAGATTTTGCTGGAATAATTTTCAGACCCCATGTAGTGTTTGCAGTGCCCCTGAGGTACCAGTGCATTTGAAACCCCCAACAATTGACCCCATTTTGGAAACTACACCCCTCAGTGAATTTTTTAAGGGGTGTAGTGAGCGGTTTGAACCCACAGGTATTTGAGGAATTTTTTTAACAATTTGAGTTCAATACAAAAAAATCACATTTTTCACATAATGTTCAGCTTTAGGCCCAGATTTATATTTTTTACCAGTGGCAGAAGGAAAAAACGTACCCCATGATGCGTTACCCAGTTGCTCTCGAACACGGAAATGCCCCATATGTGGACGTAGCCTGTTGTATGGGCACATGGCAGGACTCAGAAGGATAGGAGCACTTCTTGGCTTTTTGAATGCAGATTTTGCTGGAATAATTTTCAGACCCCATGTAGTGTTTACAGTGCCCCTGAGGTACCAGTGCATTTGAAACTGCCAACAACTGACACCATTTTGGAAACTACACCCCTCAGGGAATTTTTTAAGGGGTGTAGTGAGCGGTTTGAACCCACAGGTATTTGAGGAATTTTTTTTAACAATTTGAGTTGAGAACGAAAAATTCACATTTTTCCAATAATGTTCAGCTTTAGGCCCAGATTTTCATTTTTCACCAGGGGCAGAAGGAGAAAACATAGTCCATAATGCATTACCCAATTACTCTCGAGCACGGAAATGCCCCATATGTGGATGTAAACTGTTGTTTGGGCACATGGCAGGGCTCAGAAAGAAAGGAGCGCTTTTTTTGAATGCAGATTTTGCTGGAATAATTTTCAGACACAGTGTAGTGTTTGCAGTGCCCCTGAGGTACCAGTGCATTTGAGACCCCCAACAACTGACCCCATTTTGGAAACTACACCCCTCAGGGAATTTTTTAAGGGGTGTAGTGAGCGGTTTGAACCCACAGGTATTTGAGGATTTTTTTTTAACAATTTGAGTTGAGAACGAAAAATTCACATTTTTCCAATAATGCTCAGTTTAGGCCCAGATTTTTATTTTTTACCAGGGGCAGAAGGAGAAAACGTAACCCATGATGTTACCCAACAGGGAAATGCCCCATATGTGAATCTAAACTGTTTTTAGGGCGCAGGGCTCAGAAGGGAAGGACTTAGCATGTGGCTTTATGTACAAGCTGTGCGAAGTACATCAGGGTAAAACGTCAGGGCAATAAAAAAATTAAAATTTCAGGGACGTGTGGTAGATCTTAAAACACTCATTTATACAGAGGCCGGGTTGTGTGGGGCACGTTTCACACTGGTATACGGTGTCTTTTCTTATCCCCTGTTTGTAGCACACTCTGCACCTCTTTTGGGTCCTTCCCTTCGTCGCAGTGGAGGGAATTTCACTGAGAAAATGCTGCCCTGGTACAGTCCCTGTGGCCTCGCTTCCAGAAGTACTGGGCCTCTCCCCCACCTCCTGGTCCCCAAATATTAGGTCCTTGATAACTTCCTCTTGAAATTCAAGGAATGTCCCCCTGTGGCCTGCACCTCGGAACAGCACGTAGGCATTATACAGTGCCATCTGTACGAGGTGCACGGCCAGTTTTTTGTACCACACCCGTGTTTTCCGCATGGCTCTATAGGGCTCCAGTACCTGGTCTGATAGATCGACCCCTCCCATGTACTTATTATAGTCGAGGACGCAGTCTGGTTTGGGGGTCTCTGCACTGGTACCTCGTACTGGGCAGGGGGTACTGCTGTGGCCGTGTATTGTCGTCAACATAAGGACATCCCTCTTGTCCTTATATTTAACGCACAATACATTGTCGCTGCATTGGGCCCCGGCTCTCACCCCTTCTGAGCAGTTGCCCAAGCAGCGTCTTAGGGAGGCTTTTTTGATTTTTCCGAACAGTGCCACATGCCACTGTTCCTCTGGAAGCGAGGCACTGAAACAGGGGGACACTGGTATAAAAGTAATCCAGGTACAGATGGTAACCCTGGTCTAATAGTGGGTGCACCAGTTCCCACACTATTTTCCCTGTTACTCCCAGCACGGGGGGGCATTCTGGGGGCTCAATTTTAGTGTCCTTCCCCTCGTAAATACGGAACTTGTGGGTGTACCCTGATGTACTTTCGCACAGCTTGTACAACTTCACACCATACCGTGCCCGCTTACTGGGCAGGTACTGGCGGAATTTTAGCCTCCCCTTGAAGTGTACCAGGGACTCGTCTACTGCAATGTTTATCTGTGGGGCATACGCCTGGGCAAACTTGGCGTTAAAATGGTCTATTACGGGCCTGATCTTATACAACCGATCGTAATTGGGGTGATCGCTGGGGGGGCACAGCTGGTTGTCATTGTAGTGCAGAAATTTTAAAATACACTCAAAGCGCGTCCTCGACATCGCCATGCGGAACATTGGGGTGTGGTACAAAATATCGGTAGACCAGTACGCCCTGATTGTTGGCTTCTTTATTAGCCCCATGGTTAGTATAAGCCCCCCAAATTTTTTTATCTCTGGTGCATCCACAGGGGTCCACTTATCGGGTCTGGCATAGCTGGAGGTGGGATTTTCTTCTATAAAATTCTGGGCGTACAAATTCGGCTGGGTAACAATATGGGCAATGAACTCTTCAGAAAAAAAAAACTTGAAGAAGTCCTTCCCTCTGAGCCCTTCCGTGTCAAATTGAATCCCTGGGTTCCCAATAAAATCAGGGATCTGGGGTCTGTAATCTTCCGGGGTACTCCAGTGAGCATCTGATGCATTGGGGTCAGTGGCGGTCCTTGGACGCCTTCTCGGGGGTGCAGGGAGCTCAGACTCGCTGGATGAGGATGAGGATGAGGAGTCGGAGAATGCCAAAAAAGTGGGGTCGTCATCACCACTACCTGAGTCCGAGTCTGATGCAATGATTGCATACAGTTCCTCTGAAGTGTACCTCCTGCGGGCCATATTTATATAAAATGGGGCACACGGGGAAAAAGTTTTATTAGATGGGACACTGCGGGATGGGGTGACCACGGGACGGGGGTCGGAAAGAACGCGGAAACTTATGTGGTGTATTCACGTAAGTGTTGTTTTTTTTTTCGTTTTTTTTTTTTTACACAGACGAATAGACTGACACAACACGGACTAACACTACACACTAGACGGACTAACTAAACGCTACACTAACTAATAACAGGTGACGGGACAGGTAACAAAATGGGAACAACAGGAATTTTTTTTTTTTTTTTTTACACCAAGGGATACACTGACTACACGCTGCACTACACTACACTGCTGATCGCACGCTACAGCTCACTCACTACACTTCTGATCACACACTACAGATCCCTCACTCACTACACTACACTGCACTTCTGATCACTCACTCCACTCTGCTACACTACACTGCCTGATCAATCACTCACTACACTCACTACACTACACTGCCTGATCAATCACTCACTACACTCACTACACTACACCACACTGATCACTAACACTCACTCCACTACACCACACTGATGACTAACTCCTCTCCACTACACTGATCACTAACTCCACTCCACTACACTGATCACTAACTCCACTCCACTACACTACACTCACTCCCTGCCTAATCTACACACTAATCGCTCGTTTTTTCACACAGATATGACAGTAGGTGCTCTATCTACAAGCACCGGAAACACACTGCGGTGCTTGCACATGGAGCCCCTACTGTAAACAGCGCGAAGTCCGCTGCTGCGCTGTGATTGGTCAGGGAGTTTTTCCCTGACCAATCACAGCGATCGTGGGGGAGGGACCGCTCTGATTGGTCCCCAGCCCGAACGCAGCACTTGTCTGCTGACTATGTCAGCAGACATCACTCCTGTGTCGCCGCGATTGTCACTGCGGCGACACTTTAATGACATGACGTACCAGGTACGTCATGTTGCGGGAAGTATCCCGCTACCATGACGTACCAGGTACGTCCAGGAGCGGGAAGGGGTTAAACTTCATATATGCTAATAAGGTTGCAATCAAAATGATCTAAAATCCATTGCAAATTAGGTCTATTTGCCAAATTTACACACTTTCAATTATTTGCAAAAACAAGAACAATTTAAATAGATCAACACAACTAATATAACAAGTGGTCTCTTCACATTCAAAACAAAAAGTCAATAAAGGGGTATTCCAGTTATGGGTTATTTTTTCAAGTTTTCACTTGTAGATCAGTGGGCGCCCGAATGCTGGGACCCCCACTGATCCCAAAGAATGACCCATGTTTACAATATTTCACAGTTGAGATGCAAGCTCTCATTTCTGTAGTGGGGAATGGAGTGGCTGGTTGACATGCCTTGTGGTTTACTAATATTCTTGGGTTTGCGTGCTGCATCCTCCTTCTGGCGCCGGGTGGGAGGGGGGGGGGGTCACGTGTCGTTCATTGTGCTCAGCCACTCACAGGTTGCAGTGGTTATTCTGCTATGGGCCAGTGTGAACCGATGCAAGACTGGACATCATGTTAGGTCTCCTACTTCAAATCACACAAATGATTTTCTATGGGGTCCAAATCAGGAAACTGTGGTGGCCACTGCAGAATCTTTCAGGATTTCTTCTGAAACCAAGTCTTGGTGGACTCACAGAAGGCATTCTCCTAGAATTCCTGATTGCAGCTGAAATCCATCTTGCCCTCCACACACTGCAGGTTTCCAGTGCAAGAGGAAGAAAAGCAGCTCATCAAGTTATCATCGAGCTATCACCATGCTTCACTATACAGAGTGCTCTTTTCAGCATATACTTAAGGCCGCGTGCACACGACCAGGTCGGACTCCCGCACTAGAATCCACCCCTGTGCCCGGCCGGTTACCTGGCATTTTCTTCTTTTTTCTGTACTGCGTATGGTCCAATCGTTGGACATGCACAGTATAGATTTTTACGTTAATTGCGGAAGGGCTGCGGGTCAGATGGCTTCCCTTGAGTTCAATGGAAGCTGTTCGCGCAGGCACGGCACAAAAATAGAGCATACTGCGATTTTTTTCCTCTGTGAGCGGAAAATCACAATTGATTTTTGCTCGTGTACAGGAAAAAACGCTTTTCCATAGCATGCTATAGATGGTATTTGCTTCGGAATCCAGATTCTGCAATGCGGATATGCCTGTGTGCAGGCGGCCTTCTTCTTCCTTCACCAGACATACTACTGATACATAGGCCAGGAAAAATTCAGCTTTTGTTTCATCACTCCACAGAACAGACTTCCAAAATCTCAGCGGCTTATTTATATGGTTTTGAGCATATCGGAGTTGACTTTTCTTGTGCTTTTGGGTGAGTAGAGTTGTACATCTTGATGTTTGGGCATGAAGATCTTCAAAGGGGTTTTGTCATCAGAAAAAAATATCAATGCTTACCTATTTCTCCCCAGGCAGTCCTTTTAACATATCTTCTCCTTCCCAATCTTCTCCTGGCTCCTCCACTGCCCCGGGTCACCTCACCTCCAGTCGACCGGATCCTCTTCTTCCTGTTTTGAAGCGTCCCTTACCTGCAGTTCACTTCCTGCAGGGCAGTGAACACTACTTCACTCATAGAGTTCATTGCCTAGCTTGGAATACCAACACATTGGCAGCCTGCTTTAGCGCGAATGCGCGATATCTCGCTGCTAGTATTCCATATAGTATATGAAACACTAGCGGTGAGACTTCGCGTATGTGCAGTTGCGCTAAAGCAGGCAGCCGAGGATTCAGCACTTCCTGCTAGTCAGTAAACACTACATCACTAGTGACCGGGTACACTGACCTGCAGGAAGCAGAATGCTGGCAATGTATGCTTTGTCACAGGAAGAAGAGGATCTGGCCAGCTGGAGGTGAGGTGACCTGGGGGACTAGAGAAGTCAGGAGAAGATCAGAGAGGTGAAAACCTGGTAGGAAGGCTACCTGGGGAGGAATAGGTAAGTACAGATATTTTTTTTTATGATAGAACCCCTTTAAGTATGTGTTTTTTTGTGCAAACAGAAACCTCAGTGCCTGCTGCCACCAGATCTAACTGTAGGTCTTTTTCAGTCACTTGAGGATTTTTGACTACCTGTCATCTAAGGAATCTGGTGGCAGCCAGTGATAGCTTCCTCCTTCTGCCACTTCCAGGCAGCATAGCCAGTGTTCCTTTAACTTTGAACTTGTGAACTGTGCTTCCAGCTTTATCTCTAGGAACATTCAGTGACTTTGCTGTTATTTTGTATTTTTTTCTTGTTTTTGTAAGGCAATGATCGCTTATCTTAACTTGAGTTATATTTCTAACATGCAATCAAATATTACAGTCAACAAAGCTCTAGCCAGTTCAGGTATATGTTTTATCTCAAGCACACCTGATGCAACTAATGAATCCCTCAGGTGTGCTTGAGATAACACCTAACTGGCAAAAGTGTGCTCTTATTAGAGATTCTATTCAGAGGGTTAAATAATTTTGAGACTGCAATGGTCATTAAGGTGGCCTGTCCATCAGCGTTGCGATGTCCCGTAGCGGATCTCCGCCGCGGGAGCTGCCACCAGGGAGCAGGAGCCAGCTGACGGATCTCCGAGGCTCACCGCAGAGTATCACGGCAATTCGCAGCATGCTACGATTTGCCAGACGCGAGCGGAGAATCGCTATGATTCTCTGCTCGTGGACAGGGGAGCTGCGCTTTCCATAGCAACGCTATGGAAAGCATTCACTGCGTTCCCCACGGCCAGATTATCGCCACTGATAATCAACACTGCCTATTATATTAGTTGTGTTGAGCTATTGAAATTGTTCTTGCTTGATTTTTTTTTTTTTTGCAAGCAGCTGAAAGTTTTTAAATTTGCCATTAAACCTAATTTTCTATGGAAGTTGAATACGTTTGATAGCAACTGTACATGGATAGTTTTACGCTTTGTGTAAGAACCTATGCAAGCAATGCTTCACTTTGAAATACACCACATTTCCAACTTTGTCCACCAGATGGTGCACAGCAACAGAATATTGCTGATTGCTATTTTGATTCCAAACAGGAATGACAGCAAAACTAGTGTGATTGTTCTCAGTAGGAGAACCCAAGTAAGGGTGCGGGCAGACGAGCGCATAAACGGCGCGTTTTTGCGACCAAACGTATATACGTGACCATCTGAGGTAAGGGTTTCGAATGTATTCGTTCACATGGGCGATTTTACGGCGCGTAAAAACGGCAATTCGAAAAAAAACGGAACATATGCGACCGAAATACGCGCCAACGCATATTCGATCGCCGAAAAGACCGTTTGCAAAGTAGGAACAAACGAAAATACGCTTTTTAGCTCTGGTCATGATCGGTGAAAAACGATCGCTCGGGCGATTATACGTTGCGCTCGTGCGAATGTAAATACGCCTACGCTCGTCTGCCCGCACCCTGAGGCTGCATTCCCACGAACGTACACTACCGTTCAAAAGTTTGGGGTCACATTGAAATGTCCTTATTTTTGAAGGAAAAGCACTGTACTTTTCAATGAAGATAACTTTAAACTAGTCCTAACTTTAAACAAATGCACTCTATACATTGCTAATGTGGTAAATGACTATTCTAGCTGCAAATGTCTGGTTTTTTGTGCAATATCTACAAAGGTGTATAGAGGCCCATTTCCAGCAACTATCACTCCAGTGTTCTAATGGTACAATGTGTTTGCTCATTGGCTCAGAAGGCTAATTGATGATTAGAAAACCCTTGTGCAATCATGTTCACACATCTGAAAACAGTCTAGCTCGTTACAGAAGCTACAAAACTGACCTTCCTGTGAGCAGATTGAGTTTCTGGAGCATCACATTTGTGGGGTCAATTAAACGCTCAAAATGGCCAGAAAAAGAGAACTTTCATCTGAAACTCGACAGTCTATTCTTGTTCTTAGAAATGAAGGCTATTCCATGCGAGAAATTGCTAAGAAATTGAAGATTTCCTACAACGGTGTGTACTACTCCCTTCAGAGGACAGCACAAACAGGCTCTAACCAGAGTAGAAAAAGAAGTGGGAGGCCGCGTTGCACAACTAAGCAAGAAGATAAGCACATTAGAGTCTCTAGTTTGAGAAACAGACGCCTCACAGGTACCCAACTGGCATCTTCATTAAATAGTACCCGCAAAACACCAGTGTCAACATCTACAGTGAAGAGGCGGCTGCGGGATTTTGGGCTTCAGGGCAGAGTGGCAAAGAAAAAGCCATATCTGAGACTGGCCAATAAAAGAAAAAGATTAAGATGGGCAAAAGAACACAGACATTGGACAGAGGAAGACTGGAAAAAAGTGTTGTGGACGGATGAATCCAAGTTTGAGGTGTTTGGATCACAAAGAAGAACGTTTGTGAGACGCAGAACAAATGAAAAGATGCTGGAAGAATGCCTGACGCCATCTGTTAAGCATGGTGGAGGTAATGTGATGGTCTGGGGTTGCTTTGGTGCTGGTAAGGTGGGAGATTTGTACAGGGTAAAAGGGATTCTGAATAAGGAAGGCTATCACTCCATTTTGCAACGCCATGCCATACCCAGTGGACAGCGCTTGATTGGAACCAATTTTATCCTACAACAGGACAATGACCCTAAACACACCTCCAAATTGTGCAAGAACTATTTACAGCAGAAGCAGGCAGCTGGTATTCTATCGGTAATGGAGTGGCCAGCGCAGTCACCAGATCTGAACCCCATTGAGCTGTTGTGGGAGCAGCTTGACCGTATGGTACGCCAGAAGTGCCCATCCAACCAATCCAACTTGTGGGAGATGCTTCTAGAAGCGTGGGGTGCAATTTCTCAAGCTTACCTCAACAAATTAACAGCTAGAATGTCAAAGGTGTGCAATGCTGTAATTGCTGCAAAAGGAGGATTCTTTGACGAAAGCAAAGTTTGATGTAAAAACAATGTTATTTCAAATACAAATCATTATTTCTAACCTTGTCAATGTCTTGACTCTATTTTCTATTCATTTCACAACGCATGGTGGTGAATAAGTGTGACTTTTCATGGAAAACACAAAATTGTTTGGGTGACCCCAAACTTTTGAACGGTAGTGTATATCGGCTCGGTTTTTACGCCGAGCCGATATACGTTGTGCTCGTGTGCTGGGGGGGCGGGGGGATGGAAGAGCCAGAAGCAGAAACTGAGTTCCCGCCTCCTCTCCACCCCTCTGCACTATTTGCAATGAAAGGAGGTGGGGCGGGGCAGGGCTAAGTTCAGA
The DNA here is from genome assembly GCF_035609145.1 of Eleutherodactylus coqui. NCBI lineage: Eukaryota > Metazoa > Chordata > Amphibia > Anura > Eleutherodactylidae > Eleutherodactylus > Eleutherodactylus coqui. Next base: position 64,674,008 of record NC_089838.1, on the reverse strand, counting down.
GAATTGGCCCCGCCCACACCCCTCCCATTTGCAAATAATGCAGAGGGGCGGAGAGGAGGCAGAGAGGGGGCGGGAGCTCAGTTCCTGCTCCTGGCTCTTCCACCACCCCCCCTCTGCACACGAGCACAACGTATATCGGCTCGGCGTAAAAACCGAGCCGATATACGTTCGTGAGAATGCAGCCTAATCTTGTAGCAAAACTAGTGATATTATTGGCTCATGTGCTAATCTTGTTATGATAACCAAATGGTGAAATAATTTTAAATTTATAGGAAAATAAGGCAGCTATGAAAACTTGTACTGTTATGTTGTAAAGGGACATGTCAGTGATGATGAGAGTTGTTAAATTACTATTTAGATTATACTTAACTAACTGGTGAAGTACTGTATATATTTGTTAAGGTTAGTACCGTAATAGCCAATAAAACAAAATGTTATTGCTCTCAGTACTGCTGTTTTTTAAAGAGATTTCCAGGAGATAAAAAAAAAAGTGAGAAGGGCTAAAAATGAAAATAAATTGAATACTCCCCTATCACAGCAGCGCCCCTTCTAGTGCTGTAGCCCTGATACCTGCCGCACGGAACCTAAAAGAAGTGGCGCCGGGTGGGAGGGGGGGGGGCACATGCCGTTCATTGTGCTCAGCCACTCACAGGCTGCAGTGGTTACTCTTCTAGGGGCCAGTGTGAACCAATGCAAGACTGGACATCACGTTAGACCTCCCCATCATTGGTGACTGTACTGCCTCAGTAGACTGCACATTTGAAGCTTGCTATATCTTAAAAGAGATACAGAAGGCTCTAGATTGTAAACTCTTGTAGCAGGACCCTTACCCTATTGTTTGAATTGTTTATCAGTTTACTACTGTATACAGCAAGTAGTCAAAAAGCCTGACCAGCGCTGTATCTCAATACTGGTGTCCAGAGGCGTAAGTTGAAGCTCCTAGGCCCCAATGCAAAATCTGTAGCAGGGCCCCCAAGTCTGATGCTTTACTCATAGTGATGGGCTCCCTATATGGAAAAGAGAGGCCTAATGGGCCCCCCAAGGCTCCTGGGCCCGGGTGCAACTGCATCCCCTGCATCCACTATAGTTACGCCAGTGCTGGTGTCCTATATTAACCCCTTCATGACATGGCCTATTTTGGGCTTAAGGACGCAACAATTTTTGGCGGATTTTCTTCTCCATTTATCAAAAGTCATAACTTTTTTATTTTTCCGTCGACGCGGCCGTGTGGGGGCCTGCTTTTTGCGTGGCAAACTGTAGTTTTTATCGGTGCCACTTTTGGGTACATAGACTATATTGTAAAACTTTTTTTTTTTTTTTATGATAGCAGGGAGAGAAAACACATCAATTCTGCCTTAGATTTTTTTTTTTTTTTTACAGCGTTGATCATGCAGCATAAATGAGACATTCCATTTTTTCTGCGGACCGGTACGGTTACAACGATACCAAAATTCTTACATTTTTTTTAGGTTTTCCCACTTTTCTGCAATAAAAACCCTTTTTTTGGAAATCTTTTTTCTATTCTAAATTGCTGCATTCAAAGTCTTATAACTTTTTTATTTTTCGATGTATGGAGCTCTATGAGGGCTTATTTTTTGCGAGACGAGCTATAGTTTTTACTGATACCATTTTGGAGTACATACGGCTTTTTTGATCACTTTTATTGCGTTTTTAGTGAGGCAAAATGCTAAAAATTAGCATTTTGCCTCAGTTTTTTAGCGTTTTTTTAGCGCTTTTTTGCGTGCACAGTCAAAAGCATGTGTAACTTATTGTACGCGTCGTTATGGACGCAACAATACCAAATATGTGGGGTTTAATTTTTTTTTACCTTTTTTTATGCTAATCTAAAAAAAAGCATAAAAAGGGGGTTTTTTTACATTTTTTTTTTTACATTTCTTTTTTTTACATTTTTCTTTTCTTTTTTTTACATAATTTGTGTCCCTCTGAGGGACTTGCAGCACTGTGCCTATGATCGCTGTCATAAGGCATGGCAGAGCTACTGCTCTGCCATGCCTTATCGCTTATACAGCGATCATAGGCATAGGCAATACAGGACGCCAATACAGGATGACATCGCGAGTTCCGGCCGGAGACACAGAGGGAGTGCGGTCCCTCTGTGAACTCTTTCCCTGGGAAGGGGTTAACAGTGGGGGGGCATCTCCGATGCCCCCCCGCTGTTGCAGCGGGACGCCGGCTGTGACTGACAGCCGGCTCCCGCTGCGGGATAGCGCGGGTTCATATGTGATCCCGCGCTATCTCCAGGACGTAAGTTTACGTCCTGTTGCGGGAAGTACCAGGCTGCCAGGACGTAAAGGGGTTAAAATAACAATAGTATACTTAAATAGGGAGGCATGGATCCGCTACACGATGGTAAGTCTCATGAGCCCCTGAGGGTCCAGGAACATGGATTTCATAGTAACATACATAGTTACATCGTATGTAGGGCTGAAAAATTGACATATGTCCATCTAGTTCAACCTATTATCCCGCAATGTTAAACCAGAGGAAGGCAAAACAACAAATGAGGTAGAAGCCAATTTTCCTCATTTAAGAGAAAAATTCCTGCCCAAATCCAAGTCTGGCAATTCGAATAATCCCTGCATCACTGACCCTTCTGAGGTAATCAGATATAACATGTAATATTATTACACCCAAGAAAGGCGTCCAGGCCCCTCTTGAGCACTTTCAGTGACTTTGCCACGACCATGCCCTCAGGCAGAGAGCTCCATAGTCTCACTGCTCTTACAGTAAAGTATCCCCTTCTGTGTTGGTGTAGAAACCTTCTATCATCTAGATGTAGAGAGCGCCCCCTTGTTAGTCACAGTCCTGGGTATACACCAATCATGGGAGTGATCTCTGTATTGTCCCTGATATACTTATACTTAGTTATTAGGTTGCCCCTCAGACGTCTTTCTTGTAAACTAAATAATCCCACTTTTTTCCTAACCTCTGTGGGTATTGTAGTCCATCCATTCCATTTATTACTTTAGTTGCCTGCCTTTATACCCGCTTAAGTTCTGATCTATTTTTTCTGAGTATCAGTACCCAAACTGTACACAATATTCCATGAATATAATCCCTATTCCAGAGGAAGAACAATGTTCTTATTATGTGCCTTGGCAGCAGCTGCCTGACACTGGTTGCTCCAGTTGAGTTTACATTTAATTAAAATCTCCAAGTCCTTTTCCATGTCAGTGTTACCCAGTGTTTCCCATTTACTGTGTAATAGTGACATGTATTTCCCCTGCCCATGTGTATAACCTTACATTTATCAGTGTTAGACCTCATTCACACGAGCGTGTTTATGTGCATACATAAGTGCACACAAAACCGCGCACCCACGTGCATGCAAAAACATGGGTGAATGCTGGTCCGTGCACCATTGTTTTCAATCGGCCGCCGCTGCTGCCGGTGGCCCCATTGAACGCAAAGGGTTGGCAGCAACCCCTGCAGTGATTTTTGGGGAAGGACTTTAAATATAAACCCTTCCCTGAAAATCATCCCTGGTTGTGTAAAAAATAAAAAAAACATATGCTCACGTCTCTGCCGCTGTCTGGGCTCAAGCGCGTTTAGCCGCTTGGGTCCCCGGCAGTGTAGTGAAGTTCTTTCAATGAATGGCCGAGCTCTGCCTGTGATTGGCTGAGCGCTGTGACCAATCACTGGCAGCGCTCTGCTGTCATTCAATGAATTGAAAAATCCAAGCCTCCAGAAAGCACTGCGACCAATCAGAGGCAGCGCCCAGCCGTCATTGAATGACAGCTGAGTGCTGCCCGTGATTGGCTGAGGGCTGGTTGAATTTCTTCTGCAGCTACTGCACTTCTTCGCCTCCATCAGAATTTCCTGACCATCAGCCAGTATGCAATATGGTTCAGCACATTAGCTGCGGAGTTAGAATGGAATGACCAGACACTTCAAGCAGGTCATTAAGGAATTAATTAGCAGGCAAAGAACTACCCTTATCTCTGGAGAGCCTCATTACCCTCCAGTATCACCATTCGTTTAGGGAATGCCAATATGCAAAGACAAGTTTCGGGTTGGCTCTTCGCTTTTCCAGGCCACTTCAACCTCCTTCTAATTCTCCCACAGAAGAACCCATGGAGGTTGTGATGGCCAAGAGCATTTGAGGAGACATACACAACATTTATGTATGTACTGTGGTGGAAATGGACATATGATGCATGTGAACGCGCCAGTTTGTGCGCTATTACGTATTAAGTCTGCGTGGATGTTGACATCTCTTCACGCATGCGTACTTTTATCAGGCAGGGTGTTTCTCTGACACAAGAGCATGCATATTAGAACGTAACTGCATACGCTGTAGGAGTATACAAGGATAATGTAAGTTGTAAATCAATCTGTGCGGAGGTGGATTTTTGTTTATACCTTGTACATCCTTATTAAAGAGGTTATTCCCTTAACATCAATGTGCGCATGTTCAAACATAACTGTGCATGCGCTTTACGATTATATGCACATGTAATGACGTTATTAAAAGGTGGCGGAAGTTGGTTGGTGTGCGTTCTACAGGCACGCAGAAGAGTGTGTTGAATAACCTGGATATCTGGCATTCATGACTGGCTTATTGGGATGGTGGGAGATATTTTGTGCTATATAATCTCTAATAGTTCTTTTGACAGGTTAGCATCCATCATCTTGATGTTCATATCAATGAGGGTTAGAGGATATTCCTGCTCTCCATCTCCTTCCTTTTTATGAATCTTCCCTGATGATCCTGTCAACTACCTACACAGTAGAAAAGTGTTGGGTTTTAGAGGGTTACAGCACAGTTAGCCTCCATTGAGTGGGGCTGCTTTTGTCAGGGCGATCGCCCCACAGTTAGGCAGAGAGATTGTAGGTCCTGTATAGGGTCCATGTGCTATTAATACATCGCCTTCCATATAGGCCAGGTGTCCCTGGAAAGTTATCTGTGTGTATTGTAGCATCAGCATGAGAGTTTGAGTAACCGTGAGTACTGCAGTAATACCTGCTGTATAACCCTTGAGCCTAAATGGCACACATGTATTTTTTGCTTGCCATCACTTTGTGTGTGTAAATTGGGGTTAATAATGATTTTAACGTATCTTTGAATAAAGGTTTATATTTTATAGTATCATTTTGGGGGAAGGGGAGCTCCTTTATATTTCCCATTATCTTTGAATCTACTTCTGGTTTTGGTTCAGAAAAATACAACAAAAACTGCCACAAAAAGTGCTGCTTCAAAGCTTGAATCACACATGCAGTTTTACACGCAGCTTGAGGTGTAGTTTTGATGCAGTTTTTTAAGCCAAAGCCAGAAGTGGATCCGGCAGTAGACCATCCTTCATATTTCCCATTTCTTTTTAATACAAAACTGGCTTTGTCTCATAAAGCAGGATCAAAAACTGGCACAAACTCTGTTGTGTGATTCCTGCTCAATTGCAGAAAGGTGGTAACTGCTACTACAACTTGCCATGATAAAACGTAAGCCAAAAATTAGATGACCGATTTTTTAGTTCTTGCCCTATCGTTCGGCCATGATCAGCTGGCGTCTCCCATAGGCTTCTATGGGAGCTGCCGACAAAGGGAGGAGGAGGGAGTTTAGCAGCAGCTAGCACTGCTACAACATGTCAGCTGGCTCTATTTAAATAACAGAAGCCGTACTGAGCATTTATGCCAGCCGAAGGAATTTCAGGCTGCGGCGTATATACACTGCACCCAACCATGTGAATGGACAAGAAAAACTTTTAACAGCGATTTGGTTGCAGTTTTTTTCTGTCCATGCGTTGCAGCCGGCGTCAAAACTCATCGCCTGTGTGAATGAGGCCTTAAAGTGGTTTTCTGATTACTTGAAAAGGAATTTCAAAGTCTCAGAACTTTGAAGTGGTGGGATTGCAGCCATTTATCAATAGGAGGAAGGTTTGGGTAGGAACACTGCTCTGTCCCTGGTCATGTGACAGGTAACATTCAACACTGCCTAAAACAACATGATGTTCTGTCTACCAATCACGTACGCTACTGTCTTGGTAACCCAGCTCCCTCAGACTCAGTGTATTCCCCACCCATGTGAGTCTGAAGGGCGGGGGCTACCTGGAGAATAGCCCCTGCAATTGGCAGGCAGAATGCCATGTCGTTGAAAAAAGCACTGCATCTGTCACATCCCTGGGGTCAGAGCTGTATTCCTACCTAAATTTAAAGTGACCCTCCAATTCCAGACAAATAAAATGGCTTCTCTGACTACCTGATGTACACTGTGCATTATTATACATCAGCAGTCTAAGACAGTACATGCTTTTCTGACTGGCTAGCAGTGCTCACATCGGCAAAACTGGTCAATCAAAGCAGTTGTAGTGTCTTAGGGCTGCTTCACACGCCTCAGCACATCATATTTGTTCTATGAATGAAGTATTTTTGTGCATGTGTCTGCGTATTTTACTGTACTTTTTACGCCGGCGGGATATGTTCATTTGTTGCTCAGCAGACAAATGTGCCCCAATTTACATGGCTACTTAGTTTAATGAGTTCCACATGTGTTCTTTTTCCATCAGAAATGTGCAGCGTATTGCGCATCTCCTGGCGTATTGTGCATGCATTTGAGTACCGCCATAGACCTCTATGGGGACCCTCGTTGTGCAAATGTGCACAAAAGTAGAGCATGCAGCGTCATGTAAAATGTGTGCGCAAAATATGTAAATGTGTAAATCCATGGAAATCAATGGGTTCTATTCTCCGCGTATTGTGCGCAAATAGGCCCGTGTGACCCTGGCCTTAGACTACAGCTGCATTCTAATGCACAGCGTGAATCGGGTAGGGTGGCTTTAGACACAATGATTGTTGTTCAAAAAAACATTCAATCGAGCAAAAGTGAATAATAATAGCTTGATGGAAAAGTGAGCCAACAACTGAATGATGACTGACAATCGTTCTCTTTTCATTCGTCGTTCATTTTCTGCAAGTACAGCTTCCCTGGTACCGGCGTTTGGACTAGGAGGACAGCAGGGAGAACAAGATGGTGGGGTCCCGGGTGGCTCTACTGTCTCCTCCCAGTGAAGTCCAAATACGGACAGGCCCAGCTACACGCAGGGGTAAAATCAGCAACCTTGCTGATAGGAACGTTTTGCTTATCCGTTCACGTGACGCCAGTGCCCCTTCTAAGTAATGGATCCTCGGAACCAAATGAAAGAGTGCACAGTCAATCTGTAGTTTTAAACTGGAGGCACGCGGTTTTTACTCAATGCTCTCAACTTGGATTTTCCAAATATAATTCAACAACTTTTAAGTACACTGCTTTTCTTTAGCACACTTTTCTTTATAACTCCTGTAAGACAGAACATCATCAGTCACAGTTATCCCAGAGTGCAAATTACATACCATCTCTCCTTATCATGAACGCTTGATTCCTTGCTGTACTAGCGACACACGTGACAATCACTAACACCCGACTTGCAGTAACGGAGCTCACACAGTTCCTTCCTCTCGTAGATGAGCAGGGGAGGATGTGCTTTCTGAATCAAACCCTTAGACATGTTGCACAGGACAGACATGCCAGGATGTAGCTCCCTCCTCAGTATAAGACATGCTGTTTAGGACGGACATGTCAGGACGTAGCCCCCTCCTCAGTATAAGACATGCGGTTTAAGACAGACATGTCAGGACGTAGCCCCCTCCTGAGTATAAGACATGCTGTGTAGAACTGACATGTCAATATGTAGCCCCCTCAATAGTATAAGACGTGCAATATAGAACGGACATGTCTGGGCTCAGCCCCCTCCTCAGTATAAGACATGCTGTATTGGACGGACAGGTCAGGATGTAGCCCCCACCTCAGTATAAGACATGCTGTATAGAATGGACATGTCGGGATGTAGCCCCCTCCTCAGTATAAGACATGCTGTGTAGAACTGACATGTCAGTATGTAGCCCCCTCATTAGTATAAGACATGCTCAGGACGTAGCCCCCTCCTCAGTATAAGACATGCTGTATAGGACGGACAGGTCAGGATGTAGCCCCCTCCTCAGTATAAGATATGCTCTATAGGACGAACATGTCAGGATGTAGCCCCCTCCTCAGTATAACACATGATATATAGGGCGGACAGGTCAGGATGTAGCCCCCTCCTCAGTATAAGATATGCTGTATAGGACGGACATGTCCGTGCTCAGCCCCCTCCTTAGTATAAGACATGCTATATAGGAAGGACAGGTCAGGATGTAGCCCCCTCCTCAGTATAAGACATGCTGTATAGAACGGAAATGTCTGGGTTCAGCCCCATCCTCAGTATAAGTCATGCTGTAAAGGGGGGACATGTCTGTGCTCAGCCCCCTCCTCAGTATAGGATATGCTCAAGACATAGTCCCATCCTCAGTATAAGGCCGCCTGCAGACGAGCGGGTTGGATCCGGCAGCGAGAATTCTCGCCGCGGGACCTGACCCGAGAGCCTGCAGGGACGAGCGCGTACTTACCCGCGCCTGGCGGCCCCGGCTCTTTCATGTGCCGGCTGCCGCGCAGCCGGCGCATGCGCAGACCGAAGCCGGCGGCTGGGTGAGTGCGTGCCCCGCACAAAAGTAGGACATGCCGCGGTCTGTTTGCCGCGCGAGATTTCGCGCGGCCAAACCGCGGCCGTCTGCATAGGAGTGCGTATTGTAAGGCACTCCTATGCAAACTTTCAGTGGCGGAAATCCCGCGGGAAATACCGCCGCGGGATTTCCGCCCGTGTGCAGGCGGCCTAAGACATGCTGTATAGGATGGACAGGTCAGGATTTAGCCCCCTCCACAGTATAAGACATGCTGTATAGGTTGGACATGTCAGAATGTAGCCCCCTCCTCAGTATAAGACATGCTGCATAGAACGGACAGGTCAGGATGCAGCCCCCTCCTCAGCATAAGACATGCTGCATAGGACGGACAGGTCAGGATGTAGCCCCCTCCTCAGTATAAGACATGTTGTATAGGACGGACATGTCCAGGCTCAGCCCCCTCCTCAGTACTGAGCTGAGCAAGCAGTCTGGAATCAGCAGGAACTGACAGAAGGCTTCAGCCCGGAGGCGGCCTTGAGAATGAGTGCTGAGTGTTGTTATGTAATGACAGCTGCGTCAGCCTCCTCTGGAAAGGCCCAGACTCTGTGAGGCGGTGGTGAGCTCTCCACCTTCTGTCCTCCACTGTCGTTTACCTCACACAACCGGTTCAGACTTGTTTGGAATGACTGAGAGCTCCCAGATAATCCCGGCAGTACACAAAGCAAGAGGAAGGGAAAGCAGGCCATGAAATACTGTACTAAAGCGGCTCACACCAGTGTGGGGTACAGCACTGCATGTATAAGGCAGCTTGTTACGGCTGTGTGAGCCAGCGCATTTTTCACTACACATGACAGCGTATCTCCCGCATGCTACTGTGCGCGGTCTGAAGGCTTAGGCCGGCTGCACACGAGCGTGACGGGCTCCGCCGCGGAATATTCCGTGGCGAAGCCCGTCACGGCGCCCCCCAGAGACCCCATACTTACCAGCGGATCCAGCGTTTTCGCTCCCGCATGACACTTCCCCGCCCACCGCCGCCGCGTCACATGACGCGGCCGGCCGTGTCATTTGAAGCGCCGGCCGCGTCATATGACGCGGCGGCGGTAGGCGGGAAAGCGTTTTCACGCTATCTTCCGCTGTGTTACAGCGGGAGATAGCGTGAACGGACGGCTTCCATTGACTGCAATGGAAGCCGTCAGCGCGTACACCCGCAGCAAATAGAGCATGCCGCGGGTGAGGACGGGAGATTTCACGGTGCGGAATTCCGCGGTGGAATTCCGCACTGTGTGCCCTGAGCTACTAGGTTCAATAGAACCTAATAGCTGCGGCCAACGCAGCGGATTTTCGCTGCGAATTACGCGGCGGAAATCCGTTCGTGGGAAGGAGGCCTTAAACACATGACAGCGTTTTCAGAACATTTTGCAGGCATGATTCTTGTGACAAAGTGAAGCCATTGATTTCAATGGTTTCGTATTGAAGACCGTGCTTCTCGCATGATATTCCAAAGCGCAAGAAAATATAGGCCTTGCCCTATCTTCCTCACACGCATGTTTTCTTACATGTATGTTTTTAAGGTCCTACTTTATTTTTCAGCTTTTTTTTTCTGCTCGAAGTTTGAATGGGAAAAAAAAGACTTTAGACTAGTTTATGCGTAAATACGCTCCGCATTCGCTCGTCTGTCGAAGATCTGGGTTTTTTTTTTTCATTTCCTGCGCTGTTGCTTAGCAACGTTGCGCATAAATGGCACACACAGATAATGTAGTTGCATGTGTACAGCATTTATTATGCACCCATAGAGAACAAAAGAGATCTATCATGTGTAATACACGGTAACATAGCACATGCTGCGTTCTTTTTTACATGCGTATTATACGCAATGAATATACACAAGTGTATATGGATTGATGAAAATGACTGCACTTTCATTGACTCCATTCCCCGCATATCATGTGCACGTAATATACTGTTATATTACACTCGTATGAGCCTGCCCTTAGGTCTCACTCACATCACCATTAGGGCTCTGCAGACCACCAATAGAGAGGATCATTTGACAAGCACGAGCAGTTCCGCCATCCAGAGACAGGTTGAGCTATCATTACAGGCCCCTGTGTCTGTCAGAACCATTTCCGGGGGCTTTGCCGAAGGACACTTGGTCTCACGGCACCCATTACGTGTACTAACTTTGACACCCATGGTCACTTCCGTTTGCAGTGGTGTCATGAATGACAAAATTGGACTGCTATGGAGTGGAACCAGGTTGTCTTCAGTGATGAAACCAGGTTTAGTTTGGGCATGTTCTGGGAACCTAGGAGTGAGCACCTCAATCCTGCCTTTGCTGTGGAGCAGCATACTGTCCCCACTGCTGCTGTGATGGGCTGGGGGGTACATTGCTAATGACAGTTGGTCACCCCTACAAGTAGTATTAGGGACAATGAGAGCTCAGCAATATGTTCAGGACTTGCTGCAGCCACATATGTTCCTATCATGGCGGCTTCCAAGAGACATTTTCCAGCAGGATGATGCTCAGCCGCACACACAAGGGGGTCACAGGAACGCCTGGTCACCAGATTTATCGCCAAAAGAACACGTAGAGGGCCATCTGTGGCACCTGCTTCAACAGTTCACACGACCTAAGGGCTCAACTTTAGCAAATGTGGACCGATATGCCACAGGATACAAGTATGCCTCCATGCCCACCAGTATCACGTCCTGTATCTAAGCTAGAGGCGATACAACAGGGTATTAAACCCTCCATGCCTGCCCAAATCACATCTTGTATCCAATCTAGAGGTGGTACAGCAGGGTACAAGAGCCTCCATGCCCACTGTATCACATCGTGTATCCAAGCTGCAGGTGGTACAACAGAGTACTAGAGCCTCCATGCCTGCCTGTATAACATCTTGTATCCAAGCTAGAGGTGGTATAACAGGGTACTAGACCCTCCATGCCTGCCCAAATCACATCTTGTATCCAAGCTAGAGGTGGTACATCAGGGTACTAGAGCCTCCATGCCCGCCCGTATCACATCTTGTATCCAAGCTAGAAGCGGTACAGCAGGGTACAAGAGCCTCCATGCCCACTGTATCACATCGTGTATCCAAGCTGCAGGTGGTACAACAGAGTACTAGAGCCTCCATGCCTGCCTGTATAACATCTTGTATCCAAGCTAGAGGTGGTATAACAGGGTACTAGACCCTCCATGCCTGCCCAAATCACATCTTGTATCCAAGCTAGAGGTGGTACATCAGGGTACTAGAGCCTCCATGCCCGCCCGTATCACATCTTGTATCCAAGCTAGAGGTGGTACAGCAGGGTACAAGAGCCTCCATGCCCACTGTATCACATCGTGTATCCAAGCTGAAGGTGGTACAACAGAGTACTAGAGCCTCCATGCCTGCCTGTATCACATCTTGTATCCAAGCTTGAGGCAAGACATCAAAGTACTACAGCCTCCATTCCCACTGTATCACATCCTGTATCCAAGCTAGAGGTGGTACAACAGAGGACTAGAGCCTCCATGCCCACTTGTATCACATCTTGTATCCAAGATAGAGGCGGTACAACAGGGTACAAGAGCCTCCATGCCCACATATATCACATCTTGTATCCAAGATAGAGGCGGTATAACAGAGTACTAGAGCCTCCATGCCTGCCTGTATCACATCTTGTATCCAAGCTAGAGGCGGTACAACAGGGTACTAGATCCTCTATGCCCGCCTGTATCACATCTTGTATCCAAGCTAGAGGTGGTACATCAGGGTACTACAGCCTCCATGCCCACTGTATTACATTCTCTATCCAAGCTAGAGGTGGTATAACAGGGTACTAGAGCCCGCATGCCTGCCTGTATCACATCTTGTATCCAAGCTAGAGGCAGTACATCAAACTACTACAGACTCCATGCCCACCTGTATCACATCTTGTATCCAAGCTAGAAGCGGTACAACAGAGTACTAGAGCATCCATGCCCACATATATCACATCTTGTATCCAAGCTAGAGGCGGTACAACAGGGTATTAGAGCCTCCATGCCTGCCTGTATCACATCTTGTATCCAAGCTAGAGGCAGTACATCAAACTACTACAGACTCCATGCCCACCTGTATCACATCTTGTATCTAAGCTAGAAGCGGTATAACAGAGTACTAGAGCCTCCATGCCCGCCTGTATCACATCTTGTATCCAAGCTAGAGGTGGTACAACAGGGTACTAGAGCCTCCATGCCCACCTGTATCACATCTTGTATCCAAGCTAGAAGCGGTATAATGGAGTACTAGAGCCTCCATGCCTGTCCGTATCACATCTTGTATGCAAGCTAGAGGCGGTGCAACAGGGTACTAGAGCCTCCCTGCCTGCCTGTATCACATCTTGTATCCAAGCTAGAGGCGGTACATCAAACTACTACAGACTCCATGCCCACCGTATCACATCCTGTATTCAAGCTAGAGGTGGTACAACGGAGTACTAGAGTCTCCATGTCCACCTGTATCACATCTTGTATCCAAGCTAGAGGCGGTACAACAGGGTACTAGAGCCTCCATGCCCCCTGTATCACATCTTGTATCCAAGCTAGAGGCGGTACAACAGGGTACTAGAGCCTCCATGCCCCCTGTATCACATCTTGTATCCAAGCTAGAGGCGGTACAACAGGGTACAGGAGCCTCCCTGCAAAAGGTCAGTTTTCTGCAGTTAATAATCGTTTTGCTCTGATATTATAATCACTTATATCAACATGACAATCACACAGAGAAAGTTTCATTTGACTCTGTCTAGGGGAGTATTTTTTTTACAATGAGTTTATACAAAATCAGCAGTAGGTGGCGTTCTGCATCAACTAAGCTAAGAGAATGTGGGGAATGAGTGTGCAGAACAGTAACCAATAGAAAGCTCAGGGCTTGGCTGCGTGCCTGGCTATATAAAAGGCTGTCAGGGCACTATTCTTCAGTCAGCTTGGTAAAGGAGTTGTTGAGGGGTAAAGAGTCATTTCATCGGGTGAGGGAAGCTTAATTCATCGTCCTGTGCAGACGAATGAAGTTCTTCTAGGATACATAAAGCCGTGATAAGAGAATAAGCAACGCCAAGATAGCAAAAACTACTTCTGTAACTACTTAAGACAACGACCTCCCGCACCCGATAAAAGGTGAGTCACAAGGGTTAAACACACTTGGGTTGGGGGGGGGGGGGGTACTTAAATGTTGCAACTACTTTTATTTCTGCATTTGTGATGAAATGTGCATAAAAATCACCGCAGCGGCTCCAGGAAATCTCTTGTGGGGATAACGTGAATTTGACGATTTGGTTTGTAATTTACCGACAGCGATGAACCTATACGTATACTGAAGTGTGGTAAAAAGGGAAGCGTATAATGCTTTAGATTGCAAGCTCTTGAGGTGCATGCATGTATGGCGGTGGGTGCTTATAGCTGCAGGCCCCAATCTAATACAACCTACTAGACCTCGTTATTCTACTGCAGTACTAAAAGCAGAACCACCTCGTGTAACGAGGACTAGAAATAATGCTGTATTACATAAAATGTCACCGAGGTCTCCTCATTTCTACATGGAGGACAAGTCTCGGCTTGTCCTCTCTAGCTGGAGGGGGGTGTTTCAGGCTGCAGTGATATCATGAGGGGGTGGAGCTTCTGCTGTATCATATGGAGGTGTGGCTAAGGTGTCAGCCCATTGACATGGAGGAGGGGGATGGGCTGGGAACTTTCATACCAGTGTCAGCAGCAGCTGCTCTGTTTCAATAGGCCTGGCCATGACGCTTTAAAGGCAACTGAGCCAGGGAATGAAAAGTCTGTGAGCTGTAGGCTCGCCGTACTTGGAAGGCAAGGAAGAAATGATTCCTACATAGTGCTGCTACATGAACACGAAATAATGTCCGGGCCCCTATAAGCGGAGGTCACCATGTGTACCTAGGAGAACGTTATACGGCCCGCTGATCTTGGCCTGTTTTTTAGTTAGTTGCTGGTAAATTTAAGCACTTCTGTCACACTTATTTTTATAGTAGTTAGGCTACATGAGCGCAAAACTTGCGCAAATATGAACTCTCTTCTTTTGAATGGAGTCATACATACGAGCGGTGTTTTCCCTCAGTGATGGTGCAAGGTAAAGAAAAAAAAGCTGCATGTCCTATGTTTCGTGTTCCTCGAAACGCATCACCATGGTTTCAATGTGATGTTTCAATGGGAAATACTTGCCGATCCTCTGGCGTGTGAAACAAGTGCCGGGGGATAGCAATTTCACAGAAGTGATGCAAGACATTTTTGCATGAAACGTAAAACGTTGACAAGCGAGATATTGGGACGGGTTTCTCTGCTCGATATCGCACTCACCCGTGTAAATGTAGCCTAATAGGACTCCCAATCTGGGAAGCATGAGTGACAACCTATATGGCAAGGCAGAGAGACAGCGACGCAATGGAACACCCTGCAAAGGATACAAGTAAGGGTGGTTTCACATCTGCGTCGGGGGTTCAACTTTCCTGCTCTGTTCGGGATACAAGGAAGGGGAATGCCCTGGCCGAACGGCTCCATCTCAGGACGGAACCCAAAATCGCAGAACGGACCCCGTTGACTACAATTGGGCCTGTTTGGTTTCTACTCAAATGCCCGACTTTTAGATTGCAGCACTTTTTCTCCCGGTACTTTGAGCCAGATCTGCGGCAGAACTTCTGACCAGAGGTTCCAATGCAGATGTGAAACCACCCTAAAGAAAACAAGACATGTTTAAAAACCAACATGGCCAACATTGCAGATGTCACAGGAGTTGTCTCTCAGCGTTTGTAGAATCTTGAACAGCTTAAATGGGTTGTCCAGGAAGGGGAAGAACTTACCCCACTCAGCAGTGTTGGAATCTCCACTCCAGCTCGGTTCCGACACCGGGTTACACGGTATGGCCCTTCCGTTGCCTGTGACAGTATTGCACGGGGTGGGCTGTTCATCTCATTTGAAGAAATAAGACAATTATCTTCTTTGCATCGGGCAATGCAAAACCGCTGACAGGGCTAAGTAGGGCCAGGAGAAAGGTGGCATCATACCTTGTGTAGGATTTCACCAGCACTAAGAAAGCTTTACTTGATGGGGTGCCACAGGTACAAGCACTATGAGGCCAGGACATCACCTTGAAGTGCCCTTCGCTATGTCCATGAAGCTCCTCCACAGCTCTAATTGATAGCTGACGTATCCAGTCTGGGGACCACGATAGCTATTACTCAGAATTGTGGAAACACTCAATGGACGGAGTGGAGGACACTTTAGGGGCACTTCTTGCTGATGGTAAAAACCTGCAGAAATGTATGACGACACCTCGCACCCGTGGCCCTACCTAGCATCCGTAAAACTGCTCCTTGACTTCCTTTTAAGTGCTTAGCTCTGATGCTGAGCGGTATCTGTGCATAATTGAGTAAATTTGGTAGCTCGGGGTCTTGGAAATGTGGCATTAAAGCAAGTGGTGGTTCTGTAATTTCAACTTTATGTGCTGTTACTCAACTTTCTCAGAAACAGAAATTACTACGGCTGAGGGCTTATTCAGACGACTGTATATTGGCCGGGTTTTCACGCCCCCGGTCGATATACGGTGTCCCTCTCTGCAGGGGGAGGAGGCTGGAAGAGTCGGGAGCAGTGCACTGAGCTCCCGCCCCCTGGAACTATTTGCAATGGGATGGGGCGGAGCAGAGCACTGCTCCCGGCTCTTCCAGCCTCCTCCCCCTGCAGAGAGGGACACCGTATATTGGCCGTGCGTGAAAATCTGGCCGATATACGGTCATCTGAAGCCGCCCTAAGGGTGATTTTATATGGGCTGAATTCTTGGCCTGTTGTAATGAGTGCCTATTGACAAGCATGCCAATTGGCGTTAGTTTACTTTTAATATACAGGCTAAGAATCGCTTATGGGGACGAACAATCGTAACTACTATTTGTCTCCATGGGCTGGCTATATGTCTGATGTGCAGCCAATCAATAAGCATTTTTGTGATTGCTGAATATATCAGCCAACGATGGTTGTTCCATTGTACCTTTTACATAGCCAAATGTTCAGGCAAACACATGTTCATGATTGAGTGTTGGGTTGTTCAAAAGGCTTTTAGCTCACAAATGGTCTTAGTAGGCCAAACAAAAGGGTTGTTTACAAGGCTATATCTGTTTTTTCTTCTGAAATAACTTACTAATAATATTACAAATGCATAACAAATATATTCCTAGAGAAAAATATAAAAGAACATGTTTTAATTTTTTCCCACAAGCATGGGGGAAAATATGAAAACTTGATTTCGAGATCTGCTCTTGTTTTCAGCAAAAGAAAAACATAGCTATATACATTATGCAAGCCTATACATATATACACATAGAGAAATGTGTGTATATATATATATATATATATATATATATATATATATATATATATATATATATATATCGTAACTTTTGGAGAATGGAAAATACCACACTACCCCCGTAACAGTTGGAGAACAAAGAAGCTTATAACGGCCTTCATTCACATCAGTGTTAAATAGTGTTCCAACTGTCTGTTCTGCTCTATTTTAGGAGTAGAATTAGTTAGTTAACAGGAGTGCTGGATCCGACATATGTCGGACACCAACAGTGCCCAATGGTCCCTAATGACTAAAATGGGGTCTGGCATTTTATTGGAAAAAAACTGTGTTGCATGCTGCACTCTTTTACTCCTAATTTACCAGTGATAAGCTCATTGCTCATTAAATAATGGACAATGAGCTCATCGTTCAGTTTAATTAGCGGCCGTTCAGTATTGAACAGCCGCTGTGTTATGTCAATGGAGAGGAGAGGGGGAGCGATAGGAGAGATATCTCCTGCATTGCCGTACCCCCTGCTGGCTGCTCCGTGAGCGAGCCAGCACTAGTAGCTCCCGTGTGACAGCACAGGAGTGCGGACACACAAGGACGAGTGTTGGGCATCAATTGCCTGACAGTCGTCCCGTGTAATGGACCCTAAGACTGAATTATCAGAACGGAACTTCTGACACAGATGCAAACGAGGCCTTCTGGTTCTTTTACACGGGCCATTATCAGGCTTGAGCACTCTTCCAAACGCTCGTTCACCCAAAAATTGGGTTGTGTAAATTGAGAAACGTTTGACCAAGAAATAAGCAAGTGCTCACTTCTGTAAGCTTAAAAATCCTCAGTGGTACATCCCCTTGTGTGAACATGGAGGTATACATCCAACCGATGTGGACGGACAATCGTATTGGTGAATTGTTTGTCCTCATAAGCTGATTCTTGGCCCCTGTATTGGCGCTCGTTATATCAGACTGTAAATGCAGCCCATGTACAAAGAGCATTAGAGCTTCTCTGTACTGTACGGTTGGGCAGAACATTCCTTTGTACAAATGTGCCTCCTGTGTAACCACAATCCTGAGGAAGGTAGCGGCACCCTATGAAGCTGCCTTCCTTTAGAGCGCAGCAGACAACTGAGCGCCAACTGTTGCTCTTCAGACATCAGTTGAACATCGTCGTCCTGTAAATTAATATCCTTACATTTGTTCTGATCAATATGCATACAGGACATTGCTGTGTCTAATTTCTCTTCTACTTTTATTTCAGATGATTGACACACTTGTAACATCAGAAGCTCAAGACCTTCTTTACCAGCTGGACTCACTCTTGGAGCAGGAACTGAAATGTCAGCCAAAAGCTTGCGGTTTACGGTTGATTGAAGCTGCTCACGACAATGGCCTTCGGATGACTACCAGACTTCGTGACTTTGAAGTGAAAGATTTACTTAGCTTAACTCAGTTCTTTGGTTTCAGTACAGAAACCTTTTCATTAGCTGTGAACCTTTTGGACCGATTTTTAGCCAAAATGAGGGTAAGAACCATTTTTGTAACCGTAATACAAGTCTTGCTTATGGAATAAATGTAGATTATGTTCCCACACTAAATGCTCACTTCTTATTAGTTATGATAGCTGTGGCAGAAATTACTTTTTATGGAAGACTTACCCCAATATAGTTAATGAGGTCAGTTGAGCGCCACTTGGGTCCAGTATTTCCACTGTTTGACTCCGAGGTTTGAGCCGAACAATGGAAATAGACCAGAAATGCAAATGCTTAATGTTTGTTTTTTTTCCTTTAATTTCAGGTACAACCAAAACATCTGGGCTGTGTCGGCTTAACATGCTTCTACTTGGCTGTAAAAAACACAGAAGAAGAAAGAAACGTTCCATTGGCAACTGATTTGATCAGAATAAGTCAGTACAAGTTCACTGTGTGTGACATGATGCGGATGGAGAAGATTGTGTTGGAAAAGTTGGGCTGGAAGGTGAAAGCTACAACCGCATATCACCTGTTACAACTTTACCATTCCCTTGTTATTGAGAACTTGCCAAGTGAAAGGTAAATACTTATCAATACTGAGATTACTTGAAAGTGTGTAATAAATACTATATTGTGTCTGTCAAGTAACTTTGTAGAACACATTACGTCTGTTGAATTGATCCTGAGTTATAGTACAGACTGTATTATAGCACAGAGCTGCCTTCATTTCTGCTGATTCTCGATACCAGAACCAGTCTGTCAACAGGCAGGTCTCTAGCAGCAAGGCTGAGCTCCAGTAATGGAAATCTCTGTTATGCAATGCATTCTGGGAGGTAATGCAGCAGAATTTCAGCTTAGAAGCCAGCAGAACTGGGAATGCTGCTGTAGATGAAAATGAGAGATTAGCGAAGTCTTTTAGAAGTCTGAATTAATATACACTCACCGTCAAAAATAAAAAAATCAAGCATCTAGAAGGAGTTATTGGAACGGAATAAAACTTTCTCTGTGTGATTGTAATGTTGAAATAAGTAAGTAATTACAATATCAGAGCAAAAGGAGAATTTATTGCGGAAAACTGAACACCTGAAGGGAGGCTACCGTACCCTGTTGTACCGCCTCTAGCTTGGATACAAGATGTGATACAGACAGGCATGGAGGCTCTAGTACCCTGTTGTAGCACCTCTAGCTGGGATACATGATGTGATACAGACTGGCATGGAGGCTCTAGTACCCTGTTGTACCGCCTCTAGCTGGGATACATGATGTGATACAGACGGGCATGGAGGCTCTAGTACCCTGTTGTACCGCCTCTAGCTTTGGGTACATGATGTAATACGGGGGGGCATGGAGGCTCTAGTACCCTGCTGTACCGCCTCTAGCTTGGATATAAGATGTGATACGGGAGGCATGGAGGCTATAGTACCCTGTTGTACCACCTCTAGCTTGGATACTAGATGTGATAAGGGCAGGCATGGAGGCTCTAGTACCCTGTTATACCACCTCTAGCTTGGATACAAAATGCGATATGGGCGGGCATGGAGGCTCCAGTGCCCTGTTGCACCGCCTCTAGCTTGGATCCAAGATGTGATACGGGGGCATGGAGGCTCTAGTACCCTGTTGGTGGAAACATTGATGTGACCCATCTTTGGCTGCAAGGGCTCACTGAGTGGTGTAGTGTTAGCATATCTGGTGCGATTTATTTCTCTCCGTTCTGTTCAGCAGACTCAGACATACATTCTTAACCGTATAAGGGTGCTTTGTCCTGGGCTTTAAATCCATACCACTGGTGAATGTTTTAGGTTCCTACTATCTAGCAGGAGCACGTCAGGTGCCTGGCTGTCAGATGCCTGAGGAGAAGACAGAAGTAGTTTGTAACAGCTTCCATGTTCTCTTTTCGGTCTAAGTGGTACTACATGAGTGTTACCCTGTTTCTCTGAAAATAAGACCTACCCCGAAAATAAACCCTAGTCTCTTTTTTTTTTCGAAGAGGCTTGAAATATAAGCCCTACCCCCAAAATAAGCCCTAGTTACAGTACATAAAAAAATAAAAATACATTACCTATCAGGCTCAGTCCAGATCCCACCCGTTGCTCTCTAGAGGTTCAGCGCACTTCGGAGTGGTTTCCGCAGTCCTCAACCGCTCGTACAACATCACTTCCTGGTTATGGAATTCATAAATCCCACCTCCAGGATGTGATTGCTGTGATTGGTTCTTTGACCGCTGCTCAACCAATCAATGCAGCATTGAATGATCCAATACGATGACTGTGATTGGCCTCGGCTCGGCCAGTTCATAAATCCCGCCTCTATCTTGTGATGGCTGTCAATTGGTTTCACCACTACTTCTCAACCAATCAATGCAGCGCTGGATAAACCAATCACAGCCATCGCATTGGTTCATCCAGTGCTGCAGCGGTCGAAGAACCAATCATAGCCATTGCTTCCTGTATGCAGGATTTATAAATCCCGTAACCAGGAATTGATGTTGTATGAGCAGTTGAGGACTGCGGGAAGCACATCGGAGCTGTGGAGAGCAGCAGGAGGGACCTGGACCGAGCCTGCTAGGTAAGTATAATAAGACCTTCCCCGAAAATAAGACCTTTGGGGCAAAAATTAATATAAGACAGGGTCTTATTTTCAGGGAAACATGGTATGTACTGAATAGAGAAAATGGCAGTAGCATTGCCTTTATTGGACCTGGTGATCGCTGATGTCCCCCAGCACTGCAGAGCTGCTGGGTCTTGGCAAACCCAGCTCAACTCTTGTCAGTGGCGAATATCACCATAGGGGGATGTTTTCACCTGTAACTAGGGCTCCTATGGATGCTGCAGTTACAGTGAAAAATTATGAAATAAAAAAAAAGAATGTTCCCAGAGGACTTCTATCATGTCATGTGGGACATACATGTTAAAAAGGATTTACAAAAATAAGAAAAAAAAGAAGAAATGCTTATTAAAAAAAACACCCTCAGTCTGTGCTAATCCAGACCATTGCCATAGCTGCCCTGTATTCCGAGACTATACAAGTTATATATTAAATGACCAAAACAAAATTGGGAACCTATTTCTGTACTTTATTGTAGCATAAATATACTCATTTTAGACATGAAGAGCTATAAATAAAAACATTTTTAACTTTTTGTACAGAATTTCCATAATAAAAAAGAAAATTTGAAAAACTGTATTAAAAAAAAAAAACAGTCCAATACCAATGTAGGCGATATTAACATAACTTGATAACTTATCAGTTCTTATCTTATGGCATTAGAAAGTTAGTATTCTCCTTAGACAAAAACCCTTTGTAAAGCAATCAAAAGGGTAACTAAATGTGGCACAGAAGTATCATAATGTGTTAGGAGGCAAGCTAAACTTGGCTACATCAGTATGTCACACAAAAAGTAGCAAAACTAATTTTGGTGGCCCAAAAAAAGAAACTAGGGCTATTAAAACACCACATGTGTAAAATGTCTAAGGGCGCGGTCACACGAGCGTAGGCGTATTTACGTTCGCACGTGCGCAGTGTTTAATCGCCGGAAAGAACGTTTTTCGGCGATCATGACCAGAGCTAGAAAGCGTATTATCGTTTGTTCCTACTTTGCAAACTATCTTTTCGGCCATCGAATATGCGTTGGCGCGTATTTCGGTCGCATATGTTCCGTTTTTTTTTCGGGTTGCCGTTTTTACGCGCCGTAAAATCGCCCGTGCGAACGAATACATTGGAAACCAATGCCTCAGATGGTCACGTTTATACCATTGGGCGCAAAAACGCGCCGTTTATGCGCTCGTGTGAACGCACCCTAAAAAGCATCTGGTCACTTAGGGCCAAATCACGCTGGTCGTTAAGGTGTTAAACTGTAGAACGAAGCCATACTACACAGTGGAAAAGAGGTAAGACTAACCTACAAGCCTGTAGGTGTCCTGGGTATAGTGAAGGGGACACCAACCTTGTAATAAAATCAATCTGAATATCTCTAGGTGTTGATTATAGAAATCTCCACAGATACACTGGCCGTTATTCAATAATTGAGCTTCATAATTTCCTAACCGTTTTTCTTCTCCCTCCTCTCAGGCAAAAGCTCTTTACATTGGAACGTCTTGAAACCAATCTTAAGGCTTGTCATTGTAGGCTTGGCTTCTCAAAAGCAAAGGTAGGTCAAGGAAGAGAAATAGGTAAATTCTGTGATCCTCCATGTTTGACTCATAATATGGATAGGCTTATCAAGACTTCTTAAAGGGATTTTCTCACAATAGACATTTATCATCTAGCCAAAAGATAGGAGATAAATGTCTGTTCACTGCAAGTAACACCAATCACTAGAATGGGGTCCCTAGGAGGAGTTTGAATGGAGCATCAGTTGAGTACTGCCCTGCCACTCTATTCTATTTCTATAGAGCTGACAAACAACTAAGCGCTGTACTTGGCTATCTCAGCCCCGTAGACCTTGAATAGATTGGCGCCATGCATGCTCGACTACCGCTCTACTCATAGTTCTTCTCACTGCATGACTGGTAAGCGATGAGGTCCCCACACTTGTGAATGACGCTCATTATCTATCCTATCTATAAGGTGGTTGATATCTAGAAAAACCCTTTTATTAAGCATTCCAAAAACTGGAATCTCAGGACTGATATAATCAGGGTTTTCTGGAACCAGCAGCAATATTAACATCTACATTGGCCATCCATACGTGGGTGAAAGCAGTTGCTCAGATCCCTCTGATCGTGGCTTTCATGAGGATCAGTTCACATTGCTGTTAGGTTTCATTCCGTCAGGTTTTCATTACTTTTGGACAGAGCTATGCTGCTCCCCATGAAGACAAACAATGGAAACTTCATGGACCCATTAAAGGTCAAAGAGATCCATCAAGTTGTGTCGAAAGAAATCCTTTATATTCATAATGGATGTTGTAAAAACAGAAGCCATTATTGCAGTCTGGTCAGATCCACAATGTGAATGTATCTCTGCAATGGAAATATTAGCAGCGTGTGTTTCAATATTTGACATATTGTTCCCTTCTGTCTCTCTTAGCCCTCATTGTTG
Organism: Eleutherodactylus coqui; assembly: GCF_035609145.1. Lineage (NCBI taxonomy): Eukaryota > Metazoa > Chordata > Amphibia > Anura > Eleutherodactylidae > Eleutherodactylus > Eleutherodactylus coqui. The sequence goes on along the minus strand of NC_089838.1, from coordinate 64,650,683 downwards.
GCGTTGTCTATATTGGCAGTTGAGATGCAGGAACAGAAGCTGCTTGAATTGACAGATGCAATAGAAAGTCTACAGAAACATTCCAAGGTCAGAGGATTCATCAATGTATTTATCCAATCCAATTAACATTTGGGCTTTCTGGCTACATTTTGTTACAATACTCTGTGGTATATAAATGACTGTCAGGACCGATGCCCTATGGGTATTATTTATACCTTATACCTTCCATAGTAAACAGCAGAATAGGCAGTCATTTAGTGTTAACACTTTACTCTGTTATTTCCAGATCGGCGGCAGAGACCTAATCTGCTGGAAAGAATTTGTATCAAAGTGCCTTGCAGAATATTCTTCAAGCAAATGTTCAAAGCCAAATGTTCAAAAGCTTAAATGGATTGTATCTGGCCGCACAGCGAGACAGCTGAAGCACAGTTACTACAGAATAGCACATCTTCCCACAATTCCAGAATCGGGCTCCTGAAACCCAATGAAGGTAATTGATCATCCTCTGGAATTAGATTTTACAGGGCATTAAAGGAAGGCCGTCAGCACTTTTAGCCTACTGAAATGGTAGAAACGCTAGAATGCCGACACAAAGGTGAACATACCTCCCACGCTGCTCATGCTGGGGCATTAACCCAGAAATCGTTCTATTCCATTCTACGCTATATGCTGATTGGATGAGCGCAGTCCGATGGAACGTTTTAAAATGAGTGAGTGGTCCTGTGGTTTCTTCACTAAACACTCCCTATCATCATCTCCCTTTGGCTCCTGATGGACAGCTTAAGTGGCACATCTATGGGAAGTAGTTGCCACATGGTATGATGCTATGGAACAAGTGTCGGCCAATACGCCTTTTTACTGAACACACAGATGGGCTTTTAATACATACATTTTAAAGGCGGTGGCTTAGCTGACTACTGACAGCCAGGCTCCTGCTCTAACTGTCAGATGCAGAGAAACCTCAAATACTGGCAGTTTAATCCCTTTCATGCCACAATCAATAGCAACTTCAGCATGTAAGCAGATGACAGGGGGAGAGGAGTATTTCTGTCACCCATTGACACCACACAGTGTGATCGCAAGATATCACTAGGTTCCAATGGCAGCTGGAAGACTGAAAAAGGCCTCCATGTGTGCTATGAAAGTCAAGCTATTAGAACTTACCTTTGCCGTAGTCTAGTAGGCTGCTGTCATAGGCTTAGTGGAATGCAATACATAAGTAATGCAGTGTACTATCCTAGTGATCGAGTGGTCACATCTTCAAGTCCTGCTCAGGGACTAAAAAAATTGCATAAAAAAGTGGGGGAACAAAGGAAAAAAAATCCAGTTTAGAAAAATATGCCTTTTCTCTCAAACTTTTTTAAAATAGATAAAATTCCTAAAAAAATTTAGAGAAGCAACAGGTATGGCGCTGATAGGGGATGTGGCAGGGAGTCGGGTGAGGTATTATTTATACTCACTTGCTGCCGTGGCCCAGCGATGTGCCCCTCTGAAGTCGGCGCGCAGCATGAAAATCCGACAGTTTTCAGAGTTTTGAGCGCACACTCTCCCATACACATGCATAGGATAGTGCATGTACGGGACTCGGATTTTTATGCCAAATTCAGAGGGGCACACCACTGGATCGGGTAAGTATAAAAAAATGCGTCACCATATGGTATAAATATTATACAAAGTTATGGTGCAGTCAAGGAAGATGACGGGGAGCCGGCTGATGTAGTTTTTATATGCCTGCTTTCCTGATGCTACGCTAGCACCCGCTGAAGTCTGCGTGGCACAAAAATCTTACTCCTCTCAGATTGCTGTGTGTCTACTCTCCCATACAATTCTATGAGAGAGAGCATACATGGCAATCGGAAGAGTCATATTTTCATGCTGTGCACAGAATTAAACGCATGACAGCGCAGGATCGGGAGAGCAGGCGAGTATTAAATCTACATTGCCCAGCTGCCCATCATCTTCCCTGATAAGTTGGTTTATGGTTCTGTGGGGACATGACCGGCGCTCTAGAGATTTGATTACATCAGCGTTTAAGACCTCCGTCACTGAATTCCATGAAAATCGCAGACACAATAGTTCATGCTGCACTATTCTATCTGGAATAACGCCAGCAACAAAACAGACCCCACAATAAGCAATGGGTCTTTTCCACTCCCAAAAGTAGAGCATAACACTGGAAACCTTCATGCTGAAGTGAAGATGGCCTGAGGCTTTAGTGTAACTTTATGTAGACACTCAATGCCTGGCAGCTGCTCTCAGGAAGTGGCGAGCAGTGTATAAGGATATGCGGAAGGTCCTATGTATCTGTTGTCAAAAATGGGATTTCTACCTTATTACACTTTCAATTACCTAAGTAGAAGAAATCAGACTGGACCATTATATATATATTAATGCGCTTTATATTTCCTCTGCAGAGTCAAAAAGGAGAAAAGAAGTGTGTGAATATTTTATACGGAGAATGGCGTATGTTTGGAATGCACTAAATGTGAAGCCTACAGCTTACATGGCAGCTAGTTTATAGTTCTGTTTCTCAGTTTTGAAACTTCAAAAGACAAAAAAAAACAAGAAACACGATAGAGAGGAGTACTTGGAGAATATGCACGGGACGAGAGGAGCACTCTTCAGTAGGAGATCAAGCGAAAATGTGAAATCTGATGGACTCAGGCTTATAGGACCCCACACCTCAATGACTGCTGTATCTTCACTGTAAGGTCTAGTCTGTGGGCCAGACTATGCAGGAGGGCTAATGAGGTGTTTTACAGTAGCAGCAGCTACTGTACGTTGACTTGTAACTCTCGGTCAGATGTCAAGGAATATTCTTTAACAAGTCTAACCCAAAGAACTTCTCAAGCAGCCATACTGTGTCGGACATCAACTGCAAAGTCAGTTCGTCATGGAGAGTTACAGACAGGCCCAATGACATATAATGAAGACATCAGGGTTTCCAGCAACAAAAGACGATTTAGGGCACTTTTACATGAGCCAAAATATATATATATATTTTATATAGGATTGGCCAAAAAAAACACTAATAGGAGCAATTTTCACCAATGGTTGTCCTGTGTAAGAGCAGCACCGGACAGGGTACTAAATGAGGAATCGCTTGTTAGTCGCTGGTCACTTTGTTTTGGCTCACTGAAACCAAACGACTAATGAGTGACTTCTCGTTCAGTGTAAACAGGGAGTTCTTCATCTTTAATCTACTGCCTGTTCACAGTCAATGGGGGGCGAAGGCCAGAAGAGATCTCCAGCGCCCCCCGCCTTCATTCACTGAACATCTCTAGCTCTGGTGTGAAAGCACAGGAGTGATAGTTGTTGGTGCAACTGTTGGCACTTCTGTACCTGACAATCGTCCCGTGTAAAAGTACCCTTAGGGTGGCATCACACGAGCGTATGAGCAAATACACTTGCCATAGCGCAGCATATTAGGACCATAATCAGTACATTGCAGTACATGTATGCGCATCTGTCATTTTTACGCACGCACGCGTGACCCTTTCCATAGACCTTATTGGCTATTTAAGCCTAATAAAGTCCAGCTGTCTTCTTTTTCCTGCATTTTGCGCAGTGTCACACCCTTCCCTGTGCGAATTTTAGCACCTGCATAGATTCAATAGCACTTTTGCTGTGCAAAACGCAGGCAAATTGAGCATGGTCTATTTTATTTTGCGCGAGCATGAAATACACATGTAAAATGCGCTTATTAGAATAAACTCATTGAAATCAATGGGTTCTTTTCTCTGTATTTAGCGTACGCAAATGCCTTTGCACCCACGGCCGTGTGACGCCGCCCTCAGTCCGTCATGGCCACTAATGTCTGCAGTGAAGATTGTGCTCGTAATGGTATGTTGTCTGGACATAAGATAAGGGTGCGTTCCCATGGCTGTAGCCTATGGTTTCCCCTCTGATGCTTCTGCTACTGTTTTTAAATGACATATAGCCATGTGAATACACCCCTAGCGGCATCACATCAGCCATTAACACGAGCACGCACATTGGCGGGTGGAGTATAGAAGCCTGAGCGAGTGTCCTGTGGATTTTCTTGAGAAAAAAAATGTTTAAAAAAATGCACTTTACTAGTTTTAGATACATTTTAAGTGGTGCCGCAAGATGTTTCAATGTTAGTTTTCAGGGGCTCAAACTCTTCAGTGTTAAGCAATACACAACTATCACACATAAGCTCAGAATGCGAATCAGCCTTTTGACAATTGCGGTTGTGCTGCCGAGGTTCGTGTTTTTTCTATACTGTATACAGCCACCAGAAGTTTGCATTTGTTTAAGTTATTTTAAAAAAATTATATTAATTTAACCTATAAAATCAGACATTTGCTGATTTATCTTGGCCCCCATCCGTGTCTTTAAAGGGGTTTTCCAGGCAGTGCCAGGGTACATCGGCATCGGAGTGAAAGCTACTGCTCCTACCCACGTAGTGGCCGGCCCTTGTAATTGCAGGCGCAGCTCTCATTGACATCAATAGGAGCTGCGCTCTTAATTGCAGGCTGCGGTTATGAGTGCTAGCTACAAAACAGAGGTCAGAGCAGCGGCTTCCGCACCAACCCCCGTGTATTCTGGCACTACTTGGAAAACACCTTTTAATTGACGCATTCTAGATTCCTTCCTATAACCCGAAATATGGCCAAAGTTACTAATGGTACATGAGTGTCTACTGTTAATGCCAGGAGGGAGATTAGAGCATTGCTATAATACTGTACTTGCTGCAACTCAATACTATGAAACTGGGAGGAGAAAAAGAAGTAAATTGTACTGGGGTCACTTATAGGCATATGGTACCTATCAGGAGCATGGACAGGGGTGCCGCCTCCACTATATCAGATACATTTCACTGAATGATGTTGTACGGATGTAATATTTATAGTCTGATATATAAAGGTTGTATAACCGGTCCTTGCTGCAGCTTACGGACAGTGTGGACAATGTCTAAAGCTCAGTTGGTGATCAGACACTGGAGCTACCCACCACTGCAGGAGCTGCCTATAGGTTGGCGTATCCTATAGGGCCAGTGTTACGAGAAAGTGCCTCTAGAAGAACTGGACCTTTCAATAAATGTATTGAAAAGAAACCCGTGTGGCTCTACTTCTGTTACGCTCATGTTTCATATACATAAGGGTGGTTTCATATCTGCAGCGGGAGATCCGGGTGCCTACTCCATTCGAGGAGCAGGAAAGGGAAATCCTCCTGTCCAAAAGGCTCCGTCTCATGACCGAATTGAGCAGCGCCAAACAGACCCCATTGACCATAATGGGGTCCGTTCGCTCTCCGCTCAGCTGCCTAGATGCAGCTCTTTTTCTTCCGTTATTTTGTGCCGAATCTGTGATGGAGGGTGCCATGCAGATGTGAAACTGCCCTATTTTGTTCTTGTACGCAGTCTACTATACTGGCAAACCGGTTACTTCTTCTTCTAAGTATCATTAAAAAGCTTCTGCCTGGACTAATGAAGTCACACACGAGGTTCATCTGCTGCAAAATCTTCTGTTCCTCAACTAATGGGAATATGACGTCAGAAAATGATCTACTGTATAAAGGAAGTTTTTATATTAAGCATAGTTTTTAATAATTGTTGGCCATTTTCAATGTCAGGATCTAGATTTTAAAAAATCCTAATACCCTGCAGTTCTCACACCGACCACTAAGCTTTAAAAATAGTCTGACACTTCCTGTTCTATAGAAGAAATAAAATTCTGCTGTTATCTTATTATAACAGGCAGCAATATAATGAAAGATAACATCTATATATAGATAACACAGGAGCCAGCATTTAGAATAGGTGATCCCAGCTTACCTCCTTCATAATGACCTCTGCATAGAGCATGGCTAGAACTGTCTTGTATTAGCAATCATTGGAACATCTCCTGTCTATTGTGTGAATGGTCCATAATTTATGCTGTAAAGCACCTCTCATCAAGTCAAGCAGGATGGCTTCCCCCATAGTTATGTACAAGCAAAACAATATAAAAAAATCTACAATTGTAGTGTCCCGAAACACCCATTTCCGGCCCCTCCATAAATGTCATACATGTCATGTCTTTTATGCGGATGCACTATGCAAAGTGTCTTGTCTGCTGTTATGTGTATTATACAGCTGCAGCATGCAAGAGGTTAATGTCTGAAAGTGGCTGGGATATGTCTGGGAAAGTATAAATTCTGTCTAGTCAAGTGATGTCTTTCCTCTATTTATGAGTGTTTGTGTGCAAGGTGTGGTCTTTGTCTTGTGGATCTTTCATCACCATCTTCAATGGTTAGGAGTAGAGTGCCGGCCACATGGGGGTACCTTCAACCTTCATGCGGTGAACTGATGGCAGAGGAGGAAAGGTATCCCGAGGCCTTCTGTGTCAGGAGCCACCTCTGAGGAGTGCAAGGAGTGAGAAAGTCCGCGAAGTGAGTGTCCGTGGAGTGTTCCTTACCCCCACCCACCTCTGGAGTGTTCCCTTTCCAGGAGCGGAGCACCACAGATAACTTAGACTGTGGGCCCGGTGTCATCCTGTGCTATCCTCCCTGACCATCTACTGAAACCCTGTCCTTTCTGAACGTGCCAATAAGCTGTATTTCTGAAGCTACAGAGTAAAGTTTCCAGTCACTGTCCATTCCCAGTGATTGAGGTATTCAAGTTTAACTGTGTGTGGACTCTTTATTTACCCGCTGAGGATTTGGCGGTGTGAATGGAACAGTCGCATCACACTTAGTAGCTGTCCACGGGTGTTGCGGGAGCAGGAGCCGGCAGATGGATCTCCGCTATCAACCTATCTGACAGCATGCTGCAATTTGCCAGCTGTGAGCAGAGTGAGGGAGCGTTCACTGCGTTCCCCACGGCTGGATTATCGCCATGGGGAATGCAATTCAAACCTGCCCGCAGACAGGCAGCATTATACAGGAAACAGCCACCCCATGTTGCCTGGAAGAGGCCTAGCGGTGCCTTGGCCAAGGTTGCATGCGTCCCTCCGGGAAGGAGTGTGGTAGAGCCACCGTGACAAGTGCCACCTCTACCCCGTCAGCTGCTTAGTGTGGGCCTCGTGTCTGGGTTGCCGGTGGGGCGCTGCACAATCATGGAAAATCTTTATAAAGTGATGGCGGTCTCGACCTCTGGAATTCATAGTGGTCCTATGAATTAAGAGGCTGCAGTGCTGATTCTTTGTGGTTTCCTTTGGGCTCAAGTAAAGCAGGGTTGCACAACTTTTTCTGGTCGGAGACCCACATTGCCATACTGAACCATTTCCAAGGGCCAAAAGACATAAATATATGCTATAATAAATTGAAGTAACTTCCACTTCCAGGACTCCTACCTATTGGGAGAATGGGGGTCACCTTTGTCATGGAATGACTGGGTTTAAGGGTCCGGGGTGCTCTACATTACAGTTACCAACCTGTAATGTAGAGCACCCAGGGGCAAACTGCAAGGTCAACTCATTTCCAGCCCTCCGGATCCTGTGCATGTGCAAGATGGAGCCCACCAATGACCATTTCTGACAGGTAGGTCAACCACCTCGGTTCCACCAGCCTGCACAGTTCATTCACTATAAAGTTATGGATCGCTTAAAGTGTTCAAGGACGACTAATAAAGTTTTAAGCTTTAGTCTAAAAAGGGTTATCAGTGCTTAGATAAAAAAATACAAAAAGGGTAAGAAGCTACAAGTACATACAAATAGTACGAAAACAAGAATAGAAAATACCAGTCTATGAAGTTGTTACCAATGTCCTTGCCACAAAGCAGGCTGGAGATTTCTTCAAGCTGCTCGCCTCCATTCCCAAAGATTCAACCACTCCTTTACACTGAGAAGCCGCTTGATAGTGAGTGAGCTGAAGCAAAAGGACTACTGAGAGGGGCATAAAAATCATTGTTGGCTCGCTTGGTTTGAAAAGCGCTTATTTACTCCTCTTCATTCATAGTGAATGTGAATGACTGAACAATTTTTTGTTGAACGAGCCAACGATGTATCTGCTGTATAAGCAGGCTGCTCGAGCGAATGAGCTACCGATGACGTTGCTCGCTCAAGTAGTAAATTGGCGCGTCTGGGAGCATTAAATAATGGAAGCACCCTCACGTTATATATTACCTGCGTAAATTCACCAAGCATTCAAGCAAACATTTCAGCTAATTAGATGTTAATGTACAAAACATCTCCGTACAATGAAAGCTTGACTGTAAGTGACATATCTGAAAAAACGCAGTATTGATGCATACTTAAAGCGGTTGTACAGTCACTGGACAACCCCATTTCAATAGGATCCTCTGGGGTAAAATAATAGACGAACCGATTCTGCAAGCAAAAGAAGTGAGGATGACCCCATTGAAATCAATGGATTCTATTCTCTTCGTATTGCATGCGCAAATATGTCCGTGTGAAGCCGCCCTAATTGTAAGGTTCATTTAAATGATCTCTCTAAAGGACATCTGTCAGTATCAGTGTGGCTACTCACACGACAGGGACACTGCCATAGAGGACATATTACACTTACCTCCCTGCTGCTCATACGTCTTCAAGAACCCTGAAATCAGCTTTTGATGTCTCCATATGCCAATGAGGCTTGTCCAATGTGCGGTTCACTACTAGAGCGGTCCTGGAATTTTTTACATGGCCGCTAGCATCATAGAAGAGTCAGAAGGAGGAGTTCAGGATCGCATGATGCAGAAAGCCCAAAACTACTGTCTAGTGATGAACCGCCCATCGGACCATTCTAGCTTCATTTACATATGGTGTGCAGCATTATCAAAAGCTGACCTTAGAGATCCTGACAAAGTTTGAGTAGTGGGAGAAGTATGTGTGTAGCCTGTCCATGTCAGCGTCCCTACTTACTAGCTGCAGGGACACTGACAAGTGTCCTTTAAGGACTAGGCTATTTCAGTCCTAAAAGACCAGACAATTTTTAAGGTTTTTACCCATGTAGCGGTTTTACTGCCCTATTTTTTTTTCTTCAGCTACCAAAATAATTTTTGCTGCGTTATTTTTCTTGACATATAAGGTTCATTTTTATGTCTTTTTTCACTGACTTTTTTCCCCCAATTTTTAGTTTTATTAGGAGTTATAAAGCTTAAAAAAAATATATTTTTTAAATTTGTATATTTAGGCTAAAATAAAGCATGGGAATGACTTCCTAATTTTGTTTCAGACGTTTTTCACTGTAGCTGGGGCATCCATAGGACAATAGTCACTAGCAGAGCTGATCAGGGATCTGCTAGGGCACAAAGCTCTGTTCTAACAGGGGGCACCCGGCCGTCACATGACCGCTGGGTCATATAGTGGAAGTAATACTAATTCAGCGTTATGTAGCCTGAAAAGGAGAAGGCAGAAGCAGTTAAAAACCACTTCATTCGTCTCCTCAGCTGTACCTGACAACTGAAGACCCAACCTGCTCCAGCTTGATTGCAGGAGTAGATGCTTTAATCCCGAGCCATGCTTCTGCTATTGGCTGGGATTAAGGCCTAGGACCAAGCGCAGTCTATTTACAGTGATTGGACCTTAAGGGGTTAAAGAGAACCTAACCTATTCTAAACAGTTGGACTTCGCCCCTGCTCCCTCCTGTCTACACATGCATTCTCCAGTCCTACCACAGGCTACATGGACAGCAGTCCTGGACAACCCCTTTAAAGCACCGGAAGCTTTCTGTATGACTCTCTGGCCCACATTCATGAAAGCATGAACACCAGTTTTTGATGTGGTATGCACATGTAAAGAAAAAGAATAGTGTAAAAAGCGAATTTAAATAGATGGAATTCACCCATTCACACAATCTTTAGCACAGTAGAGGAGCAATCTTTTTCACGGGCCTATACTGCACTAAAACAGCGCACATCTGAACGAGGCCTGAGGCTACCTATACACGGGCGAGTGCGATATAGGGCAGTGAAACTTTTTACCTCCCATCAACGCTGTGGGGGAAAAGAAATCGCTCATGCATAGGATTCCATTCAAAAGAATGGGGTTCATATTCGTGCGAGATCTGATCTCCTAACGCACAAATCTTGCATGGTTTTCGCGGCTGTGTAAAAGCAGTCTAAGTGCGTAAAACCACCCTTACTAAAAATGTTTTAGTCTATCTGAAAAGTCAAACTGTGCCAAAGAAGTAAACACCTCCTATTAAATTGTATGAAAATCTTGCCAACTGCATTCTCCTCTCTGACTGGTGTAAAATAATGGCTTAAGAGTCTGCCTCGGCAGATTTATAGTGAAAAGAAACTGCGCCACCTGGTGGTGAACCAAAATTCTCATTATGCTAGAATGCAGTTTGTTCCTGCTAGGTACTTAAAGGGAATCCTCAACCTGAACTCGCTGTCCAAACTGCAGACATCATGTTCTAGAGCAGGAGGAGCCGAGCAGATTGATATATAGCTTTATGGGGAAAGACTCAGTATAATTTGTGCTTTATTTACTTATATCTCTGCCTGATGAACAGTCAAAAGGGCGGAGCTATCAGTGATTGACAGCTATCTGTGTATGACTTGCAGTCTTCTCTGTATGTACAATCAATGCCAGGACCACCTGTTGGACTCAGCTTGGAGCTTGTTCTACTTTTAAGGTCAAATTGAAAGCAATACATGAGCCCGGCATCACACGACCAGATTCCTATTGTGGAATCTACAATAGTCATCCGCGTGGAAGATTAGCAGCAAATCACTTTTTCGCTCACACCCACAGATGTTAATTGCAGATTCCGCAAGTGGAGGGGGGGAAAAAAAAATAAAAAATCATTGCAGCATGTTCTATTTTGCTGCGGACTCCATGTGGACAACCTCCATTGAAGTCAATGGAGGGCATCCGACCCGCAGTCCATATGCAATTATCTTTACATATTGGCTGCAGGTACTTCGCTAAGTGACGGCGTAGGAAATACAAATGTTGAAGAAAAAAAATCTGTACTGTGCATGACCAAAGGTGAGCCACTGCGGTAATCCGTAATGCAGCATAGGAGGGACGCTTCATGTAAAAAGGAAAGATTTTAGTCCCATCCATTAGACAGACGCACGTTTGCGTGGTTTATTTACATTATTATATAGCACTGACGTACAATGTAATCACCCCGTGTGCCCCTCTACTAAATATTTATTCATATATGAATCAATGTGCTGTATGAGAGACTGGTATAAGGTCACTAAGGAGGGGTGACACGTTACACAACGACAGCCATCCATACATGTCTCCACACCTAGAGAACTCGCATGGCGGCTCATCACTTGCCGGTAAGAAGGGTACTTAATTTGTATTGCTTTTCTTTTACATATGAGGAGTAAAAAATATATATCGTTTCATCAGCTGATTGGTATCCCATAACTTGAAAACGTATAAAATAGTCCTTGAATATTTGGTTTTACTTTTGTAAATTGGAGAAGTCCGGCCCCCCTTTGCTGTAGTTTCCTGAAATTTCTGCTCGACTAAAGTCAAATCCGGGGTTCTGAAAAAGAGAAACGAACACAAGGAGTTAATGGTCTGATAATCCAGAGTGGTTATTTATTAATCAGTCCCAGTTAGAGTTCAACTTAAATAGATTTTCAGCCAACGCAACATTTTGTAACGCCACGAAAACTGGTTTTGCTATTATAACCCCTTCGAACATACATGTACATCTATTGTGTGCAGGGTTAGGATGGTACGGGCAAGCTTACCAAGCCTGGCATTTCTGATACTGGGCTAGTACCATTTTCTGTATGCCTTCTCGGGAATGTATGCCAGGTCCGACCATTTTTTGCCAACTTCTGGCATGAATTAAGCATAAATCTGTGAGCCCTGTGGGTCTCCTGACAAGCCCTGCCCACGTTTGAAAAAGTGCCCTTAAAAGGTTACTCTATAAAATAGCACACTGAACAAGACAAAGTAGGCAAATCATGTTCATAAGAATATTTTTAATTAAAAAGAGACACGCAAAACACGAAAACATCAGACATAGAAAAGCAGAAGCCACTGAAGTCTGCATACAACACATCACAATGGCAAATAATGCATAGGGAACCCTAGAAGAGGAAAGCGTACCAATAGAGAAAGTCAAGAGCCAAAATTATCGAATACAAAACAATTTACAGTCAAAAAACAAAAAAACAAACATGAGTAGATGCTAAAAGGTAAAAAAAAACCTCACCCTATAGTGAAAGAGTAATATAAAAACAAATAAAAACTGATTGTTCCCCAATGAGAAGTTTGTGCGTCTTACAAATTGTAAGATGTTCACTTCTTATTTGGTTGCTCTTTTTTTGCAGGTGTAACCACTAGGCTGGGTTCACGCGAAAAGCAATTGCAAATGATTGCGGAAGATTGCAGATGTGAGCGTTTTTCACACATATGTACGCATATTGTTGAATAAAGCTCCCTCGCTCCTCCCCAGCCAGCATTCCAGCGGCTTTTCAATCTATTCCCCTCTGAAGTTGTAAGCGTTTCCGCCGATCATACTCAACGTTAATTGCATATGGGCGACGGAACAATCCTATCCACTAACTTTAGTGGGGGCTGTCCGGCCAGGAATCCGTGCTGCAATAGGATGTGCTGCGATTTTTCTTCAGCTCGGGGAATTCGCAATTCATACCCATGACTGAACAAAAAACCCTGAAAATACACGCCTTTCAATGCCCACATTTTATCGCAGACTCCACAATTAAAATCTGTTCATGCGAGGCCCCCCATCTAAATGCCGTCAGCCAGACAGCCCTAAGGGTCATACTGAGGAAGCCCGTTGAGGAGTTCCACCATGAAGCCATAAAGCAACCTGTAGTCTGCAGGAAGATAATGGAGGATCTTCCCACGGCCGTATGTGGGGAGAACAGTAACTAGAACTGATCTAGGAGACTTCCTAGTACAGGATGTATAGGCACAGGTTCACACCACAGATCCTCATTCTCGTCTTCCAGGAGAACATATTGCAGTCCAAGGCCGGCTTCCTCCACTATGACCCTAAGGACTGTTCTTTTTTACACCCAATGGGTTATGTCAAAACAGCCTCGTATCACTTTGGGGAAGTAGCGATCCGACAGCCGCGGCTGAGGATCGCAGAGTTTCTTCTATTGTTTGCAATAGGGAAACCTTGCATTGCATCGCGTGCACCTAGCAAGTGGTGCGATGCTGCTGCAGGGCCCATAAAAAAAAAAAAAGAGCAATGCGATGCGAGAGCGTGCAGAACGATAGGACATGCCACAATTTGTTTCCCACATCGCATCGCGAGGAAAAAATAACAATTGCTCATGTATATGACCCCATTTAAAAGAAGGGGGTTCATATTTGTGCGTCTCGCAATGTACACCTCTCGCACGTGTGAAGCCGGCCTGAGTGAGGATTGTTCAGGACTCCTCACCTCTCTCTGGAACCTCTCCAGCGTCAGCTTCTTCTGCATCTCGTCTTGAACCCAGGGATCAGCAGAGTACTCTCCTTCTAGTAAAGATGGCCAACAGTTGCCGGCGTCTCGGTTGGACTTGGTTAGCACTATTCGAATAAGTTTTTTGTCCTCTTCATCAGCCGAAAATAGGAAAAAAAAACTAAATTCCATAATGGTGAATGAATATAATGACAATGACAGCACTGAGCAGAATAGAGATGTACTGCTGTATATGGAAGGTTACAGGGGAACGTAAAAACACACACAGGCCAACGATCAACGTATGAATAACCATAAAAACTAGTAAAAAACAAAACGTAAAGAAAACACACAGCAGGCAGATAGGAAGTATTCCTAAATCTTGACCTAGGCATTTTACATAGATGGTAGTATCATAAATATATATCTACTTAAGATATTACGAGTCTTTCCAAGCAGCCTGCATAACTTACAACGCCCTACTTCACGCGGGTCCTTCTTCTCCTGCACTGTTTTACTGCCAAACCCGGATCCCACATTATCATGCTTTCCAGTTGGCAAAAGTTCAAAGAAATAGTCATTAGTGTGAAATACCCATCGATATGATGGACTGGAAACACTAATACTAGATGATGAAATGGTGCATGATGGGTATCTCAGGTGAGCGTCCAGTAGCTGTGCAGTCACCTGAGTAGGTGCTGGAACGTACTTGTTGATTCCAACATAAAACCAGATTCTGTCCCTTGAGTTCCGGCGAGCACTACGATGATATGCGCATGTAGGCCTAAGGGTCATTTACATGGGCTTTCTGCAGTCCGTATTATGTGTGTAATATGGACAGTATAAACCCCATTGATCAGCAGATTTTATTTTGGTCTGTATTACCGACCAAAGTTGGGCATTAAAGTCTATAGGATAGCAAAAAAATACACAGTGAATATGCATGCTACACGATGAATAAGTCCCAAGTAGTGCACATGATAAACTTTTACATCAACCCATTAGGGTGCATTCAGACTACCGTATATCGGCTGGGTATTCAAGCCGGCCGATATACGGCGTCTCTCTCTGCAGGGGGAGGAGGCTGGAAGAGCCAGGAGCAGTGCTCTGAGCTCCCGCCCCCTCTCTGCCTCCTCTCCACCCCCTCTGTACTATTTGCAATGAGAGGAGGCGGGACAGGGGTGGGGCTAAGTTCCAGGAATTAGCCCTGCCCCCATCCTGTCTATCCTCATTGAAAATAGTGCAGGGGGTTGGAGAGTTGGTGGAGAGGGGGCAGGAGCTCAGAGCACTGCTCCCGGCTCTTCCAGCCTCCTCCCTCTGCAGAGAGAGATGCCATATATCGGCCTACGTCAAAACCCAGACGATATATGGTCGTCTGAATGCGCCCTTAAGGAGCAAGTGCGGAAATATACAAAAGGGGATAAGATTTACTTAAATTTAAAATAAGTGGTAAAAAATGCACATGAGGCGACAGAGTTCTGTGTCAAATACATTTCCATGAGATAATAGTCAAAATCTACAATAAAAACAAAAAACAAAAACAAACCCAACATTTTAAGGAGGGTTTTTCCAATTTTAATGTGACTGTGGGCGGTTTAAAGGGGCGTTTCCATCTTGGCCCTTCACGGCTGAGATGGGAAAACCCAGAGGATGTGCTCCGACCGTCCCTGGGAGGAGCCGAGTACTCAGCGCCGAGCTCTGCTCTTTCCACAGCTCTTGTTGAAGCGAATGTAAGCTACGGAAACAGTTAAGCGCGCTGCGCTATCTCCGCGACCGTAGGCAGGATGGCAGCGATTTCCTGTCTCGGCTAAGGAGTGGGCTGACAGCCGAGGACTTCGGAGGGGAGTGCTGTATCTTCTGAAATCAGCTGCAGGAAAACCACTCAGTTTTGGATACGGAACTGCTGCAGAATTCGCTGCGGACATTGTGCAGCATTTCCGCACCGTGTAAACAGACCCTAAGAAATAACTACGAGAATGACTCATCCGTCTCCTGTGAGAAGTTCTCTAGAAGCGGAGTACAACCGTCACTTTTCAGCTGTCCTCACCTAGCGTCCAAGTGCTTTCATCGCTTATCGTAGAGTCGTACAGCCGGCCCTGGAAAACATACAAAATCAATATATAATGTATCACACAAGCCATTTGCACGCCGTAAGTGGCTGCACACGGACCCGTTACAGTCAATGGCGCTAAGTACACACGCGGTTTTTTCTTCTTTACATGGAGTGCAAAAAAGTTACAAAATGTTCTATTTGGATCCAACTTCTTGGATTCAAGCTAATGGGTGCACAAAAAAAGAAGAAAAATGCAGCAACAGAGGACATCCGCGCGTGCTTCATTCTTCACTAGTAAGGGTAAATACAATCACATGGTGCGGGGAGTCTGTGCCAATCCACTGCATTTTACAAGAAATCCCAACCGCTCACTGCGGACACTGACCTGCGCTGTGGATTTTAAAGGGGCAAATACTACTGGTAACCTATCTTCAGGGACCCCGGCCAAACCTCTGATTGGCCACCTGCTGTCAGCGCCACAACACACAGGGGTACGGAGTAAAAGCAGTTAGCTCCGCCCCTGTGTAGTGGTTGGCGCTAGTAATTGTAGGTGCAGCTCCAGCTCCCGGTGGCGGAGCTAACTACTTCCACTCCGTACCCCTACGTTTTATAGCATTGACAGCAGGCGCTCAATTAGCTGATCATTTGGGGTCCCAAGCGGTGGACCCTAACCCACTGTCATTAAAACAAAACCCCAACTACCAGCTGCACCCTGCATAAAATAATAAACAAGAGTTTACTCACCTCCCTAGAGCCCCGAGCTGCACCCGGCATTGGAGGTAACTCCCAGGTAGACAGGCTGAGTGGAAGCACATGACCCCTGCGGCCAATCAGAGGCATCATGGCAGCCAGGATGTGAGCGCCGGCTGTCAGATGCATCCCAGGGCCCCCGGAGAGGAGAGTATACCCTTGTTTGCTCCAAGATGATTAGCCCTGTGCAGGTCACAGTATTGCCACGTTACATGCGGCTGCGCCCATCTGTCTACCCTTGTAATTAGGGTATGGTCACAGGGCGATTCCTCCCCCAATAACTGCAACGGAGTCTACAGTTGTGCTGCCGCTATGCAAGGTCTGCCTGCAAATCCAGTCCAGCCCTTTTCAGCGCCGAACCTACATGTGGAATCCCCGTCCAGAAGTGACATGTTCCTTTTTTTCTGCAATCCGTATAAAAAAGCCACATAGATTCCCATTAATGGACACGGAATCTGCAGCAGAACTCCTCCGTGTGAACGCACGCTTACCGTTTACACGTAGCGCAAATGCTGCAGGATCTCCGCAGTAGAAAATTAAACAGCAAATTCCACATCCAAAACAGATGGTGCGGATTTGAGTCTGCTGATTTCATATAGCCCCACGGTTAGGGCCGCCTCTAATGAGCGCCGCTGCTCAGGTGGCATCGCCTCCACATCAACTGACCAGCGGCGCTGGAAACGCAGTCGATCTCGAATCCACATCAATGCGCATATTTTGACTCCATTTTACGCTACGTGTAAACATACCCTTAGGGCTCATTCCCACCGACATAATGTCAGCGCGTAATACACGGCGAATGGAGTCAATAAAAGTCCATTGGTTTTTAGTGACCCACTCACACTTGCGAATATTCATTGCATCTAATACGCGCGCAAAAAAGAAGGCAGAATGTTCTATTTTACTGCGTATTTCGCACGATAGAGCCATATTGTTCTCTATGAGTTGTGTATCACGCACGGTGCACACGCGGTACATTGGGTGTGTGTGACGTTGAATACACAACACCACTAGGAGACCGGAAAACAAAAAGTCACACTGCGTATAACCGCTATCCTGCCATACATGGCGGTAGACCGCTGCATTATACGGTGTTTTGCGCAAACGCCTGTGTGAAGGAGGCCTTAGGGTCCCTGTACACAGGACGGCCGCCAGTCGCTTATTGCCTATCCTCCTCTCCTTTACAGCGATGCCATCTTTGTTCCGGCAATGGAGGAGGAGGAGCGCGCCGGAGATGTCTGACGCCCGCCGACCTCCGTTCATTAGACCAAGACTGAGCGCCCCCGTATAACCCCAGGTGAGAAGCGTTCAGTCAGCTGAAATGGAGCGATTAGCAACTACTGAGCTATTTCTCTCATGGCGCCCGCTCCGTGGCTGTGTATGCGGGACGACCAACACCGAAAATAGCCGTTTCAGGTGATTTTTCAGCTGATAACCGCTCCGTGGAAAGACACCGCAGCGTCTACGCTCTCCCGCCCGAGGTCAGCGCACCCAGTGAGCTACACTATTACACGCCCGGAGGTCAGAGTCACATGGGGGGGGGGGGGCGTATTTGCACACGCTTGCGTAGCATTTTTACGGAACAAGCCTTGCTTTTTTGCGCGTGCATTGAGCGTATCTTACTGAACACGAGCATTTGTGTGCGGCAAAAAAACGCACCAAATAAAATGGGTAACCGGTCCGGCTCACACGGGCGGATTTGAATTGCGGAATCCACGATCGGCACCATCGCGGATGATACGCAGTAATATGCGCCAATTGAAAGACATGAACCTTTGGCTTTCTACAGATGTGAGTATAGGAATCGCGGTTCCCGCGGTTGGAATGAAACTCACATCGCAGCATGTTGTATTTTCGCGCAGGCGGCTCCACTGAACGCGAGTGTTCCGTCGCTCATACGCAATTAATATGATGTAGGAGCGGCGGAAACGCTTGCAACTTCAATAGAGCAGCCGGCTGGAGCGCATCTTCCACGCGGACAATACGCCGTGCATAGTGTACAGCCACGCGGACAATACGCCGTGCATAGTGTACAGCCACGCGGACAATACGCCGTGCATAGTGTACAGCCACGCGGACAATACGCCGTGCATAGTGTACAGCCACGCGGACAATACGCCGTGCATAGTGTACAGCCACGCGGACAATACGCCGTGCATAGTGTACAGCCACGCGGACAATACGCCGTTCATAGTGTACAGCCACGCGGACAATACGCCGTGCATAGCGTACAGCCACGCGGACAATACGCCGTGCATAGCGTACAGCCACGCGGACAATACGCCGTTCATAGCGTACAGCCACGCGGACAATACGCCGTGCATAGCGTACAGCCACGCGGACAATACGCCGTGCATAGCGTACAGCCACGCGGACAATACGCCGTGCATAGCGTACAGCCACGCGGACAATACGCCGTGCATAGCGTACAGCCACGCGGACAATACGCCGTGCATAGCGTACAGCCACGCGGACAATACGCCGTGCATAGCGTACAGCCACGCGGACAATACGCCGTGCATAGCGTACAGCCACGCGGACAATACGCCGTTCATAGCGTACAGCCACGCGGACAATACGCCGTGCATAGTGTACAGCCACGCGGACAATACGCCGTGCATAGTGTACAGCCACGCGGACAATACGCCGTGCATAGTGTACAGCCACGCGGAAAACCGCTCGCATCCACCATCTTCTGTGGTCATATTCCGCAAATGATCGCAGGTCTTATGCTGCGCAAATCCACATGTGGAATCTGCCCCGTCCGTGTGAGCCAACCACACGGGCAGGCGCGCATTGCGGTCTGTGACTGCGCAGAATATTGACGCACCAGAATGCACGTTTTTCTGCCCATCTGCAGTCGTTCTCCTCGCGTGACCGCAAGGCGCATTTACACTGCGTTACGATAGAAAGCGCACCGATTTTGTGCAGGAATGCGCAGCAAATGCCCCCCACCTGTAGGATGCCCGCGTCCCGCACCGTCAGCGCTATGTCCCTGATGCCCAGCTTACAGCGGATATCCCGGCTCTGGGTACCGGGGGGCACCTGCACCTCAATGAACACCTCCTCCATGGTCTGGTACCAGGACCCCCACGGGGTCTCGCAGGGCACCACCCCGCTGCGCTCCTCGAAATTCACCGACATCACATGGGATTCAGCGTCCTACTACTACCAACCACCGCGCATGCGCAGTCCTAAACCGTCACTGCTAGCTCCGTCAGACCAAGACATAATCACGTGGGGCCCCTCATTTACATAATGGCCATTTAGGGAAGAACAACGGTTTACAGACTGGTGCCATTTTTATGACGGCGACAGGTGGTGTTGTTACAGCGGATTCTATTGGCTGCTAACGATGTCTAACATAATTTCAACCAATAGACTAACGAGTTATGGTCACTTCCTGTTACGCCCTCTGAAGCCGGTTACACAACAGATAGTGTCGTTTCCTATCTTGTATATGATTGGACGGCTGACCCAGCCGCTCCTGATTGGCTGAGTAGTCAGACGCTGGTCGGGAGCGGCTCTGCTATTGGTGGATTGTTTTGTGCGCTGTTTTTAAAGCAGCGGTTAGAGGGTCTGTACTGGTCAGTGCCGCTTGTGGTCCGCAGCGCGCGGAGATGTCGTTTCCCAAGGCGCCGCTGAAGCGGTTTAACGAGCACGTTGGTGTGTATGAGCGCATGCGCGGCTCCTGGTGCTGTGTAGTGATGGAGGGCTGTACGTCCTAGTTATGTGTGGCTATAGGGGCTTATAGCTGTGTTTTGGGGGTGTTCACACGTAGCTGATTGGTTGCAGATCTCTCCCTTCCAGTTGGCTTTGGATTGGATGTGTGAGATCTGCGCCAAATCGGCTACACGGGACTAACTGCTTCGTTCTCCAATGCCAACCGAACCCGTAGACTGAACTAATGTGCTGTTGTGTGTCTAGGCTGCGCCCCGGCGCCAGGCTCCTACGATGTCAAGGCGGCCGATGGCCTTAAAGGACCCGTGTCGTTTGAAAAATCTCAACGATTTAGAGCAAAAAAAGGTAAGTACCGTATTTTTGCTTGTTCGGATGCACATCGGTTTTAGAGGTAAGGCAGGGAGGGGGGTAATACCAGGAATTAAGAAGTAATGCCGCCCCAGAATGAAGCATAAACCGCTAGGTCAACCAGGGACAGCGGAGTGTAAATGTAATGATGAATCCATTAGTTGTCACCCAACTTTTTAGTTGTCCTGCATGGCATGTCTCATGATGTGGGGGGGGGGGGGAGAAGCCGCCCATAGAAACAGCTGATTACTAAGCCAACTGCTGCTTCCCGCCCCCCCCCCCCCCCTCTACCAATCAGCTGTTCCTAGGGAAGACTTTGCTCTCCTGCTATGGATGCAGTCTCAGCTGGCAGCTGTGTGAGAAGGACTTGCGATCCTTTTCAGCTGCCAGCCGGGTCTGATTTCGGCATGCTCACTTTATAGGACGCACTGTCTTTTTTTTCCCCTCACTTTGAGGGGGGAAGAAAAGTGAATCTTATAATGTGAAAAATACAGTAGATCACAAGGAGTTAAAGTGCACCATGCTTAACCCTTTGCAATCCAATTTTGAATTCAGGATTTCTAGGGAGCTTTCTCTATCTGCCATTATACAATGGCGCCAGCTGCTGGCTAGAGCCAGTACTATCGTATGGGACATGCTGGAGAGGCCCCCCGAAAACAGGGCGGCCAGTAATATACACTAAGAATACCCTGCCGGACGTTTTCCGACATCAGAGGTAGGCTGGATGCCTCCAGCCTACCACTAAGGCTGGAGCTGCTGCCAGATTCTTTTCTTTTTGTTTATTTATTTATCTTGATTTGCCGACCACCCTCTTGAGCCGGGCACTGGTGACTAGTATCAGTGACCTTAGCACAGATAGGGAATTTAGGGGTAGTATCACTATACCTGCTAAAAGAAAGGGTCCTGCAACCTTTTGAACTTAGGGTTAGCACCTAGTTAGCGAGGTTGAAAAACTACCTAGCGTTTATAGATACTGGTGACTGAAACCCTGGTTTCTCTTTGAATCGTATTCTGGTAGCCCAGTTCCATTTTAGAACAGACGCCGGTCTAAGATAGCATTCAGGCTATTAAAAACAAAATATTTGGAATGATCATGCCGAAGTATCATCCAAGTATATAGCCATCTGGTTAATTCCCGAATGCACTTACACTGGCGTACTATATTTGTGTGCACATTATACATTTGGTCCAAAGATATACTGGATCAATGTATTTGCATTAATGTGCTCGAGCCGTACCTATCTGGTTCTATGACAAACAGTGTTGCTCCTGACGAATAGCAAAGAAACGCGTCGAGCTATACACAACAGAACCAAGAGAGATTATACACCTCTCTAGATAAAGATTTATAATTGAATCTTACAAAAAGGATCTCAGTCCTAGACTACAATATTTGTTTCTGTGTATGTCCAACCCCCAGCCGAAAAAAAGCGTACAAAACAACATATGGTACGCTAAAAACATTAAAGCTGGTCGGAAGCTAGCGTTTCTATATGCAAGAGTTTCTGCGAAGTGACAGTTATACACAGCAGATTCTCTTCACTAAACACATCAAGGTGCTTCATTGGACATACAATTATTAATGGAACGCATCACACGCCCATTATAAAAGTTTTTTTATGAAAGCCCTCATATCCGAAAAGGATTTTAGAATAAATCAATAAGTTATATTTTAATTTAGGATTACAGTCTGTGAAAAAAAAAAGAAACCAAAAAGGGCTGCGAGCCTAAGGGGTTAAACGATGAATTCACAAAGTTAACTTTATTCAGGATCTACTTGTATAAACTAAACGGTGGTTAAAGGGTTTTAGATGTAAAGAGGAAGAACCATGTCAACAAGTCACTGGTCAGACCACACATGGGATATTGTGGACAGTTTTGGGCACCAGTACCCAGGAAGGACATATCCGAGCTTAAGGGGGCACAAAGGCGGGCAACTGAAGTAATAAATGGAATGGGCGGACTACAATACCCAGAGAGCGTATCAAAATTGGGATTATTCAGTTTAGAAAAGACAGCTGAGAGGCGACCCAATAACTATACATAACTATATCAGGGGGACAATACAGAGATCTCTCCCACCATCTATGTATACCCAGGACTGTGACTGTAACAAGGGGGCGCCTTCTATGTCTAGAGGAAAGAAGGTTTCTGCACCAACATAGGAGGCTCTTTACTGTAATGCTGAGTTCCCACAGGACGCTTTCACCACGGAAATCCTGCGGCTTTGCCGCAGCGAAAAACCACAAGATTTCCGTGAGATAAGCACAGCTTCAGAACCCGCCGGACTTGGCTATGGGTTTTGGAGCAGCTTCACCGCATGCTTTTCCGTTGCGGCTGGCTCTTCCATAGAAAGGAGCAATACTGCAACCTGATATAAAAAACATTGACATGCTGGGTCCCAGGAATCCGCATCGGATTGTCCGCTCAATGCGGATGAGATTTGTCAAAAATCTTGTCCACATGGCTAGCTAATCCTGGGATTAGCGTCCGCAGGGAAATTCCGCAGCAAATCCGCCCTGTGTGAACCCAGCCTTTGAGCAGTGAGACTTTGGACCTCCTGAGGACGTTGTGGTGGTGCACTTAGTAAGGGGTTAAGAGGGACCCGGACGCCTTTTTTGAACATTACAGTATTGTGTTAAATCATTGATTACTTCAGAAGGGTCGGGGATCATTCTGATTGCCAGATTGGAGTCAGGAAGGATTTTTTTTTTTTCTTTAAATAGTGAAAAATTGTCTTCTACCTCATTGTTTTATTTTAACTTCCTCTGGATCAACACTGGGGGGGGGGGGGGGGGTAGGAGGCTGAACTAGATGGACATGTCTTTTCAGCCTTACATACAATGCTTAATGGCTATGTGAAATGCTACATATAGGGGCCCTATTTTAAAGGCCCCCGCCGGTCGTGCTCACGTGTCAC
Organism: Eleutherodactylus coqui; assembly: GCF_035609145.1. Taxonomy (NCBI): domain Eukaryota; kingdom Metazoa; phylum Chordata; class Amphibia; order Anura; family Eleutherodactylidae; genus Eleutherodactylus; species Eleutherodactylus coqui. The sequence goes on along the minus strand of NC_089838.1, from coordinate 64,627,644 downwards.
AGGTCCTTTCCAGGCTGAGCTTGGCAATGCAGTCTGACAACTGGCTCTGCGTTGCTAGTGACGCCGTGTAATGCTGCCCTTATAGATATGCCAACTTGCATTATGTCCTACTATAACATCCCATAACGGTTGTGAACTTTACCTTCTAGAATCGAGTTCTGACAGCCAGAATGTGGAGAGAGATGAAGAGCCCTCCTCGCCCGCACGCCTCCGCAAGCAGTCTTTTGTCAGCTCTACAGTAAGTGAAGAATCGCCAGTCATCCATGAGCCGTGGGGGTAAACCTTCCACTTCTGTCCTCCGCCTGTGGGTTCATGGGGACATACCTGGCCTCTACACCAGGGCTGCATAACTGGTGGCGGAGATGGCCTGTGAGGGTCACAGGGTGACTCCATGCTTTTGCTCAGAGTTCTCAGTTACATTGTGACTTGTTTACATGACTTTTGGGTGAGTGTAGTCCTAGACTTAGATCAAGTTTTTAAAAACTTAGGGGAACTAACTAACTAATACTGGCATTTCCAACGCTAGTCTTAGTATAACTTAGCCCTGCACACCTAATGCATGAAAAGGGGTATGCTGCTTCATGTACTGAGTGCATCTGCACAATTTGACAAGTTTATGTATAATTTATGCCAGAAACCTATCGGTCCAGGGCGCCACATCCCTTCCAACAAGCTTCATCCACTTTTCACAAAAGTGGTGAAGATGGCAGAGTGGTAGGCGGGTCTGCGTGCTATTGCCTTTCAGGGGTGGCTTTCCCAGGGCTTGGCCACACTCGGGGAAGTTCTTCCAGTTTTTTTTTTCTCCTCTGGTTTCGGTGGGCAGTCTGACAGCTTCTGGTTGCTGACACTGTGCAGCCTGCCTCTCTGATTTGCCCATGCTTTCAGTTGCCTCCCTTCCTGATCTTTCACATTAGGGTAGGTGCTCATCTTCAACCAGTGCATGATTGGCTAAGACCCACTTCAAGGCGTGGTATTTCCACATTATTGGCAATTGATATACCCTCCATTCTCCCTCTGCCTCTCCTTTTGGAGCCACGTTTTCTGCGGTTCCTCGCAGGTCATGGGAACCTCCTGGACTGTAAGACCTGCACTGGACAGTCTTCGCCACCCTATCCCATCTGTAGCTTCTCAGCTGGTTACTACCACATTGTGCACATGTTGCAGTTGGGTAGCTTTTCCCTTGCACATTCTGCTACAATGTCTGGTTCTACGGGGAAACCCAGTAAATGGAGCACGACCACTGCAATGTATTTTGGATACTCCATTATCACACAAAATTCTCATGCGGTCAGCAGGAGCCTCTGCACAAACTGCCTGCTTACCTTACCAGTCAGAGAACGTGTCCCAGGGACATCACCCACAGGGCACTGAACATAAGTGGGCACATTACCTCTCGGTGGCAGCTTCAGACCTTACAAAAGCCTCCAGGTCTGTCCATTGGGAGATACTGGGCAGGACATCCAGACTGAAGGGTCCAACTGAGGAATTGTTCTGATCAGGATCAAGAATCTACTACTACAGTTTGCAAGGTTATTCAGTCGCAGAGTCTTCTTCCTCTGCCTTAGACCCACCCACAGCTCTCACTCCAAGGGCAAGAGATCGAATTTTGGCTTAGATGAGTAACAGGTTTCCAAAGTTTCCAGCATGATGGACTGTTGTACTACCCTGGCAGATGTCATCTTTTAAGCATCAGCATGATGGATTGGTGGAATACTTCACAAAGTTATCTTTTGAGGCGACTGGATTAGCCCTTTGTCCTTTTTGCGTAATCCGGGGTTAGTAGGGCCAAATCTAAATGGGCGAAGCTACAGTGAGGCATCCTAAGCAGGCAGTCCAGTCGAATTGTTTCCAATACACCGCATTGCTATTCAGCCTAGCAGCAGCTCTCCGAATGGATCTTCAGCAATTTGAGTGGCAGGGACAATGGAACACTCTTCACATGAATGTCCTGGAACTCCAAGCAATCTGCCTGTCTGTAACCCACTAGATTCTGTCTGGTTATCCAATCCATGGTCAAGTGGACGATGCGACAGCCGTCAAACCTAAATCACCAGAGTGGCACAAGAAATGCAACTATTAGGGAGGCTGCTGTCTCGATATCCACATTCCAGGCATGGAAACTTGGATGGCAGACTTCCTCAACAGGGAAACAGTGGGCCCCCGAGAGCAGTGTCTGACACTGATCGATTTTCATCCAGACTCAACCATCAACTTCCACTCTTTGCCACAGACTTGCGATTCTCAAGCATTTGTGGTGGACGCCATAGTGATGCCATGGAACCAGTCCTCTTTCCTGTATGCCTTTCCACTCATTCCACAAAACTTCAAGAAAGCCTAGATGGAGGGTGTCCTGATTCCCATAGTGCCAGACTGGCCACGTTGTACTTGGTATACTAAACACCTGTCCCTACTGGCTGGCACACCCTGACCCCTTCACTAGGACTCTTATCTGCTGTGGCAGGGCCAAGCTCTCTACATAAACCATACTTGACAGCTGTTGAATCTAGTCTTGAAAGCATAAGGGTTCGTGAACCCTGTTATCTGGACTAGGCTTGGGGCCAGTAAGTCGCCTTTCTCTTACATCTACCAGAGTGTGTGGAAGTCCTTATCTGTTATCCTGCAGATATCAATTTCTGGTGCTTCTTCAGGACAAGGTAGTCCTCCGCCCTGTTTTTCCCAGTGTGGTTTCATCCATTCACCTCATTCTGCCCGGAACCTTCATACCCTGCCGAACATCTTCTGCACAACCTGGATGTCAGCGCAGTGCGACTGTATGTTTTGCACGGAATCCTTACGCCATTTGGATTTTGTTCTTCACGTCTACCATTGCCTACTGTGCTAATAGCAGGATTCTGCTCCTTTGAATCACAGCTTCCACAGCTGCCACCTGGTCTTGACTTCATATGTCGACAGTTTTTACAGGGTGCATGCTTTTGCATGTTTTGACGCTGCTCTTGGTCGCCAGATTCATCAGTGTTTCAGGTCCACCCATAGAACACTGAACTGCAGTCCCTGAGATTTTTGCTGTGTCCCGAATGACACAGCTGAGAACAGGATTTATATTTGTTTTTTAATCCTCTGTAAAATCCTCATTCTCAGATGTTCAGTGGAACATTGCACCCACCCAACTGTTGCAAAGGGCCCATTAGTGTCTCTTCTGCAACTTCTCCCACCCCCAATTTACTACTTAGTTTAGTTGTATGTTGTATTCAGTTAACCTTTAGGCTGTTCCTCTCCTACTTGTGTGAAAGCTGATTTAGCTGAGGGGTATAAAGGGTAGGAGTCATCTTTTCCTTTACTCAGTGTTGCCTCCTAGTGGCAGCTTATACCCAAGCTTCACTGTGTCCCCAACGAACATCTGAAAAAAGGATTCTACAGTGAGCCTACAAAGTTCTGTTTGCCTGCATCCTTGCTCAAATTGTGTCCCACTAAAGCTGATGAAACCAAGGGATCCCGCTTAAAGCTGGTGCTGTCATAGATGGGACCTGATGGTGACAATGTACTTACCTGGTGTTCTCTTTGACAGCCAAACCTGAGACAGAAACCTGAGAGGGACATGGAATTCATCCACGAAATGAAGAAACAGAAGGCTTTGGAGAAGCAGGTAAGGGAGGAGCGCTGGAAGGCTTCCAAAGACTGACGCTATAAAGTGTATATGTGACCGGCCTTAAAGGGGTAGTTCAGTTATAAAATAGAAAATCACTGCACATTACTCTTAGATCAGCACAATGGGCCTTATTTATACAGTAGAATAAAACTGCCCATTGTAATAGCTGTCAGTCATGTGACCCCTGGTATTTAAATAACACTGACTAGGCATAGAATGGGGGAATAGTAGTTTGAGGAGCAAAGCTCAGTGTTGTCATGTCTTAGTGTAGAAGCAGCTGCTATATTCTTGTCTCCTCTGGCAGTTTAACCCCTTAACGACCAGCCCGTAGTGTTTTTACGTCCTCCCGACGTGGGCTTTATTCTGTGTCCTGCAGAGAATAAAGCCCCTCGGGCTGTGGACGTGACAGCTCCATGCCTTTCGTTGTCTGCAGGTAGCTGACAGCATGGAGCTGTCATCCCCGGCTGTTCGGACCCCCCCCCCCCCCCCCCCCCCGGCATTGCAATCGGCGCTATGCAATGGATAGCGCTGATCGCAAAAAAAAGTACATAAAACTGCAAGAAAAAGTGACATATTCAGCTGCTCTGATGGATCGGATCCATCGGAGCAGCTGAAATTACTCACCGAGGTCCGCCGCACGACTACCCGATGCTCCGGGCGTCGTAGCCGTCCTTCTGCGCATGCGCGCCAGGCAGGATTACGTCAGCCGCATGCGCAGAAGGCCCGGCGGCGCGGGAGACTTAAAATCTCCTGGCTCCTGTAGGTAGCCGGAAGGCAGGAGATGTCAGCGGGGACCGCGATAGTCGTTATCCAATGGATAACGACGATCGCGGAAAAGTGAAAAAAGTGTAAAAAAAGAAAAGTTTCACCTCCCCCTCATGGATCGGATCCATGAGGATGAGGATGAGGATGAGGTGAAAATACTCACCTCAGGTCCGCCGGTGTCGGGACCCCCCGCTGGCTTCTGCGATGTGCCGATGTGGCGTGCATGCGCAGAAGGCCGGCGAGCCCGGCAAATTTAAAATCTCCCTGCACCCGGCTGTCAGTTAGCCGAGTGCAGGGAGATATGACTGGGGATCGCTGTATGCAGTTTCCAGTCATATGATCACCGTTATCCATCGGAAAACGGTGATCATATAAAGTTAACTTTTTTTTTTTTTTTTTTTGACTTTGTTTAAAAAAAGTTTAAAAAGTTAGTTTCAGCTCCCCTTACGGATCGTATCCATAAGGGGGGATGAAATTACGTACCCAAGGTCCCGGATTTGTTCCCTGATGGGATGTTGATCCGTGGACCTTACCCCAGCTTCGACGCATGCGCCCGTCAGCATGATGGCGGACGCATGCACAAAAGTGAAATATTGCCCAAGAAATGTAAAATCTCCCTGCTGCTGGCTACCAAAGGTAGCCAACAGCCTGGAGATGTCACGGGGGCCGCGGTATGCGGTTACTAGTCACGTGATCGCCGTTATCTAATGCATAATGGCGATCACGTAAAAGTTCTTTAAAAAGTGGTGATCGGTGGGGGGAGATGAAACATCTTCTCGGAGGCTTCCGCATTTGAATCCAGATGCGATTATCCTCCATGGACCCTGCCAGCTCCTGGGTATGCGCCTGCCGGCAAAATGCCGGACACATTCGCAGCCGGGGAGCCCAGGAAATTTTAAATCTCCTTGCTCCCAGCGACCAACGGTTGCTGAGTGCTTGGAGCAGTGACCGGTGGCCTCGTTGAGCGGCCCCCGGTCACGTGATAAAGTAGCGATCTAACATTAGGCAGGTCACGCATGACCCGAGAGGAATTACGGGTTCTGCATGCGCTTGATCAGCGGTAATCCACGGATCAATCCCATGCATTGGATCACACAATTCCCCCCAATTAGCGGGTCGGAATTACATAATCCACTCGCAGAAACAGAACACAGCATGCTATATTTTACCGCGGAGCTTTATGTTGGCGGATATACTCGCAGCCCATGTGCAAATACATTGTGTATGAGCTGCGGGTACCCGGGTCATCTCTAAGCGACGGCGCAGGAAATATAAACAAACAACGGTGTACTGCGCATGACCGCCTGTGTGAGTAGGCAGTTATGCGCAGTACATTACGCGGCCGTACGCAGGGCCACAGTGGGCTCACAGCTGGAATCCGCAGCGGGCCTCCGCAAGCGGATTCCACCTACAGCCGTGTGAGCCCGGCGTTATTCAGACCGCTACCTGTAATCTGTAATTTACAAGAAGCCCCGGGAACGCTCGCCTTCATGCAGTTCCAGGAGCAGCTTGTTGAGCGCCTTCTCTGTGAGACTGCCACACCTCATAAAGCTTACGGAGACTCAAGAGTGCCACTTTTTACACCCCATCCCCACCGCTGAGGTTACGAAATACCCCCAAAAATAAGAGGGGGGATACCCAGTTTTCTTGCCCCATGTGCCCAACCCAACCAGCCTCCATAATTACCCCGGTCTTCGGACATAAAACGCAGTTTATATTACCTTTATCTAATATTTAGGGAACGCCAAAAAATGGGGATGGGGGGGGGGGGGGGATTATTTTTAGGAAGTCAATTTTTTTTTTTTCCGTATAAGTGGGCAATGGGGCCTGGAATTTATTCAGTTCTGCCCTGAAATCCAGCGGGCATTCCCTCCATTATGGCCCTAGCCATGTGTCCTGTAAGTAGATTAGGGCCACAATGGGTTTGTTTCTGAACACGGGACAAACGGGGGGGATCCATTTTGGGGTGAAAGTCTTCATTCCTATGTACACTGTCCAAAAAAAAACAGTTTTTAAATTGACAAAAAAATGAAAATCGTAATTTTTTGCTTTGCTTAGATTCATTCAAATACTGTGGGGTCAAAATATGCAGTACACCCCTAGATGAATGTTAAGGGGTCTAGTTTTCAAAATGGGGTCATTTGTGGGGGTTCTCTATCGTTTTGGCCGCTCAATGGCTCTACAAGTGGGCAATGGGGACTGGAATTTATTCCGTTGTACCCTGAAATCCAACGGGTGCTCCTTCCATTATAGGCCTAGCCATGTTTCCTTTAAGTAGATTAGGGCCACAATGGGTTTGTTTCTGAACACGGGACAAACAGGGGTATCCATTTTGGGGTGACCGTCTTCATTCCTATGTACACTGTCCAAAAAAAGTTTTTAAATTGACACAATTGCCAAAAAAATAAAAATCATAATTTTTTCCTTCTGCTTGGCTTAGATTCATTCAAAAACTGTAAAGTCAAAAAAGTCATCGTACCCCTAGATAAATTCGTTAAGGGGTCTACTTTTCAAAATAGGGTGACTTGTGGGCGTTCTCCGTCGTTTTGGTCACTCAACGGCTCTACAAGTGTGCAAAAGGGCCCAAATCTCCAAGCAAAATTTCAGTTCCGAAAGCCACCATTTGCTCCTTTCATTTTGGGCCCCATTGTGCATACAGACCTAATACTAGGGCCACAATGGCTATGTTTCTGAGCACGGGACAAACAGGGGTATCCATTCTGGGGTGCAAATCCTCATTTTCATGTGTACTATAGAAAAAAGTCCTGTCTTTAAAATGACATATTTGCAAAAATATGAAATTTTTGTTTTTCTCTTCTAAATTGCATTGACTCCTAAAAAAAACTGTGGGGTTAAAATACTCATGACACCCCTCAGTGAATACATTAAGGGGTGTAGTTTTTAAAATGGGGTCACTTGTGGGGGTATCTATCATTTTGACTCCTATGAGCCTTTCCAATCTTGGCTTGGTGTAGGAAAACAAAGTGTTCCTCAAAATGCTGAAAAGTAATGTTACATTTGTACGTCTCCTAAATGGTTAAAAAAAAAGTTTTTCCAATGTGCGCCCAAAATAAAGTAAACGGATGGAAATATATATCTTATCAAAAATTTCTATATTATGTTTGCACATATTTGAGATATTGCAGTTGGAAATGTGAAAAAATGACGAGTCTTTTTTCAAAATTTTCGCAATTTTGGCGCTTTTAATAAATAAACACAAATTCTATCGGTCTTTTTTTCCCCCCTAAATGAAGTACAATATGTGGCTAAAAACAATGTCAGAATCGCTTGGATATGCAAAACCTTTCTGGTGTTTTTCCATGTTAAAGTGACACATCAGATTAGCAAAATTTGGCCTGGTCATTAAGGCGCAAACAGGCTTGGCCACTAAGGGGTTAAAAATAGTCAAACAGGTTAATTTAACTTTACCAGAGGTGACAGGCCAGAATATAACAGCTGCTTCTCCAGACATGACACTGCAGGTAGTATACCTGATCCTCAGTAAACTATTAGATGCCGTATCAGGGGGCTACATAACATTTAGTGTGTCACATGACTGATGTAATTAGTATGGGCAGACCAGTTCACGGACTAGACCATTCTACTCTGCAAATGGAGATCACTACACAGATATAAGAAAGGTAAGTGAGCAGAATTTTAAATGGGCTTATATTACAAATTGGTATTTCCTATTGTAGAACTAAATAAGTAAAAGGCAGACAACCCATTAAGTGCAATATTCCCAATCTCCTTTAGCCTCGTACTTTGTGATCCTCAGCAAGGGCATATGTACCAGAGGAACACTCTTTAAAGCCACTTGGAGCTCAAAACTGAAATGCATGTCAGTGCCTACAGGGGGTGATTGGGTTTTTTTTTTTAATGAGCAGCCAAGGAGCAAGATATGATGAATACATAGCTGGTTACATCCCCTGTACATACTGACTTGCATATTAATCTTGAGCTCCTGACTGGAGGGTCGCTTCAAGGCTTTATTAACAAAGCACTGTAATACCCCTTTTTTTGACCTGCCTACACCACCTGTCCCTGACAATCCCAATACTGGAATTGCTGGCAGATCCTTTCTCAGCACTGGTAAGAGATAATTGGTGTCACTACCAGAATCGGTAGTTTCTGAGATGTTTGTAGTGGACATACATTGACTTAGATATCCATATATACTGGAAATGTGTATTTGTGCACAGAACCGGCATATGGACAAAGCTCTTTTGTGTTTTTTTTTTTTTTGTTTTTTTTTGTCACTTGCTGGGCAATTTAAAAAAAATTTTTTTTAGATGAATGTCTGTCAGATTGTTTTGCGGCATGTAGACCCAACCTTATTGCATCCTGACAATCCTTAGCCTTGGATTTGGAGAAATGTATATAACTTCATTTTTATTTTTGTACTCCCTATAAGAAAATAAAGTCTTTGCCTTTACAGTTTTGGAAGTCAACAGAGCCTTTCTTTGATCAATCGTTTGGTTTGTTTCAGATCCGTGTTCTCTTAAAGGAACGTGCTGAGCAAGACAAGAAGCTTCAACTCCTGGAGGAAGACTTCAAGAGGACAGAGCTTAAACTGGTCACCGCAGTGCGAGAGAAGACGTCGCTTGCTGCGAGCATTGCATCCTTGGAAAGGCAGATGGCTGACCTAAACAAAGCAAACGACCTCTTAAAAACCAAGGTAAACGCAGGATTATACTGAGCATTTACATCCGACCTGTCAGGGATATGCTGGCTGAGGCCGTGCTTGTGGCTTCTATATCATAGGTCTGACTTGCCATGGTATAAACGTGTAGATGTTTACACGGGCGCCGGTGCCATTGAGCTTCTACCAGTAACTTCGTTGACGGGATTGCTTGCCAATCTCTTAGCCACACTGAGATTTATAGGGTGATTCAAAGGGTTTAAAAGGCAGTAGTAATCTTTATGTAGCGCCAACATATTCCACAGTCCTTCACAAATCAGGAAAAAACCTACACAAGTCACAACATACAGTATTGAACCAATGCAAAGCTTGAACAATAGTGGTGAGGGCCCTGCCTGCAGGAGCTTACAGACTAGAAGAGTATACACATAGGGTAATATATTACATACATAAAGCTGAGTGTTTATACACACAGATGAGAGGCGCAATAGAACTGCCTTAGTTATAGCATATTTGTGGTGGTACCACAGGCTGAGCTAGAGATATCTGGTTTAGGTTGGTAAGCAGATGGCAGAAACAAGTTCAGTTCTTGAGATTCACTTTGATACATGACATGGCACTAGACAGCAGACAGACAATTTTTCTAGTAGCGAACGAATGATGTCAGAGGAAAAAGTATATAATGGTAGTGTTGACATACAACTTGCTATAGTAGTGTATGTAGCATACCTGTCTCCTGCCAGGCACTTAAACTTTAACAAAAATGACTTGTGCCAGTCTGATGCTTGTGCCACCACAAAACAGTGTCTACACTTAGAGGCTAGATACTTAGTTTAATTAGACCTGGATCTAAGCAATTGGCACTTAAACCTTAAATACTAGGCAGGGCAAATAAACTTTCAGGCTTGTGTTAATCATAAAATCTAATGACCTCTGATCAAAAGGAGGTGTGTGTCATCTGGAATTACATTTTACAGCAATCGGAATGAAGATTTTGTGCAGACAGGGTAGGGTTAATAGTTGCCTAGGATAGCTGTGCATGCCTGTGTAGAAGTAATAGAGGGATGTTAAAATCATGCCATGGTTTAAGTGCCAGCCCCTGCCATAAACGACCCGTGCAAGCCCCCCTGACACTAAGCTGACTTATCCATGCATGAAGTGACCTGAAAGGAGAGCGCTTCAAGTTTGTAATGCACCTTACGGATGTATCACCAGCAGCGCCCGCTTCTAACATTTATAAGGTGCGTTACAAACTTGCAGCGTTCTATGTCCTTTCATGTAGGAATAAATCCGGACACAAATTACTGTCTATAGGGCTGCTCAGATGCAGTTTTCAAAGTGAGAGTATGCAAATTGAAGATAGGCTCTCCTGGGAATATATGCAAGTAGATCCCATCAGTCTCCCTACATCAACTAGGTTGTCTCCATGAAGAAATGATCGTTCCCTCCAGACACAAAAGAGAAGGTGAACGGTCGTGCAGGAACAATATACCATTAGCACTTGCCTGTGTAGCCATCTGTGTTCTCATATCTGGAGAATGAGGCTCCTTTTGGCACCTGACTGGTCCCTCTGAAAGAAGTAAAAGGTGGCCACATATGTAGATGTAGTTTAAGGGAGTTGTGAAATTAGTCTTGCCACAAAGGCCATGATCTCCACTGGAGAGGCTGCATTCATGTGGTCTCTTTGGGGTGCTGGTTAGGGTAAAAGGGACCTCCTTTTTTTTTTCTTTTTTTTTTTTTTTCTTTGGGAGCAGGTTCCACTTCCAGGACTTGCTTGTCAGAAGTAGACTTTATGAATGTCCGATCTGTCATAAATGTTGCAGGTGGTAATGCCACTTTGTTACACTGTGACCTTTGGGAGTAGTTCAGTATATGACAATGTGGCCCTCATAAGGCAGGGGTGCACAAAACTTTCCTAGTCTGATACTAGAAGCGAAGAGCATCAAGACAAATGGTCAATGCCCTTTGAATAATTTTGCTATATTCTCCCATTTCTAGTTTTCTGATGATGGCTTAAAACGAAAAATTAACAGTCTATGCGCAGAGCTAATGGACGCAAAAAATAAAGCGGATGCGAAGGACAAGGTTTGTTCTGCTCCTTCTCTTTGGCTCACACTTTGTATTTTCATGCCACATTCTGGCTCCAATTGTTTTATATATGTAGAACCCCAGTTCCAAAAAAGTTGGGATGCTGTGTAAAATATAAGTGTACAGAGGAAAAAAAATACGATTTGGAAATCTCCTGTAACCATGTTCCCCATAGAACATAAAACATGTCAGAAGGTGCAGGCAGACCTTTTTCCTCTTCATTTTAGAAAACCTTCTCACTTAAAACTAGATGGCAGAAACGCATCTCCACAAAGTTGGGCCAGGACCATGTCTACAGACTGGAGGGGATCTTACACAGGGGGAAACATCTGGGAATGTTGTTCCATTCCTGTCTGATGGGTCAAACTCTCCTCTGATCATAAGGTGGACTTAAAGGGGTTTTGCCATTAAAACAAAACCCCGTCCCCCTGCTGTGCCCTGCCTAAAATAACAAACAAGTTTACTCTCCTTCCCAGGGACCCTGGGACACAGCCTATATTGGCAGTGACATTTGGGTAGCCAGGCCAGGTAGAAGCATGTGACTGCTGTGGCCAATCTGAGGCTGCAGCATGAGCACTCATACCCTGGCCACCATGATGTCAGGGGTATGGGGACATGATGCTGCAGCCTTTGGCTACAGCAGTCCCATACCCACGCCTGGTCTGTCTACCTGGAATTAACCTCCAATGGCAGCACTGGCTGTCAGTTGCGTCCCAGGACCCAGGGGAGGTGGGTATACCCTTGTTTGTCTTAGGCAGGGCCCATCCTGGTGGATAGGGTTTGCTTCAATGACAAAACCCCTTTAATGCTGCATTGCTTCTAAATTTCCCCTACACAGTGACAAGTAGGAATGTGTAGCTCAGACCCATTCACATCCACTTGATGCCTGGGATTTGGGGGCTTCCTGGAGGACAGTCCACATATCACAAATTCTCTAACTCCCAATTTTTGCCATAGGAAATAAATGGTCTCCAGGCAAACTTTGAAGGGCAAATCCGAATGCTGCAGGCAAGCTTGGCTGCATCCAAGGCTGACATGCAATCTCTGACGGAAAGGCATAAACTTCTAGGTATGTGGATAACTTTTTTAAAAGGTTACCAGGGTTTACAGCTCGATCTACATCTGGAAATTCCATTATCCTACTGTCATAGGAGCAGAACAGCGAAAATGACATCTATGCTGGATCAATACGATCAACAGTGCCTAATGGAGCTCATTGACTAATAATGGTGGTCCACTGGGTTTCCATCATTGTCTGTCGTTCTAGAAGACAAAATAGTGCTGTGCTATTGTCTGGCATTTTTGACAATCTGCATTGGCTTCCAGTACAGCTGTGAACATGAGCTACTTGGCTCTTGGAATCACTAACAATAGACCGCTGTGAATATCTGCTGGATGGATGTGCCACAGGAGATTGGCTCTGCCAATAGATCTCTTCTTGTGAATGTGACTTTCAGGTGGTATTCTGTCCAGTAGTCCCCCATTTTTTTATTTTTTTTTTTCTTATGGACAGCCACAGTTGGCCGATGCAGGTCAAGTATCTATTCAGCCCCTTCAATACAAGTGTGGATTTGGGAATGGCTGAACGCTGTGGATAGGTGCATGTGAATACTGGTGAATGCCTTAATATCTTTCTGTACTCCAGATGAGGAACGACAAGAAACAGCTGAGCAGAATGACACCTTGGAAAAAGAACTCTGCCAAGCACAAGGTAAAGACTGACTTATGACAACCTCTAAAGCCAAAACCTACTACATAACTATATCTGCAAGATGTTCTGCTACCAATTCAATTAGTGTTGGTCTCAGTCGGTGGCCTTGACAGAAGCAAACCCATATACAAACATCTTCAAAGCGGCCAATATGATTAGCCATATTTATGAAGCTCACAGAAAAGCTGTTGAAGATGCTTTGCTTCTCTTGAGACATCCATTCCGCACTTGCATCTGGATGTGATAGAAGGCACTCTGGCCGCTCTACACGGACATGCCAAAAGCCGTAGACAGCTGTATGTAAACTGATTACAAAGTTGTGTTGTCACAGTTGAATGCTTGGAAATACCCACGTGTATAAAATGAATTATCAGACTTCAAACGAGGCATGTTGGTGGGTGTAAGTTGTCAACCTGGCACTGTGCTAGCTGGTGGTGGTTCGATGCTAGTGTGGGGTGTTCTCTTGGCAAGGATTAGGTCCACTGCTCCACCTAAACATCTGACTGGTGCCTGCTACATTTCACAGCTGGGTGACTGTTTGGCAGCCTGTCATAGACTTCATGTCTGTCCATCCCCAGAATGATGTGATATTCTAGCTCCATGCACTGTGCCATTGGGCTCAAGTTGTCCAGAATTGGTTGGAGAAGTATTCTAGAGAATTCCTATGAATGGTGTGGCCTGCATGAACCCAACATTTATGGCATGTGGTGATCCTGCACCTGCGAAGACCATATAGCTGTTGGATATCCAGACGGCATGTCTCAACATCCCTCCAGACCTCTTCCATCCACTTGTAGAAATAATGCCACATCAAGTTGCGCTTTGCCAGACTAGAGGGGGTTAATACATTAATGTCCTGTGAATTTTGTCATGTTTGTGATGAGCATCAAGGGCTTATATCCAGACTTTCTGATTAGGAGACCTTGTCTAAACATGGTGATTTTCATATGCATTGCTATATTAACATAGTATGCGCTTTCCCAAATGTGTTTGTATTTTGTTCCCCTGTTTAACTTAAAGGTGTACTCAGCCCTTCCTTGTCTATAATTAAGTTTGTGGGGGTTCTTCCATCTGCACCACTGCCAATCCGATTGAGGGATCTAAGGCCTCACTGTACACCAAAAACAGGACACTACTCTTAGTGGTAGTTCCTTGTATTGCAGCTCACTTAAATGGGCCTGAGATTCTCTAAGCTGCAATACCAGGCAGAGCTGGTATCAAAAGTTCGGACCTGTGCCTGGTAAGTCGCGAAGAGGGTGAAGCAACATGGCCACTTCAATCAGTGAGGCCGAAAGTCCACAACCAATTGTCACATTTATGACCTATCATAATAGCCCAGCTTTGTAATGATTTTTAGGTAAGATATATATTGATTTAATGTGAAATAATTGCATCAATTTGAGGATCTGTTGCATCTCTTCCAGTGTTGATTGAAGAACTGAAAAGTGAGAATAAAAGTCTTGAGGAATATCTCTCAAATGCCCACGAAGAGATGCAGGTAAGTGAATCCTACCAGGATTGGATTGCTGTCCTACACACCTCTTGGCCTTAGCTGGTAGTCTCCTAAGGGGCTACTTAGGAATATTGTCAGCTGCCTTTCATACCTTGTGAATGATGGACGCAGTCTGACTGGATGTATGTAAGCACTAAAGGCTGTACAAACTCCCTGCACAGCCCCAGGTTTGGGCCAGCTGAACACGAGTATACATATAAATGAGCGCTGCCTATTTGCCGAATAAGCATTGCTTTTTTGCACACAAATTAATGTATTGTACTCTGCCTGTGCAAGGCATGTGCATTTATACACACCAATGCTCCTAGCCACTGAAATGGCTAATCCAATGAATTCATGATGTGTTTTTTTTTTTTTTCCTCTAACGCAGTGCTTCATGCGTCTCCTAGTGGTGTTGGGTGTGCATTTGCACACCAAAAGCCCTCAGAAGGCAGTGGGGATGTTCAATATGCTAGAAAAATAGAGCTTGCTGCGTTTTTTTTTCTTTGCGTGACTATAATGCATAGGAAAAATACACACGTGAACAAACCCATTGAAATCCGTGTTCCATTTACTGCATGTTGCGCACACAAACGTTGCGTGTAAAGCCAGCCTTAGTGGATGTTGTACAGTCTGCCTGTCTAGAATAACTTTTAAAGTCAATCTGCACTTTAGAACACTTTCACACGGGTTCTGCAATTTTCACCTGGCTGCATCGCAGCTTAAAATCACATAAACGAGGAAAAAACCACAACTAAGTCACGGCTAAATCTCCCTTTTCTCAACCATTCAAACGGACTGCATCACAGCCTGGAATTCTGTCAGTCAGGGGGAGAGCCTTTAGTGCTACTAAAGTCTCTTCCCCCTCCCTTTGTGGCAATGGGAGCTCCCAAAGAAGCCTATGGAAGCTGCTGGCAAAAGTGGGGGAGGGACTTAAGCCATGCTAATTTCCCTTCCCTCTCTCCCCAGCCTATGGCAGCTGCTGGTCAGGGGGAGGGGCTTTAGCAATGCAGCTGCTGCTAAACTGCCCCTTCTTTGACAGCTCTCATGGTCTCCCGTAGCAGTCCATGGGAACCGGCTATGTATTCTGGCAAAAAGCTAGGACCAGTCCTATCCTATATGGACGCGTGTAAAAGCGTCTGCTGGAATTCGCACCAATTGGCTGGAAAAATCAACCATCTGAACAAATGTATTGGAATCCAGTGCTTCAGATGGCTGCAATTTTCAGGCAGTATCTTATTGCGATAAAACGCTTGTGTGAAAAAGGCCTAAAAGATGAGAACATTGCTGACACTGCTGCGTGAATCACTTGCTACTTATGGCTGGTTTATATCTGTTGGCAGCACGCCCTCAGTTTACACAAGGGGGTTACTGCCTGCAAACGAGGAACTTCATGCCAACATAAAAGATCTGATCAGCCAATGGATGAGCATTTGCTTGTCAGCCTATCATGGGGATATCTTACAGAAGGCAATGATCAGGAACAAGCACTTACATGAACTCCATGGCTGACCATCAGCTTGTGTAAAAGGGCCTTAACTATTGAGTGACTGCTCTGATCCACAAGACTTCAAGCAGGTCTGCTGTAGACTGAATCGGTAGCACTGCCAAGTCTGAAGGCCCGTCTGGGGGATGCAGGGAAGACAAAAATTACACTGCAAGCTGGTGCTCTTTACATTGATATTGACTGACTGATTTGCAGGTCTATCTGGAAAACTGTGCAGTCACGGGTCTGTTTATGGGAGCAGATTTATCATCTGACTGAGCAAATGATGTCCTTGACTCAGGCAGATACATCGTTGGCTCATTCAATCGTTCCATCCCTCACTCGCTTATACAACGAACGTGAAAACGGAGCGCTGTTTAAACCAAACAAGAAGTAAATGCGCAAAGTACTTTTATGCCTGCATAAAACATACAAGTGGGATTATGTGTTCGTTCGTGTTTAGACCAAATGATTGTCGCTCACTTAAACTATTTTTTGAACAATAATTGTCTAACATCGCCCACAACCAATGGTCTGGCATGTGGGACCGTACCCTTGTGGTGTATGGCGGGCACTCACAGACGCATGGCTTTAAATGGCATGAACTGATGATGCACTAAAATCACTTGTATAATTTAATTTACTCTTCAGGATCTCCGACTGCAAATGAGGGCGCAGGAGCAAGAATATGAGGGCAACCTACAAATCACTGCCGCTCAAGTATCTGAGCAGAGCCTGGTGAGTGTCCGAGCCATGTGCTCTGCATTACTGGGGACTTAAACAATATAAAAAGGGATTGGAAAGTGGGCGGCTCACTGGATGCATGTCTGTTCAGGAGGAGGAGGGGTGAGACAGATCCTCTTAAATAGTTGCATCCTATAAACACCGTTTTGTTCAGGCTTCTTCCTGTAGGAGTCTATGGGAAATCATCTGGAACATTCAAACTTGTTCCAGATTTCATGTAGACTCCTCCTAGAAGCAGAAGCCTGAACAAAACGTGTATAAAACTATACCACCATAAAAGGGTTTCAGAAAAAAAGTTAAGTTACTTGAAATGGTTCCTGACACAATGTGTTGGGCAGAATTCTGAGGTCTCCCTCAGACTTTTTTTTTGTTTAAAGCGTATAGCACTGCACTGAACGCTTTACTACATTTCTATTCATTTCAATGTGGCTGCTCACATAAGCTTCAAAACAGTGTCTTCAAAAGCGATGCATGTTCTCTTTAGCCATTTTCAGCCTTGTGTTACCCATTGAAATGGCCAGCGTTAGCAGCACTGCTAAAAACATGGCACAACTTGGTGCTGCGCTTTGGGCTGCATTACCAAAAAAAAACTATACTCGCCAATGCTGTCTGAGTCCCTGGCGCTGCTTTCTGGGGCTCTGGGCACTTGTCAGAGGATCTTTTGCTAGTGATGGGGTTTGAAGACACCCCCGCCTCCAGCAAGAGATTGCTCTGATTGAATGGCTGTGATTGGTGCATCCAGTGCTAGCTGTGATTGGCTAATCCAGCGCCAAATCAGAGCAATTACAGCTAGCACTGGATGCACCCATCACAGCCATTCAATCAGAGCAATCTCTTGCTGGAGGCGTGGTCTTGAAACTCCATTACCAGCCAGAGATGCTCTGTAGGCACAGACAAGTGCCTGGAAGCCTGCAGAAATGGCAAACGGCGCCTACTAGGTGAGTAGTTGATTTTTATTTTCTCCGCTTCCATAGCTGCGTTATTAGTTGTGCTGAAAATGCAGCCAAAATACATGCCAGTGCTGCTGAAATGGCATTAAACGGGGTTTACGACAAACTCCTGTGTGACGGAGGCCTAAGTCTCTGCTTTGGGTTTCTGCCATGGGTTAGATCTTTATTTTTCTCATGGCAGTTCAATGACCAAAAGCCAAGAGTGGATTGATAGGATATGGGGAATGAGCGCTGCGCAATATGTTGGCGCTATATAAATTATGTACTGGAAGAACTTCCTGCTGGATCCCAGTTTTTTTGGCTCTGACTGAAGCTATATCAAAAACAAAGGTGTGTTTGGTTTTTTTTGTTTTTTCCTTCCAAAAACTCTGAACCACTTAAGCTGGTGATACAGGTTTTCCTTCCAAAACCCCCCACGGTTTGTACTTAATACAGATATGTAAGGCCTTCGTTTCAATTTTCCTACTCATTATACATGAAAAGGGGGAAGTTCAGCTGAAACTTGCAATATTTTGGGTGCTGGATTAAATTGTGTCAAGATAAAGATGCTCTAAAGTCGAAAGACCTTTTGGTGTTGCTGAGACTGAAGCCATAATTCTGACCCACTTTCCTCAAAAATGACAATTATCAGGATTTTGTGGGTCGGCAAGAATGGAAGTCTGAGTGGTACCGCAAGGGTTTGGCCACTACATAGTTTTCGGATTTGCTCAGACACCAGAGATGTGATCTCTTCTTATATCACATAACACTATCTATTATATAGCTGGCTAATGTAATACCCCTGACTTTTTTTAGACTGAATGTCACATAGAAGTTGTCATGTAAGCACTTATGATGGTTCTTGCGTGACTCGTGTTCACCAGAAACCAAATATTTTCTATCTACAACTTTCTGCAACTTTGTCAAGTTCTGTTTTTCTGCAGGTTTCCATAGGGCAGTTCTTCACCTGACTATTACAGTCCCACTTGCCCCCTGTTAGCTGGTATAACAGATGGGGGGGAGGGTGTTCCCTTGTGACTGGCAGAGGAGTGTATCTGGAACACAGTACAAGCTGTAACGCTCCCCTCGGCATGCTTACCTTAAGGCTACCTTTAGACTGAACTAACAAGCCAGTGACACCATCGCAGGTCTTGTGCGGCCTGTTTAGACAGGCCGACTTGTGAGACTCATTCAGCGTTTTACATAAGTGAATGTGTAACCCTAAACAGCCAGTGTTTAACCTGAACGAGCCAATGGCTATCTTTATGCCTGCATAAAATGAATGACTAGTGAGAAGCCAGTCACTGGCTCGTGTTTACACAAAACGACTATTCACTTTTGCTCGTTTTGAACGATTTATTTATTTTTAACAGTTCAGGCTGAAGAGACACCCTTACAACTTGCAGCAAGCTCCCAGTATAGAGGATCTTCAGTCTTTTTATCGTCCCCCTCTACAGGAGAGGACTGGTCCCTTTTGGGACACACATATGGGGTGCTACAATGGCCATTTTTGGCGGATTCTCCCAAGTGTCCTCTCACCAGCTGAAATGTTTGTACTGGCACTATAATAGAACCTCCAAATATATATACCCGGTTTCCCTGAAAATAAGTCCTAGCATAAATTTTCAAGCTTTTTGAGGATACAGCACGATTTTTCAGGATTTGAGGATGCTTGAAATACACCCAAGTTAATAAAAAGTTAATTTATATAGTGTCCAGGCAGCTATACATGTAAAGAAAAATCTTTTAGAGTAAAAATTAGTACAAGACCCTGTCTTGGTTTCAGGGAAACGGGGTATATAAAACTCATAAACTGTGCCAGTTACCATCAATGGCCACTGGAGGGCACTGTGCTTTAGGATGAAGCAATAAAATGTCAGTAGTAAGCCTGTAGCTGGGTTTGCTAGCTCATCCAGGTCTGCCTGCCTCTGTGCTTTTAGAATATATAAAGATTGCATCTGCTAAAGTTTAAAAAAGCCACAGAATTAATTATTCATTTAAAACTTTCCTTCGCAGGCCCTCGCCAGACTGGAAGACCTTGAACATAAACTCCTACAGGCTCAGGCAATGTTAGAAGAAGCTCTGCAAAAAGTCACTCAGCTTGAAGCCCAACTGTAAGTAATAACTGCAGAAAATCTAGTTCCTGTAAATGTGCATGCTCCAGTCAATGAACAGAAGGGTTTGTATAGCCAGTGGCAGTCTACACTGCTGAGCTCCAGTGGATGTAAGGGAACTTAAAGGGGATTGTCAGCTCCAACATGAAATGCAAACTGCACAATATTATAGTTTTATGGGGAAAGATTCATTAAAATTGTATTTTATTTCTCTCCTCCTAAGCTGATCAGTGACTGGCAGCCTTGCCTGTATGTACCGTCATACACAGCTGTTCTCCACCTCTCTAACATGCTGCTTGAAGTTTGGAAGCAAGCTTGAGCTGGCACTCTTTACAGATTTTGGGCCTTAATGGGTTAAATATTCTGCGCTTTATTCCTGGCTAGTAGTAAATATCAGCCAGGAATAAAGCCAAACTGAATTACTCTGGCTTTTAGGGGGTTAAACTCCTAAGTAATTGCATCTGCAGTATTGGGCTTCATGCACACTACTATGGCCACTGCCAAATAAGTAGCAGTTTTTAGAAGCCCCTGCCAAAGATGATCGGCAGGGGCAGACAGTGGGAAACTGACTGCTAAACTGTTATCTGTAAATCTTAGTATTATAAAACCTGTGATTTCCTAGTGAGAAATGATCTTGTGTTCCTTCACACAGTGCTGAGACAAAAGAGGAAAGAAGCCAACTGGTACAAGAGAAAGCGGAGACTGAGAAGAAATTGGCGGCCACGCTGGAGCAGATGAGGTGAATTGCTTGACCCATTTGCATGTCTGTAGCGGTGCTGACAGCAGCCCTCCTATCAGTTGATCAGCCGGGATCTCGAGCGACGGACCCCAGCCGATCAACTGCTGATGAGAGAACCTAAGGCTAGGTCATCAATGGTATTTCCATGGAAAACCCCTTTAATGGTAAGAAATTCATAGCATGTCTGGGAACCTTCATGGGGCACTAGACCACCATGGCAGCTGAATGGTTGGTGCTGACTGCAGCATCTACTGCCTTATTTACCCAACTCCAGTCCTCAGGGACCCCCAGCAGGTCATGTTTTCTGGATTTCCTCAGTATTACACAGGTGATGTAATTATTGTCAGTGCCTCAGATATTGCCGCAGGTGTTCTCTATAGGATATCCTTAGGACTGGAGTTTGGGAAATGTTGACCTAAAGCATTAAGATGTGCGTTCTCTTCAGTCCCTGCTGCTGCAGCCAGATATCGGCTGTATTTGACAGCACCAGCTGTGCATGGAGTGGGCTCATCTGTCAAGCCTGCTTCATACAAACCCTGAGCATGTCCACTGTACATGGATGGTGGATGGCCATGTTAAAGGAGTATTTCAATGTGCTAAACCTCTGAGTGCATCCTCTTGCAATTTTTGATTTCCAAAATACTCAATTCTCCAGACATTCATTCCGCTGCCCTCTTGTTTACCACTCGTTGCCAGGGAAACAACCACCTCTTCTATGGAAATAAATGGCAGATCACAGCAGTAGGTGGGGGCTGGAACAAAAGCTAGTACACATGTGCTCCTGAAATATCAGCCATCAGATTTAATGAAAGTAAGCAGTACACAAGCATCAGATTCCTCGTTCTTTCCATAGATGTGGTCTGTCTTCCTTACAAGCAGTAAACTAGAGGGCTGAGGAATCAATAGCTGCAATATCAGAACAGAGCATTTTGGAAATTCTAAAACAATGCAATCACCCATGAGGTGTTTAATGCATCTTTAAGTCCAAAGTAGTCCATCACTGAGTAGTCCCTTAGTGACGACTACTTTGGACTTGGATGCATAGACTTTAAGGAAATTTTCATCTGTGCTTAAATTATTTTTTTTAGTTATAACTTCATGTCGACGGCATGAGGGCTTGTTTTTGCGTGGCGAGCTTCAGGTTTTTGTTTTTTTTCATCACTGCCTAGAAGGGGTTAACAGTGGGGATCAGCATTCCCACCAATCCCTGCAGCTGCAGCAGGAGGCCATCTGACAGTCCTTTGTTGGCTCCTGCTGCAGGCTCTGCTTCTGAGCCTGCACCATCTGAGGCTTAAATGTACGCCTGTTCACGGGAACTGCTTCCCACCCAGGGTATACATTTTAAGCCTTTAGGGCAGAAAGGGGCTAAGCATATTTTAAAATGTCGTTCTGCAGTCTGTTTAGTTTCTAATTTATCATAAGTCTTCATGATAAAATTCAAGGTCTTGCTGCATACAGTCTTTCACTTCTGGGAAATGTCACTATAACAAGGCAGTGTGACACAGGACTAGAAGGTTACTTGAAGTACTCATGGGAGCTCTTGGAGCGCTGGTTTCTTTAGAATTTTCCATTTGGCTTATATGGAACAAACGTTTAACTTTTCAGTGAAGCCGTTTTGCAAGTTGAAAACTTGAAGCTGCTGGTAGACCAAGCCGAGGAGCGTTTGAGGAAGAAAGAGCTGGAAGAAATGGGCCAAAGAGACAAGTTCAGCCAAAAGGAGGAGGAGTTATTGGCCAAAATGAGAGAACTGGCAGAAAAGTATATAGGACTGCTGCAAGAAAAGGGTGAGCAGCTAATTATTTCCTGCTACTTGTATTGAAGTCGGGTGTTAAAACTACTTGTTTCCATTTACAGAAAATCTCTTAATTGAAAGTGACACAAGAGAGAAGAGTTTATCTGCAGAGCTGGAAGCCTTAAAGCAGAAGATAAGTGAAGGAGATGGACAGTGTCAGAATCTACAGCAGCGAGAGGAAGAGCTGAAGGCGCTGCTGGAGAAGGAAATGGTAACTGCCATCTAGAACACTGAAGCTCGTGTTCCATTGAGACACTTGCATACAATGTCCATCTCTGCTGATATGAACCTCGTTGCCCTTTCTGCTCACTTTAGGAGACTTCCAGTGCTCTGAAGCGGGAGTTACAGAAGGTGCAAGAAGAAATGATGCAAGAGAGGGGTCTTCTGGAAGAGGAGCTGGAGGGGGCGCTGGATGAGCTTGATAGACTACAACAGCAGGAGCAAGCGGCAGACAGAATGATACTCCAGCTAGAGCAAGTAAACCGAAAGAGGGCTGAGGAGCTGACGGGTCTAGAAGAAACATTAAAACGGTGAGCCATGCTGTTGTATAGATGACGCAACTGACTAAACCCTTTCATGTGCACCCATTTCTCATTCACCACCTTCCATGAGCTGGAACATTTTAGCTCTCAATCAATATAGCCATATGAGGGCTTACTTGTGGGGAACCAGGTGGTGTTTTTTTTTTTGTTTGTTTTAATCCCCTTGCTTGAGTGATAATCATTAGAAGTGCCACCCCATCACAAGTTCAAACGATCTAATTTGAGCGCTGCGTCAACCTAACTGTCTATGCGTGGCTTAAAGGGGTTGCCATATTTCAGCATGTTCAGTCACAAAGAAATGCACACACCCATGTTTGTTTCCAAAATGCTCTGTTCTCCATATATTGTAGATATTGATTTCTCTGCTCCTTTGGTTTACTGCTCGTTGCCAGAAAAACCAGACCACCTCTATGGAAAGAAATGGCAGAAGGTTGGCACTTGAACACTTATATCCAGGTCTGATGGCTGGGATATCAGGCACACATGTGTACTAGCTTACCAGCCCAGCCATCACCTACCGTTCTACTTTCTTTCCATAGAAGGGGTCTTCCTGGCAGTAAACCACCAAAGGGCAGAGGAATCCATATCTGGAGGACGAGCTTTTTCAAGATATCTTATGGGTGAATGCATTGTTTTGCCATTTCGAACACCTTGAAATGGGGATTCCTACTTTTAAGGAGGCAATCTGGTTATTAGGAAATGCTACAAACTGGTGGCACTTCCTAGAACCCTTGTCTCCAGCTAGCAGAGAATCTATTCCATAGAACGTTACCTTTTAATCCACAGTGCTTCCTCAGACCCGGACTTGCTGACCTGTCTTTTACATTCATTTTACAGGAGAAATCAAGAGCTAGAAAAAGCTAAAGAAAAGTACAGAAAGGAAATGTCACGGCTGAAGGAAGAACACAGCAGCACCTTGTGTAAACTTTCTGACTATGAGAGGTACCTGCATTATTATACATTCACAATGAAACTGGTCCTGAAGACTTGCCCCATCTGGATACTGAGGGATTAAGTCGGCCCGAGGGAGTCACCTACTAGATATCCAGAATAGATTTCAGCAGTTGTATAGTGCCCCTTATCAATTTGATTGACTTATTCCTCTACTGAACTAAACGCCTATCTAGCAGATCTAGTATTTCCTAAACTACAAGATACTCAATCTTTATTAGACTCCCCTTTCTCTATAGAAGTCGGAGGCAATGACTGCTATGACAAAGGGTAAGACCCTGGGACCGGATGATCTGCCATTGGAGGTGTATTTACAATACAAAAGGGGAATTGTGCCACACTTGCTTTCCTTATACCAATGTTTACTTGAGAGAGGTGATTTCCTGGAGTCTGTAAGAGGCTAGCATAGTACTCCTTTTGAAGCCTGCCAAAGACCCAGAGGAATGGTTCATATAGCCTTAGTAAGGATTAAAAAGAACGATTTAAGATATTGGCCGCTCGTCTGAATCAAACAAAAGAAATTCTACATCCAAGCTAGCTTTATCCCTGAATGTCTACTTCTGACAATATTAGAACAGGGGTAGTCACCCCGCTGGATTGGTGGTGGGAGTTGGACTAGGCCTTTGCTTCATTGGCCCTTACTCACACTCACTCTGCCTAGAGCATGCAGACATGATCATACCACAGAAGTTTTTCAATAAGACCAAACTCATTGATGGTGTCTTTTGTCTGGGGGAAAGCTAGAGGATTATAGAAATATTACAGTGCCCACAAGACAGGGCACGAATGGCACTACCAGACTTTAGGCTATAGTTAGTCACATAAGGCACTGGTTGTCAGGTTCCACCCTTTCAAATTCTGAACATCTAATGGGCTTTCTGTCCAAAGTATCTCGCTGGATCATGCTACTGACAAAGCAGATGTTGCCTATCCAAAAACTGGCAGTTAGTGTGGCAGATATGTGAAACCTTGACCAAGTATGCAGACATCCCCTCTGTGGGATAATGGAGCGCTTCTGCACCTTGTGAATTTAGCAGATGAGCAGTTCTAGCATGGTAATGCCCAAGCTCACCCAGAACCTCTATATATCAATGGAATGCTAGCCTCGTTTTAAGCAGTTACGACAACTTTACCTAGTCCCGAGGACTGGCTTTTATAGATGCAACTCTGGCATGCCCTTACAGTCCAGTTTCCAGAACCCAGACAACCATCTTCTCTGTAACCTTTGATAGGTTATAATGCGCACTCAGGGCCCTAGGGGTCTGACTTAGGTGTTATACGCCTATTACTGCACTCAAATCTCCTATATGACAATGACTGTAATGGGTAGATGGAAGGAGCTTATCCCCTCCCTTACTGGGGAAGAATGAGATATGGCAGTGTCCTCATATACCATGGTATCGCCAGCTGTGAATTGTATATACATCAGTGCTATCTTAACAGACTATGCTCTATAAAATGAATAGGGTGTCTGCCAACCAATGTCATCAGTGCCAGACAATAGGTGCAAATTTTAATGTATGTATGTGCCCTGACTGACTCCCTGACCTCCCTCCCTCCAACTTCCTGATGTAGAAACATAAAATTTGACACAAGCATAGACTATGTCATAAACGGGAAAAGCTAATGGGTCCCAACTCGATTATTCAATTCTATGCACAAAAGAATTAGCATCCAAATTTTCCGTACAGAATCTAATTCTCACTTCCTGATGTCATATAAAGGAAACGCAAAGAACCATGCAAAATGGTGAACATATTTTTTTCCTCGGTATCTCTAAAGTAACAACAACCTCATAAGATTTTCCGTGTGAACATCAGATAAACACCAGTACCAAATTAACTCGGGCGAAGCCGGGTATGTCAGCTAGTCATTTAATATGGCGCTGCCCAGAGATCTATTTCTACTGGGGGGGGGGGGGGGGGGGGGTCAGACTTTCTAACCCAGCTAATGAAATGCCAGTCCACTCGACCCAAGCGTATGCTTATTGGGAGTTTTGGATGAGGAGTTCTGGCAGTTTCAGGACCGCATATTTAGCACAGTTTCTGGCCCGCAAGGCGATTGGCTTTAAGATGGATGGATAGATGTCCTCCAATGCTTACAATGGCATAATATTAATTCCAACTTGCCATGATAGTCTAGAAAAATAGAAAGATGATGATCATTCTATGGGACACTGTAAAATGAAAACCAATTCTTAAATGTTTAACATATAAAAATGTAATTTAAAGGCTGGGTCGTTTATGATGGCGCATTCCCCTTTAGTCGGGGTCACGGTGCGGATTTTAATGCATTTTTATTACAGCAGTTTAGTTTTTCTAAAATTACACATGAGGATTTACTTATGCAGTTGTGTAATGGCTAGTCATAACTTTAACTCCTAGCCTTCTTTTTTTTTTTCCCCATTAGCTTCCAGGTTTCATCAAAAACAGAAATTGAGTCTATGAAATCGACTAATGCTTGCCTAGTGGAGAAGGTTGCTCTAGCAGAAGATAATTATAAAGTTCTACATCAAGAACTTGAAGTTAAAATAAAAGCCATAGAGGAGTTAGAACTGCAAATTTGTAAGCTGAAAGCGGAGTCAAACCAAACCAAGGAAGCCTTGGAACACCAACTGCTTGAGCTCCGGGAGTCGTCCTACAACACTGAAAAAAGTATGAGTGAGCAAATTGTTGAGCTCCAAGAGGCCTCATTAAAAACTGAAGAGACACTGAAACAGCAACTCCTTGAGCTCCAGGAATCCGCAAAGACCAAGGAAGGACTGGAACAACAGGTTGCTGAGCTCAAAGGAGAGAAGGAAGTATTAGAGCAGCAGTGTTATGAGCTTCAAGAAGCCTCAAGAAGAACTAATGAGCAATTGCAGCAACAGTTTGAGTTTCTGGACATTGCAACAAAAGCTAAAGAAATGTTGGGGAGGCAACTCGATGACCTCCAGGAGTCCTCAAAGAAGACCAAGGAAGCTTTGGAAAAACAGTTATCTGATCTGCAGGAGTCATCAAGTAAAACTGTATTTGAGTTGGAGCTTCAAGTACTCGAGCTGCAGAAAGAATCTTCCAAAATGAGAAATGACATTGCACAACAGCTTGAGGAAATGGTGAGGAAAAGTAACAAAACTATGGAGAAGGAACTGCAGGAGCTGAGCGTTGCTTCTAACAAACTCCAAAAAGAACTGGAGCAGCAACTTCATGAGCAGAAAGAATCTTCAAAGAAAACAAATGAACGGTGGGAGGAGCAGGTTAACGACCTCCAGAAGACCTTGGCTACAACTGAACATGACTTGGAGGAGAGAAATGTTGAACTTGAAAGTCTTAAATCTGAAATCCAAGAGCTGCGAGAGGAACATTCAAGGTAAGGTTTATTAAAAAACTGCAATCCTGATTCATGGGTATACATAAATTATTCTTATGTAATTTTTTCCCATGCATAATGACTTCAGTCACCCTGTATATTCAAACTGTCTTAAAGGGGTTTTCCACTGACACTTTTGATGACTCATCAGGATAGGTCCTCAATACTTGATGGGCCGGGGTCTGACCTCTGTATTTGGAACGGAGGTCTCCATGCCAACCTCCCATGTAGTGACTGGTGCGTGTAACTGCAGGCACAGCTCTCATTGACTTCAAGAGCTGTGCCGGCCACTACACTGAGGTCGGCGCGGATACCTCTCCTATTGCGTCGCTGACGGCATGTGCCTGCACAGCTGATTAGTCGGGATTCTGAGCGGCGGCCCCCAGCCGATCAACTATTAATGACCTATCCTGATGGGTCATCAATAGTAGTTTTCAGTGGAAAACCCCTTTAATGTTGCAGATATTTCAGGCCTCCTGATCATAACAAAAGGCATGGTGGTATTTTTTTCAAATGGCAGCAGGGCTGCAGTCTTGTCTGCATTTGCGACTAGCCCGGTTGCTGTTCCACCAGGCTAATTTAAAGACTTGCTTTACATCTAGCAGACATGCTATCATGCTTGTCCCCTGACTAATGTTCCATTTAGACACGACTAGAGTTGTCTAACAGACTGCATGAGTGCCGACATCACTGAGGAACGCCAACTGCTTGAGCTGCGGGAGTCGTCATACAACACTGAAAAAATTGTGTGGTTTTTGTTTTTTTTTGTTTTTTTTTATGCTGCTGCAATTCAGTGATAACTGGAGGTCCTTTTACATGGGATGAATGTCAGGCAAACTATGCCACCTTGTCCCTGTGTTTTCTTGCTGCAGAGCTGGCTTGCTCATGGAGCGGCCAGCAGGGGGGTGGGGCAGTGAGAGGAGATTAAGGAGTAATATGGGGGTGAGGGGCCTGTGGATCAGTCTGCCAATTATGGGTCCAGCTTGTACTACAATAAGATGGGCATGGACCGGAAGTACACCATGCCGCAGTCACATGCGCTGGAAACTAACCCCTGTCATGTGGCCGTGGTGGTGTCACGTGGACACGCTCAAAAGCTTAACTGGTGTGTGCATTGGTTGCCTCCAATTTCTTTTGCTCCAAGTTGTATTAGTAAATGTAGTACAACAGTTATATATACATACTATTCAGATCAAAGGAATGGTGATTAAAATGTAGATTAACGCTTTGCAATCCAATTTTGGATTCAGAGGTTCCTAGGGGGGTTTTCTTTCTGCCACTATACAATGGTGCCATCTGCTGGCTAGACCCAGTACTGCGGTATGGGACATGCCGAAGAGGCTCCCCAACAGAACGGCCAGTAACATACAGCAAGAATACCCTGCCGGATGTCTTCCAACATTGGAGCTGTACAGGCTTCAATCAGAATGTCCGAAGACCTCACACAGTAGATTGGAAAGGGTTAAGTAAAGGAAGAAAATTAGTGTATTCTGTGTATTCTACTTATGCTGGATACAATATAATTATGAACAAAAGCTCAATATGCTGTGGCATTAGAGACATTAAAACTGTGGAATAATTAAACCCCATTATTTCATTGCTTTACAAGTTGTAAGAAGACTGAAACATTTTTAGACATTGTTTTGACTGTGGGTAAAGCTACTGCCACTAGGAGGAGGACACTAACCAGAGAATTGTGTTCGCCCACTAGCCATATGTCCCCTGCAGGCACCAAGCTAACCAGTCTTGTATGCAAGCTGTAGGGGTAGCCAGGTATGGTACACAAAGAAAAACAGTAAATATAGCTAAGAATGGCACCATCTGCAACAAAGGGAACAGTTCAACAAGGAGGAAAAGTATTAAAAAAAAACAAACTTGGTGCTACCCTGTTCCTCACCCCAATGCACGAGCCAAGAATGCAAAAGTCTTGTTTTCTTGTCTGTATCATTGGGGACACTTCTTTGACTGGGACATTCAAAAGCAGTCCCTGAGGGTGGGAAGATGCAGTATATTAAGACTCGTGCAGACAGCCAGTCCGGGCACCCCTGGCGGTAGAACCTACAAGCCTAAGAACTTGGCAGGTAGGACAAATCTCCCCCACAATCCTCTTTGCAGGGCCTGAGCTCTAGCCACAGGATGATAAAGTTGTAATTGGCAGCTATAAAGTAACATAGTTCGTAAGGCCGAATAAAGACAATGTCCATCTAGTCCAGCCTGTCTATCCTCCTGTGTTGATCCAGAGGAAGGCAAAAAACCTCAAGAGCAGAAGCCAAATAGCCCTTTTGGGGGAAAAAAATCCGTCCCGACTCCCTAATGGCAATCAGACTATTCCCTGGATCAACCCCTAATGGTTCCTACCTGCCTGTATACCTGGATTAACAATTAACCTAAGATTTATAACCTATAATATCCTTCTGATCCAGAAAGACATCAAGTCCCCTTTTAAAGTCCTCTATGAATTTTTGCCATCACCACATCCTCAGGTAGAGAGTTCCACAGTCTAACTGCTCTTACAGTAAAGAGTCCTTTTCTATGTTGGTGATGAAACCTGCTTTCCTCTAAACGTAGCGGATGCACTCATTACCGTTGCAGTCCTTGGTATAAACAGATCATGGGAGAGATCCTTGTATTGTTCTTTCGTGTATTTATAGTTATTTGATCACCCCTTAGCCGTCTTTTTTTCTAGAGTAATCCCAATTTGGTAGCCTCTCTGGGTATTCCAGTCCTGTCATTCCATGTATTAGTTTAGTTGCTCTTCTTTGAACCCCCTCCAATAGTGTAACATCTTTCCTGAGCACCGGTGACCAGAACTGTACGCAGTATTCCATGTGGGGCCTGACAAGTGCCTTATATAATGTAAGGATAATGTTCTCGTCCTTTGCCCCCATACCTCTTTTAATGCACCCCAAGACCTTATTAGCCTTTGCAGCAGCTGACTGGCATTGGTTACTCCAGTTTAGTCTATAATCCACTAGTACCCCCAGGTCTTTTTCTATATCATTTTTCCCTAGCAGTACCCCATTTAGAGTATATTGGCGACATCCGTTTTTGCTTCCCATGTGCATAACCTTACATTTTTCAACATTGAACCTCATTTGCTATTTTCCAGCCCAAGCCTCCATCTTATCCAGGTCCGTTTGTAGCCGTACATTGTCCGCCGTTGCATTAATTATATTGTATAATTTTGTGTCATCTGCAAATATTGATATTTTGCTGTGCAGCCCCTCTATCAGGTCATTGATAAATATATTGAACAGAATGGGGCTTGGTACTGAAGCCTGTGTTACCCCACTAGCGACTGTGGTCCAATCAGAGTACGAACCCTTTATTACCACCCTCTGCTTTCTATCATTGAACCAATTTTTTACCCACTTACACACGTTTTCGCCCAGTCCGAGCTGCCTCATTTTGTATATTAGCCTATTATGTGGCACGGTGTCAAAGGCTTTAGAGAAGTCCAGATATACGAGATCAATAGATTCTCCCTGGTCCAGCTTAGAGCTTACTTCATCGTAGAAACTGATCAGATTTGTCTGACATGAGCGACCCTTCATGAATCCATGCTGGTGAGGAGTGATTCCCTTGTTCTCCTTGAGGTGCTCATCGATGGCGTCTCTCAGAAACCCCTCAAATTTTCCCCGTTACTGAAGTGAGACTTACTGGCCTGTAGTTACCAGGCTCACTTTTGGTCCCATTTTTGTAAATTGGAACCACGTTGGCAATGTGCCAATCCAATGGTACAACACTGGTCTTGATAGTGTCTATAAATATTAGATATAGCGGCCTAGTTATCTCATCACTTAGTTCCCTTAGTACCCTTGGGTGTATTCCATCTGGGCCTGGCGATTTTATTGATTTTAATCTTCTTTAATCTGTTCCACACTTCCCCTTGCGTTAGGTATGACATATTTTGTGAGGGGTTCTTTTTATTCCCCTGCATCTCGTGGGGCATTTCCTCTTCGTTTGTTAATACGCTTGAAAAGAAACTATTTAACAAATAATGCAGGGAAGGCACATCTATTAAAGGGCCAGTGCTCTCCCTGCGAATCCTTTTGCTGTTAATATAGTTGAAAAATACTTTTGGGCTGTTTTTGCTCTCTATGGCGATCAGTCTTTCTGCCTCCTCCTTGGCAATTTTGATCCTATCTTTGCATATTTAGTTTTTTTTCCCTGTACCATTTTAGCGCTTCTTCGCTGCCTTCTTGCTTTAGTAGTTTGAACGCTTTTTTTTTTTTTCATTTATTGCCCCCCTTACTGTCTTGTTGAGCCACATTGGTTTCCTTTTAGTTGAGATTCTTTTATTTTTAAAGGGAATGAACTGCTCACATGTGGTGATTAGGATCCTTTTAAACTTTTCCCATTTGTCCTCTGTACTGATATTTTTGAGGATGTTGTCCCATTTAATGATACCGATAGCAGTTCTAAGCTCATCAAATTTTGCTTTACCAAAATAAGGCTTCTTATTGAATGACAGCTGAAAGTTGATTATATTGTGGTCACTGTTCCCCAAGTGCCCCTCAACCTGTACCCCCTTTATTCGGTCTGGTTTGTTAGTTAGTACTAGGTTCAGAGTGGCCCTCCCTCTCGTTGGTTCAGGTAATTATCTTTAATTTCTCTCAACTTATCACCCCTATGAGATTTGCAGGTTTCGTTCTCCCATGTTATATCTGGATAAATAATGTCCCCCATGATAATTACTTTGTTGCGCTTTGATACCTCTTCTATCTGCCTTAATAGTAAGTTTTCAGTTTCTTCTGCTACTTTTGGTGGTCTATAGAAAACCCCTATCAGGATTTTGTTATTTTTTTTCCTCCCTGTATTTCCACCCACAGAGATTCCACCTGTTCGTCTCCTACCCCTATATCCTCCCGTAGTCTCGGCTTTAAGTACGATTTAACGTACAGACATACCCCTCCCCCTTTCTAGTTCCTTCGGTCTCTTCTGAAGAGATTGTACCCCTGTAAATTCGCCGCCCAATCGCACTTATCAAGCCATGTTTCTGTTATTCCAACTATCATCATCAGTCATTCTCGCTTCAAGCTCACCCACTTTACCCTTTACTTCTTGCATTAGTGGTCATACAATTTTTATATTTTTTTTTGTTGTTCGTACTAATGGCTGATCTAACAGTTCTAACTGTTCTGCCCCCCCCCCCCCCCTCGCTTCCCATTGCTTAGACCCAGGTCACTAGCTACACTGGCTACCCCACTATTTCTCATTTTACCCTCCCCCAGTCCCTAGTTTAAACACTCCTCCAGCCTTCTAGCCATCTTCTCGCCCAGCACAGCTGCACCCTCCCCATTCAGATGCAGCCCGTCCCTATGGTAGAGCCTGTAGCCGACAGAAAAGTCAGCCCAGTTCTCCAGGAACCCAAATCCCTCCTCCTTACACCAACTCCGGAGCCACTTGTTTACCTCCCTAAGATCCTGCTGCCTTTCTAGTGTGGCTTTAGGTGCAGGTAGTATTTCCGAGAAAACTACCCTGGAGGTCCTTGCCCTCAGCTTGGACCCCAAGTCCCTGAAATAATTTTTGAGGGCCCTCCATTGACCTCTAATTTGTTCATTGGTGCCAACATGCACCATGACCGCTGGATCCTCACCAGCCCCTCCCAGTAATCTGTCAATCTGATCCGCGATGTGTCGAACTCGAGCGCCAGGAAGACAACACACCGTTCGACGATCCCGGTCTTTATGGCAGATTGCCCTATCTGTCCCCCTATAATTTAGTCCCCCACCACTAGGACCTGTCTAGCCTGCCCTGCGCTCCCCGTCTCACTGGAGCAGTAATCTCCCTGGCGTTCAGAGGGCCTGTCGTGCTGCAGCGGTGCTGGCTCTCTAATGGCATTTCCTCCCCCCCCCCCTAATCTG
The DNA here is from genome assembly GCF_035609145.1 of Eleutherodactylus coqui. Taxonomy (NCBI): domain Eukaryota; kingdom Metazoa; phylum Chordata; class Amphibia; order Anura; family Eleutherodactylidae; genus Eleutherodactylus; species Eleutherodactylus coqui. The sequence goes on along the minus strand of NC_089838.1, from coordinate 64,594,827 downwards.
CCAACTTTGCAAACTTTTTGGGTTGTGCCAGTTCAGGACTAGCCTCCCTGGTTCTCTTCCCTCTAGCCCTCCTTCTTTCTGTCACCTTACTGCCTGCTCTTCCGTACTACCATGTACCCCAGTGAGTGCCGGCTCAGTGAGCACCAAACTCCTTTCCATGATGTCAATGGCTCTCAGCATCTTGCGCAACAGTATGCACCCTCGATCGGCTGCTTTTGCCTTCCTGTATTCTTCTAAAAGATGCGTGAAAACCGGCAACAAAAGGTCAGCCTCCTACGGACACTAAGCTACAACTGGTGAGCATGCCTGTAGGCAGAGTATAGTTAGTGGGGAGAGCTAACACATCCTGCTTAGTGTCTGCCTCCTAGTAGCTTTGACCATGGGTGTGGCTACTGCCGTGTACCCAATGATAGATGAGGGATTTTTTTTGGGGGGGGGGGGGGGGGTGAGGGCTCTAAATTGATCTCTCGATGTCCACGATGGTGCTATTAAAACATGTATTGTGTCTTTAAATATTACTTTTTTGTTTATTTCACAGTAAGGCATCTGAATGTAATGAGGCGATTGCATTGGAAGCAAACAAGTGGCGTACACTGTTTGAGGAGTTGCAAAACAAAGTTCGTCCATTTCAGGTAGGCTTGTTTCTTTAAAATGCACATATGCACATATGCAAAGATGAAGACCTGTATGGATCCTGGTCTGTTAGACTATTGCAAACCAGAAGTATTGGGTTTGTGGACTAGCCTAGTGCATTTGTCCCGGGGATTCCTAACCTGTAATGAAGCACATAATGGGCTGTAAACCAGTTAGTTGATGCTCATTTAGACTACATGTCACCATAAGACTCTTATTTTGCTGGTGGTGTAATCAGTGCAGTCAAAAATGTAACTTTTTAGTTCTTTGTTCTCGTATCCAAACTTCTCCAGGAGTTTAGAGTATTGCAGTGAAACATCATGCTGCTTATTGGCTATGTAGCTGCTTTGTAAAGTTCTTCTGTAATTGCTGATGAAGCTCCAGCAGCAGACTGACTTCTGTATCGGAGACCTATATAGTACTACTCCTGTTGTAATCCCTGGGAGCTGTCCAGCAGATGTTTCCTGGCTGCCTACAGATGTTATGGCAAGCACAAAGAAACACTACCAACTTGTATACCCAGTTACCCTGGAAATAAGACCTATGCTGAAAATGAGCCCTAGCATGGTTTTTCAGGATTTTTGATGTTTGAATTATAAGCCCTACTCCAAAATTAAGCCCAAGTTAGTCAATAAAGTACATTTATGCATGTATAGTAAAATCTTTTGAAGCAAAATTAATATAGGACCCTGTCTTAAGGGAAACGGGGTGCTTAGTAACTTGCATGACATATTGGTGGTTGAGGCAGTGTATAGACATGGGGTTGAGTGCAGGAATCAATAAGTTGAAAACAAGGAGTTCTCATAAGCGGTCAACCCGCAGATCTTCAATAGGATTCAGGTTTGGGCTCTGGCTGGGCCATTCTAATACCTTGACCGTCTGGTGGAGCCATGCTTTTGTTGGCTTGGAGGGGTGCTTTGGGCCATTGTTGCTGTTGTGAAATTCCTCTTCAGCGTTTTAGCCGAGGCTCGAAGATTTGTGCCAAAATGGACTGATATTTGGATCTGTTCATAATTCCTTCCCCCTTGACTAAAGCCCCAGTTTCAGCAGCACAAATACAGCCCTAAAGCATAATGCTGCCCCCACCATCTTCACTGCGGGTATGGGGTTCCTCTGGTGATGTGCAGTGTTGGCTTTGTGCCAAACATAACTTTTGGGATTATGGCCCGAATGTCCAACCTTCATCTCATCAGACATAAAACATTCTACCCCATACTTTTGACAGACTATGTAGGTCTTGGCAAAATAAGCCAGGCTTGTTTGTTTTTCTTTGGACTGTTGGGTAGTGGGGCAAGATGGAAGCCTTTTCTCACAGACATAAAGAATACTGGGGATGGTTGTCACATGCACTACACAACCAGTACTTGCCAGAAACTCCTGCAGCTCCTTAATGTTGTTGTAGGCCTCTCAGCAGCCTCCAGGATGAATTTTCTACTGTTCACCATGAACTGGACATCCCTCAAGATTGATGTCACGGTTGTGCCAAATGTAATCCACTTCTTGATATATGTAATGCCTGGGAAAGCCTTGGGTACCTTCTGACTGGTGCCTTTACAAACTATGATTTGTACTGAAATGCAACTAAGAAAATGTCAGGCAAATCCTCCTAGAAGAGCTGAACTTTATATGGGGGAATCGGAATCCCTGTATATAATGGCAGCGGAGTACTGACTATTTATCATGATATTAAGTGTGATTGGCTAATTCTGAACACAACCACATCCCATCCCTAATACTTGGCAATGTCTATCCCTGTCTTACGCTCGTTCTGTTGCATCTGCTTTCTCTTCACTCCCCAGCAACAATTGGATGCATTTGAAGCAGAAAAAAATGCTTTGCTTAACGAGCATGGAGCGGCCCAGGATGAACTAGGCAAGCTTAGCGAGGCATATGGCAAGCTGCTGGGCCATCAGAATCAAAAGCAGAAGATTAAGCATGTGATGAAGCTGAAGATGGAGAACACGCAGCTTAAGCAGGTAAGGTACACAGTGGCTTTTAAAGGGTTAACACTTGATCACAAAACTGCTTCAGTATATTAACAGCCATTCATTTTGTCATGTATGCACAGGCCGGGCTCCCCATGTGTGTTTTTAGTGCGCGGGGGGAGAAAACAGGGCTTGCATGCACTAAAATACATAAAGGCCTGCAAAAATGTATCTCCCATCTTGCAAATGCGTGTACACCCGTGTGAAGCTGCCCTGTGTCACACAGCTACTGAATAGTTCAAGGGGTTTTCCAAAACCTTACATTGGTCTAATATCTCGTTTGTGCTGTGTATATGGAGAAATCTGGGAGGACCGAGCAATGCATATAAGCTGGGTGCATTGAAGTCTGTTCTGTACCGGCCTGGGGACAATAAGGACCGGACATGTCCCCTAAGAGGGCCGTGTGTGCAGGGAATCCCAGAATATCCAGAACTGGAATGGGCCTCAATGTTATAGATGACTTATTTTGTAGTGTTTTGATGGAATGATTGCTGCTGAAGAGTATCTATGGGTTATTAAACGGAAGGGTTCCCTAGTGGTCCTCAGCACTGGAGGTTTACTCAATGTGCTCAATAGGTACAATGATTTGTCTGGAATTGTGATTGAAATCCAGATGTTCACTTTTTCCTTACAACTCCATATTAAAAATGCCTTTCTTGGTAAATGTCTGTTTTCTCGCATAGGAGGTGGCCAGACTAAGAGCCCAGCTTTCCAAGGACAAGCTAAGTGAAAAGCATCTCCAATCCCAGTTAAATGACTTGCAGGGGGTTAGGAGATTTGATCCATCCAAAGCATTCCAGCATGATGCCAAGGAGAATATTTATCCAAAAGCCCCATTAAAGGATGGTAAGATGATGCTATAAATGGTGGAAGCCTCCTTCATAATGTCTTGTGTGACACGGATTGTGTGGCATCAGTAGTGGTCACTTTCTTGGCTTCTACCTGGTTATACCTGGTGGTAGAGCTCTCAGCCAGTTGATATTGCATACAATTCCCTGTCAAGTGGCTTTGCATTCTGTCCTCAAATATGACTTCATCTATCGGCCGCCTCATCTGATGGTCAAAGCTAAGGCAGGCCATATCTTAGAGAATATAGAACGGTGTAACAAGGCTGAATCTGTCTTTAGATTTGAAACTACGTTTTTGGGTCTGGTTCCCTCTGAGTGTATCTTGGTGACTAGGTACCGGTTTGTTGCTTTCCAAGGGATAGGAACCATATATAGGGCACTGTACAATATACAGCTGGTGTTGCCTTCACACATCCCAATTCCCCATAGGTTTAGAGTTTGGGGGTTGTTGATGTACTATGAGGGTACCCGCTTTGCTAGCTGTTAACATCCCTACTGGTGTCAGTGCATCTCCATTCCCAAAGAATATATATAATTAAAGAATACGAACAGCTATAATTAAAGAAACTTTTCAGTTTCAGGAGAGATTGTCCAACCACCTTGATGTGAATGATGTCTTGAGTCTCCTCAGACAAGATGTTGGAAGAGGGAGAGGGTTTGGTGTGCTGACTTTCGGCATGCTGCTAGACCCTTTTGCTAACCCCCTCCCCCGCATCCCTTCCTCTGCACATGTTTGGGAAGAATGGCTCAATGCAGACCAATGGATTGCCACCAGCTATGGGCAGTGTATGGCAAGCTTTAGGATTCCCTCTCAGCCCCCTCAACAGAAGTTATACTAAAGTGCAAAGTCTGAACTTATTAAGGGTTTGCTCGGCTGTATCCATTAAAGGAAGTCTGACATTCTTAAAGCACGTATATACATGGGGAACTTTATCGTGTGATCTGTCCATTGCAAGATGCACCAAACCCTCTATCCACCAGCTATTGCTACGCATGCTATCATGTACAGCATGACTTTTTTTTTTAAACTCCCCGCTCTCTCATAGTGGTGTTTACGTATTTATGGTCACCCATGCACAATGTTTTGCATATGAACTGCATAGCATATGCTACCCATAGAAAAGAATAGGGCAGTTCCTGTGCAATATGCAATTTAATCGCGTATGCTACAGTCTTTTTTTTTTTTTTTGTTTTTTTTTTGGTTTTTTTTATGCGCATATCTACACGCTCATGTGCATGGAACAATGAAAATGGACTTTCATCGACTCCATTCACTGCATATCATGCAGCCGTGCAATGCATGAGTAATACGTGGTGAAATCGGTCGTGTGAATGAGCCCTAATTTGGAAGATGCCGTGAAGAAAGCCAGCAGGCGGCACTCCTGCAGAGCAAAGTGTGCCCTATGGGAGTTTACTTGTTTGTTTTTTACTGATTCGCCCTGCAGGACTACATTTTAGTTGTGCCCTTGCTAGGAGTTTGGGTGCAGTGAAGCAAATGTCCAAACCTTTTAAGTGGTGGTTGGCAAGAAACCAAAGAGTGCCTTGCGTGCTCATACAGCAGCGAGCAGGATTACTTAATCTACGTCCGGTCTGCCAGCTGCAGCCATGCCACCGTGACTGCCACAGTAGAATCCGAAGTCACATGTCTTCCTGCGGCAGTGATGACATCACATGTGTAGCAGGGCACTGGCAGACTGGAGCTCTGGGGTGATCTGATGAGGGGACTGACTTTTTTTCGCTAAGATTTTCAATGTGTTCTCCCCAGACTGCCCTTTGTAAGGTCCCGTTCAATAATGATGCATATAACCTGTTTTATTGCTTATGTTGAATCTACTAATCTCTATCTTCCATTTCTTTACAGGGAACAGAAACAAGTGCTGAGGAGCCGCTGTCTACCTCTACGCGGCATAGTGGTTTTTTAAATGCAGCCTTTGTATATTTACTGCACAAACCTAATGCGGATTTTAACATAATTGTATAAATAAGTTTTAAACAAACTTTTGTATCTTTTTAATAAACCTTTTAACCATGTATATGAAAGCCTGACCTTTTCTGCTTATAACTGGGCTTCCAAATGCATCGCCTCACCACCAGTGGTCAAAGTGGGTGTCCTAAACATGGCACTACTGTACACCACTGCGCACAAGTTATGTTCACCTCTGTCAAAACTGTCTCCTGAGATGCCCCCTCCAATGCCCACCTCTGTAGCACCAGGTTATGGGGCACATCCCAGTTCAGATGGGAGAAAAGAAATGAGACCAAACTATAAACTATTGTAGGCAAATGGACGAGCCTCCTGTATGGTGGAAATGGCAAGGATTCACATTTATTCACCCCCCCCCCCCCCCCCCCCACCACCACACTTATTGGCATATAGGACTGACTTTAACACTGTATATTCTAGTATCCGGCTAGCACACATCCTAGTAAGTCTTATATTACTGTAAGATCACAAGATAACGTGAGACAATCACTATAAAGTATACTTGTCCCTGTATCGGGTTACCTACATGTGGAATGACTTGTAGCCCCATTTTTTGTAATCACATAAGCAATGTATTTCCTGTGACCTAGCATTATGTATCCAGTTGTGGTGACTAACTGTAACGGACCTGCCCATGAAAAAGGCAAAACCCTCCTACTGCCATTAAGAGATGTTCCCAATACTGCGGATGGTTTTGTGTATATACATACAGAATGCAGTGATGTAAAGTGTTCTATACTGAGAATTAGAAAACAATAAGGCCTCCCTCATGCAGGTGGTTTTGGACAGCATTTAGCGCTGCCTTTTCAGCCCCCCCCCCCCCCCCCCCCCAAACGCTGTACAACGCTCCCATTCATTTCAATGGGGCTGCTCACACATGGCTGAAAACGCAGCGTCTTCAATGCTGTCAAAGCGTTGCATGTTCTATTTTTGGGCGCTTTCAGCCCTGCGTCAGCCACTGAAATAAATGGGCAGCGGTTAGCTATACACAACTTATATTGACTTGATTGGAAGGGCAATTTGATTCTACTGGTTTACAGAAGTTACAGATAAGGGCTCCTACCCACTAGCGGTTTTAACACTGCGATATCGCTGTGGTTTTTAATGCAAATGTCAATGGGACTTTCTAATGTTAAAATTGCAGCGCACAAAAATTGCAAGTTTATGCTTTGCAATTTTTATGTTTTTTTTTTTGTTTTAACATTAGGAAGTCCCATTAAAAAAAAACACCGCTATTGCAGTGTTTAAACAAAAAAATAAGGCTAGTGCATAGGAGCCCTTAGAGTCGTCTAATGCTATTTTTTTGGGGTGTTCAGCTCAGACTGGTGCAGAGTCTTGATGTTATAAGCCTGTTATGACATGAGCTCCTCAACAATCCACTTCCACTGCCTTTTGTGCAGAATTGTGTACACACAGCACTTGTGTTTGTCTGGTTTGCATGTAAATGTGTGCAGTGAACAATCAGTGATAAATTGTTAAGTTGTGGCTGATCGGATCTTTCCTGCAGACCTTAATGATTGGCCTCTGTTTCTACACAATGCAGCAGCAGATGGACATATACCTTCTGGATAGGAAGCGGCTGGAGAAGAGTTGATTAGAGGCACAATGACGTTCCAGCGAATGATCGGGCGGTGCTGGTGCATGCCTAGTGAATGATTGACTAGAGCATGTAATCAGCAGTGACGGAACCATCCATCTTCTGTAAAAAAAAGACCTTTACAGCAAATATCTTACGAAGACCTGTGGGAATGGAGGAGAAAAAAATAATTTTCTGAGCATAAGGTTTTAACGCAGAGAACAAGATGAACAGGTGTCTCTCTTTTTATCGTTCCCTCTCCTGCACTCCCCCACTACCACCTAGCTTGGCTCTCCCAACGCCGTGGCGGGGCAACTCACCCAGCAGCCCCCGTAGGTTCTGGGGAGGGTCCACCATTCTACGCTCAAGGCGCACTGCCGGGTTATAATCTGACGAAGATAGCGACCACGTATACCAGTTGGCTGGCCAGGTAGTAGTAATAGAAGTGTGGTAGGGCCAGTCCTCCCCCGCTCGACAGGAGGCACAGAGTCTCCAATTTAATCCTGGGTGTAGTGCCCCTCCACAGTATGCGCAGCACGAACCCGTGGAGCTTAGTAAAGATTTGTTTTGGGACTAACGTAGGGGAATTATGCAGTGTATATACAGGAATTTTGGTAGTTTCATTTTTAGTACGTTTATTCTGCCCACCAGCGTGAGCAGGAGAGGGGCCCAGCGCGTTGCCACCTCCCCAGCTCAGGAGAGGGACCAGATTGAAGTTGTAAAAAACAGATAATTCCGCTGAGACCTTTACGCCCAAGTAGGTGGTCTGGGTTGTCTAACTCAGCGGGGCGGGCAGAAGGAGCCCACCGCCAATAAATGGGTCTTGTACCAGTTGACCTTAATGCCAGAGTGCGTGCCGAATGCGCCGAATATAGTCAGGGCTGCGTCTAGAGATGCCTCCGGGTCTTGAAGGAAGAGAAGGGTGTCATCTGCGTAGAGCGTTATGCGCTCTTCGTAATTGTTCAGTTTAAATCCCTTCACTGTTGGTGACGTTCGGGTTTGGATCGCAAGAGGCTCTATGGCAAGGGCGAACAAGGCGGGGGACAAAGGGCAGCCCTGTCTTGTACCTCTACTCAAAAGAGAACTGGGCAGAAACATGTGTATTAGTTTTAATGTTGGTCACTGGGGAGTCGTATAGAATCTCGATCCATTTAATAAAGGTTGGCCCGAATCCGAACCGCCGCATCACCACCCATAAGTACTTTCACTCTACTGAGTCGAAGGCCTTTGCCTGATCTATAAAATACCAGAGTACGCTTCCCGCAATTAGTGTGCTTGTACGACAAGTGGTTAAAGAGCCTCCTCAGGTTCATGTCCGTGCTTTTGCCAGGAATGAAGCCAGACTGGTCAGCGTGTATGACCTCGTTCAGTACTGAGTTTATACGCGTCGCCAGTATTTTTGCAATTACTTCTACATCGTTATTGAGAAGGGAAATGGGACGGTAAGAGCCTCAGTCTGTGGGATCTTTTCCTGTTTTAGGGATCATTATTATTAGGGCTTTATGCATTGTGTCCGGTAGTGCCTCCTCCCGCAGAATAGAATTTATATAGTGTGAGAAGTCATGGGGCCAGGGCTTCCACATTTTTTTTTTATACCATTCCCCAGGAGCCCATCTACGCCTGGTGACTTCCTATTTGGGAAGTGACTTAATGGCTTCCGTTATTTCTTCTATACTTAGGTCTCTGTCCAGGTGGGCCACGCTGTCTCCACTCAGTGTGGGGAAGGGAATGTCATCTAGGTACGCCAGGAGCTGCGCTTCAGTGTAGCTCAGTTTGTACAAGTCCCTGTAGAATTGGGCGAAAGTTTGATTGATTCGTTTGGGGTCGTTTAATAGAGTACCCATGCTATCTCGCACTGCTGTAATTGGCGGCAGTGTCTGGTCCTCTCTAGCCAGGTAGGCCAGTAAGTGGCCATTCTTGTCTCCCTGATCAAAGATCCGGTGGCGGGAATACAGAAGTTTCTTCTTGGTGTATTCAACCAGCGATAATTTATATTCCCGCCGCAGGGCACCCAAAATTGTAGTAGTTTCCGGGGAGGGGTCTGCTATGTGTCTAGCCTCTGCTAAGTCTAGGCGGCGTTCCAAGTCCAAACGGCTAGCTCCCAGGGATCTTCTATGCTCGGCGATGGCCGAGGTAAAGGATCCCCTGGTGAAGGCTTTTAAATGTGTCCCATACCACTAGCTCTGAGGCCGTCCCCTCATTGACTTCCCAGTACATTTCAGCCTCTCGTTCTATGTACTCGTGCACTTCTCTCTGTTCCAACCACAGCGGGCTCAGTCTCCACATAGGGCGACTGCCCTCAACTCCAAGGTCAAGAACCAGTTGGAGCGGGGAGTGATCTGAAATGCCTCTGGGCAGGTAGGATATGTCATGAACCATGGGAAGGCAGTCCGGAGAGCCAAAACAGAGGTCTATGCGCGAGAAGGCATTATATGTCGGGGTGTGACATGAGTAGGCTCTGTCATGTGGATGTCGCACTCGCCACACTTCCTGCTATAGGTAGGAGTCGGCCCACCCAGGCAGCCGAACCTGTGCATGAGCAGCTGGAGTGAGACGGTTCCGCACCGGGTCTAAGATCAGGTTGAAATCTCCCATAATTACTATCGGGGCCGCCTCCAGGGGGACCACCCACGCCATCACCTCATGAAGTATTTCAATATTGGCAGGCGGTGGTAGGTAGACAGTTATTATCGTGAGGAGACGCCCGTGAAAGGTTCCCTGTAGGATCAGGTAGCGCCCCCCAGGGTTTGTGTATTTGGCGAAAAGCGAACTGGGCCGATTTGGCTACCAGTATGCTGACTCCCCTGGCATAATTTGAGTAAGCCGCGTGGTACGCTGAGCCTATTGTTGCTCGCTTAAGCGCCAGTGTCCTCGAGCCCCTACGGCGTGTTTCTTGGAGTAGTATCATGTTAGGGGAGTGAGTTTTGAGTCAAAAACCAATGCTCTTTTAATTTTAGCGTTTAGGCCCCTGACCTTCCAGGAGACCAGTTTTAAGTATGTACTAGCCATTTTTAAGGGGCTGGTTATCGTTCTCACAGGTTCCTTGTAAAGTATCCGAAAAAGAGCCGCGCCAAAAACAGCAAATAAAAATTACGGAGCAAGCCAAAATCTGTTCACATTTGCCAACCCCAAACCAATCCCTCCCTTCCCACCCTACCCATCCCCCCGAACTTTGGACAGGTTTCGATCCCATAACTCACGACTTCGTAGGGGGCGTAAGGCCTAGCCCCAAGAGAGTCACCAACAAACTATAACAGAGAAAAAGTCAAACAGTAGCAGCAGTTACAAACATGAAAATGGTATCCCCCTGTGAAGGAACAGAGACAAGGTTATGTGGGTGTGGGCTGCGCCAGTGTGGACTATAGGTACCCAGCACAGGCCGCGGGCGGCATATAGGCCTCTAGTCCGGCCGGGCTCTCACAGTCTAAAGAAAAGAGTAGCTTTAACACAGTCCACATCCCTTTGCAGTTTCATGGTCTTCAGCTGCCGGCCTTCTTGTCTAAGATGGAGGGAGAAGGAGTAGGGGGAGGGAAAAAATGGGAGAAGAGAGGGAGGAGAAAGGATGGGGAGTGGGAGGGGAGTGGGAAGGGAGGGGGAAGGGCGGGGAGAAGGGAAGGGGTCCTCCTCCGCAGTTACAGTACAAAAGAGAGGGGAGCTTTGGCCGGCCAGCCGCATCAGGTACATATTTTCGGAAGTCTCACGACATAAATCAGTTTTGTTCAAGCCAGTTTAGGAATGTTCCCCGGGTTTTCAAAAAAGTGGGAGCGGTTATCCTTGATCACCTTTAGCCTAGCAGGGTATAGCATGGCGTAGACCAGTTGCTTCGAGGCGCAGCGTTTTCTTTACTTCTGTAAATTTTTGCCGCCTCTGTTGCACCTCTAAGGAGAAATCCGGAAAGATACGGATTGTTTGTCCGTCAACTCTAAGTGGTTCTCTCTCGGTTAAGTGTCAGGATTTTGTCTCTGTCCCTTGATGGAATGCGGTGAGCCCTCTCAACACAAAATAAGGGGGACAGAGAGTTGGGGCCAACTCCTGCTTGAGTAGCGATTCCAGGAAGTCGCAGGGATCTCTGCCCTCAGCGCCCTCCGGCAATCCTATAAATCTGAGGTTGCATCTGCGCAGGCGGTTCTCCATATCGTCCATTTTCTTCCGCTGCGCCACGAGGTTAGAGCTAAGGGTGCGCACCTGTTCTGAGAGTGGTGTAACGATGTCCTCTAAGTTAGAGACTCGTGTCTTGACCTCTGTTGTGCGCGCTCTCAGCGTTTGGACGTCTGCTCGCAGTAGCCCAAAGTCCGACTGCAGTGTGTCAATTTTTTCCGTGAGGGCAGAGCGTGACTCTGTGATTGTCTTCAGTACGTTGGCAATAGTCGGGCCGGATATGGAGGGCGAAGCTGGTGTGGCTCCCTCAGAGGGTGCGCTCTGTGGGCTGGAGGGCGCGTTAGGTCGGGCGTCCGCTGAGGTGCTGGGCTGGGAGTACTGCTGCAGCTTGCTAGTTATCTTAGCTTGCTTGCTGGGCGCCATCGCGCTAGGGAATAGTAGTAGGGGATGTCCGCAGGCTTGAACCTGTAAGATGTCACGGGGGGTTCATGCGCAGTTTAAGCTTTAATACATAGCTATTGGGGTGCAGTCATAGTGTAATGGTATCTGTGCGTCACGGACGCGCTGCCTCCGGGCGGCATCTCAGAGCTTGGTCTATAGGTGTATGTAAGACAATAAGCTATGGTCCCGGGGTACCGCTGATGAAGGGGGTTCGCAGGTCCGTCAGGAGACCAGACGCATGGGAAGAGGGGGGGGGGGCAGTCAGTTGCCTCTGTGCCCCTTTGTTTGGGAATAAAGTTCTCTCCCGGGAGGGGGGGGGGGGGCTCCACGTGCGGTGCTCTTCGCTGTATGCTCAGCTCCTTTTGCCCTCCCTCACTGCCCCCTGCGGCTTCGACTCCTCTCCCTTACACCTCCTGTCTCCCCTATTCCAGATGGTGTTTGGCTTGGAGGGAGGGGGGGGTGTCTGCCAGCCTGGGATGATGGTCGTGCGGCAGCCTCGGGGGGCTTCTGGTGCCCCAGATATAGTACTGCAGTCCGGTGGGGGCGAGGGGCGCAGGGTCCCGGGTCGCGGCGGCCGCCGCGGCACTCACCCGGTCCGCAGCTGTACAGGGTGGGCTACCCAGCCTCTCCTCTTCCTCTGGTGTCCTTTGGCTGGTCCCCCCTCCTGTCTGCTGGGCAGGAGAGCCTGCGGTTCCCCACTTCAAGTCGCGGCTGGCCGGCACTTCCTGGGCTGCTAGGCCACGTCCCCCAGACTACTAAGATTTACCCAGGAATGGCAGCATATTACGGGTAACCCGTGGGTTCTTCAGCTGGTATCCCAGGGGTATAGGATAGAGTTCTTCGTCCGGCCCCCAAATAATTTCAGGGTTACCCCCACGCAATCCCCTGTTCTGCAGGATATTTTCAAGAGGGAAATCGTCAATTTGCTACAAATGAGGGCGGTAGTCCGGGTCCTCACGGTAGAGCAAGGCTTCGCATTCTACTCTCCCCTCTTCCTCATTAAAAAACCAAGCGGCGGCCACCAGATGATCCTCAACCTGAAGGGCCTGAACAAATACATTATCTATAAAAAGTTTAAAATGGAAACCGTCAGGTCAACAGTAACTCTAATTAGAAAGGGGTACTTTATGAGCACAGTCGATCTGAAAGATGCGTACTATCACGTCCCAATCCTGCCGGAACACAACAAGTACCTGCGATTTGCGATCAGGATAGGAAGCCGCGTGTGCCACGTCCATTTTCAGTGCCTACCATTCTGCATATCCCCGGCACCCAGAGTTTTTTCCAAGATAGTGGCAGAGATGGTGGCGCATCTTCACGTATCAGGCGTTAACATCATCCCCTATCTGGACGATTTCCTATTAATAGGATCCTCGCAAAAAACCCTCAAAGAGGATACCGCTCGAGTCATCTCCCTATTTCAGAGACTCGGGTGGGTGATAAATTTCCATAAATCTAGTCTCCTCCCCGAGACCTGCAAAACCTTCCTGGGGGTCCGGATAAGCTCTGAGTCGCAGACCTTATCCTTGCCACCACCCAGGCAGGCAGCACAAAAATGCGGCCAGAAGAGACAGATAACAATTAGGGATGCGATGAGACTCCTGGGCCTTATGACATCATGCATCAACATTATTCCATGGGCCCAGGCACACTCAAGAACGCTCCGGAGGGCCATCCTGGGCAACTGGGATGGGGCAACGACCTCCCTGGACACCAGGATGCCCATGTCACCATCGGTCACACGGTCCCTTCGCTGGTGGCGGTCAGCACACAACCTAAATGCAGAATCCCCGTGGGTGGCGGAACCCTTCATTTGCATAGCCACCTACGCGAGCCAGCTTGGCTGGGGAGCACAAGTAGGGCAACGCCTGCTCCAGGGCGAATGGGGTCCAGGGTTGAGAAATCGGACCTCAAATTTCAGGGAACTCAGGGCCATCTGGGAGGCACTACACAGAGCTCAGGACACCCTAAGGAATAAGCACGTTAAGATCTCTGATAATATGACTGCCGTTTCCCTTGTTCGCCACCAGGGAGGCACCAGGAATTTCCACCTACTGAAGTTGACAGCCCGGATTTTCCGGTGGGCCGAGGCTACGTACAGTCCCTGACGGCAGTCCACCTCAAGGGGTCCCAGAACTTAACAGCTGACTTTCTCAGCCAAAGACGTCTAGACCCCAGGGAATGGTCCCTGAATCAGGTAGAATTCCAACACATTATAGACACCTGGGGCAGGCCACAGGTGGACCTTTTTGCGAATGGTCAAAATACAAAATGCCCCATCTACTTTTCCCTCAATCTGAGGGACAGGGACGAGGGGATAGACGCTTTCTCCCAGAGCTGGGACATCAGTCTGGCCTACGCCTTCCCACCCATCCCCCTGATCCCAAGGGTCTTGCAGAAGGTCCAACAAAGTCACATGACCCTCATTCTAATCGCCCCATACTGGGAAAAACGGGCATGGTTTCCAGTGCTCCTAAGACTGGCCATCGTGGATCCGATCCACCTTCCAGCCAGAAAGGATCTCCTAGCGCAGGGCCCAGTGTTGTGCCCCAATTTAGAGAGGCTGAACCTCACAACATGGATATTGAGGAACAGACACTGCTGAGACAAGGTCTGTCCACCAGAGTTATTGCAACTCTACGCCAGTCCCGCAAACCTGTTAATTCGGCTATCTACAATAAAATATGGAAAACGTTCTCCTCCTGGAGGGGGCTGGAAGTCTCCAATCTTGTCACCTCGGTGGCAGAGATCTTGGACTTCCTCCAGGAGGGTCTAGATAAGAACCTAAGACCAGGGACCCTTAAGGTACACGTTTCGGCCCTCTCTGCCATTCTGGACCAACCACTAGCAGAACATAAGACTGATCCGCAGGTTCATGAAAGCAGCGGAGAGAATGAGGCCAGTATGCCGCAGTACGGTCACCCCCTGAGACCTGAATTTAGTTCTCCAGAGCCTCTGTAGCCCCCCTTTGAGCCCATCGACCAGATATCAATCAGGTGGCTAACCTCAAAAACCATATTTCTAGTCGCGATCACGACAGTGAGGCGGGTAAGCGAGATCCAGGCCCTGTCATGTAAAACGCCATATCTGCTAGGCCTGGATGATAGGATCATATTAAAAACGGACCTCTTCTTTCTACCGAAGGTAGCCTCGAAATTTCACAGGCAGCAGGAAATCATCCTTCCATCATTCTGTCAGGACCCCAAAAACGATAGGAAAAGAGATTATCATAGCCTGGACGTAAAGAGGGCCATCCTATGTTATTTAGAGCAGACATCATCCTTTAGGAAGGCTGACCATCTTTTTATTCAATTTCAGGGGCCGGGCAGAAGAAGAGCGGCTTCTAGGAGGTCCATTAGCCGCTGGATAAAAACAATCCAGCAGGCCTACTCTTCCAGCGACAGACCAATCCTGGAAGGACTCAAGGCCCATTCGACCAGAGCAGTATCCGGCTCCTGGGCAGAGAGGGCTATGGCTACGCCGGATCAAATATGCAGGGCGGCCACATGGTCCAACCTGCATACATTTACCAAGCACTATAGGCTGAATACGGACCTCTCCTCCGACCAGTCGTTTGGGAGGAAGGTCTTGCAGGCAATAGTCCCCCCCTAGGAAGTAATCTGGTATAACTCCAGGTATGCCGTCATGATGACGCCGGGGAAATGGAGTGAATTTCTTACCGAAAATTCCTTTTTTCCAAGTCATCATGACGGCACGTTATTCCCTCCCAAATAAGCACACATATACGTCTATGATCATGTGGGTACGGATATGTAGCCCAGAGGCTCCTACATATGACTTTCATGCGATAATTCTTGCATAATATCTTTTGTTAAAGTTCGGGTGAGCTACCCTCCTAATTATGTTCAAACAGGATTAACTATGTTGTCTTTTTCTTGGAGCAAATAAAATATCTTCCCTGGTTAACCGTGACATGTCCATGTAAGTAATTTGGAAGACACTGGAGAATGGGAGGCAGGAGGAGCCTTTTCAAGTCTCTTGCTTCCTGTCCCTACAAGGTCAAGGTGCAACCTCCAGGTATGCCGTCATGATGACTCGGGGAAAAAGGAATTTTCAGTAAGAAATTCACTCATTTTCTCACAATGTAGCAGCCTACAAAACATTGCTAATGTGAAATAACCCATTGGAAAGCATGGGCATCACATACATGCGATTTTGTAGCACTGCCGCTTCGTGAGAAAATCGTGTGATTTTTTTCGCCCATTTGAAAGCGCCTAGTGCCCAAGCATCTCGGACACCACATGGACAGCTCGCACAAGCATTTGCTTATCTTTATCCATCGCAGATGAGAATTCTCATACATGTTTAGAGGAAAAAGGAAAAAGAACACGCCTCATCTTGGTGTAGTCCCCCCCCCCCCCCTTCCTTTTTGGAGGCCCAAAGATTGCATGCAGTTTTCAGTAGTAGCCTGTTAAGAATTTAATTTGCAAATGTACAAAAATCTAACAATTTTGGTGCATTTGCCATCATACTATTGTGGTCACGTTGTCTCAATGCTCACATGTGATGTCATGGGCCTACATCGTACAAGGCCGTGTCAGGTGTACATTTCTATGTAAACCTTGGAACCACCAAGGGGACACAACGATAATCTTGAGATACTGCTCTACTAACTTGACATAGAAAAAACTAAGGAAGTGACAGATGAATAGGTTGTAGCATTTTTAATTGACTTTGTGTAAAGGATGATGAGTCCTGAGAAGGGAGGCAGCTGCCTGGAATCAAACCTACAATTGGAGGGGGAGGGGGGGGAATGAAGGAACGGTTTACAGTTGATACCATTTATACAAAATAGCCAGTGTTCTGACGGGTCCCGGTAAATATACAAGTATCGGGATATCACAGTGTCATTCTGCAGTTATCACAGAACCAAGACAAGTTAGAAACAGCCACTTATAATTTTTAGTAGCATTATCAGACAACTGGGTGGTGCTTGTGGACAGCATAATATCAGATCCGATCCCCTACTTCTAAGACCCCATTCACACAGCAGTCTTTGTAAGCCAAAACAAGGAGTGAGTCCAAAATATGGAAGAGCTACAATTTTTTATTTTATTTATTTATTTTTTTAGCCCTGCAGCTTCCAATTATTGGCTTACAGATACTAAGTTAAGTTTTCATATGTTCACACTCGTGTATAATTCAAAAGCCAGGAAAGCTCCTAGCATATATGCATATTATCCACTTCATGGCATTTCACCCCCCAGAGACCTAAAAGTTCTGTCAGGGTGGGGATACAGCGGTATACACTTTATCTGCAGGATATAATGGCTTGGTAGACTATGGTAGTCTATCGAGAGGTGTTTCCCCTCACTACCTTCTACAAAAAGTCACATGGATGGGATCAGTTAATGTAACATGGGGGGTCTATGTATGATGGATGCCTCTGTATTCAATAGAGTTGCATCTACCCTGCGGCATTTATCCACCCCTAATGAAGTTTTCATTTAAAAGCGAATACATGTTAATATCTTAATATAATCCAACACTTTGAAAATCTATTTACATTTAACTCTTTACATTACAAAAGGCAAATACAAAGGAAACCATAGACTAGACACTGCAAGTCATTTACTTCTGTCATGTTATATACATACATTCTACTGCAGAGTTAGTGTAAAATTATAGTAAACTACTACACTTTAATATAAATTAACACAATTGTTTTATGTCTGGTTTGACTGTTGAATAGATAAGACGACCAGTTTGAAAATACAAAGGATTATTATAGCCATTCTGGCATGTACGGGTTTCCATTGGATATTAAAGTACACCGGCCTCCTCGGTTCTAAGATCTGATTAATAATGTAAATGGCTTCTAGTGGGAAAAAATAGCCAAATCCTCTCTTTACAGGAATGCTATAATATTTTTTTTTTTTTTAATTGATTGACTATAAAACATGAAACGAGGCATTTACTAATAGCCTGATGTCTTCAGAGTAGCACTAATGTGTCTATAAGAAGCAATTCTGCCTTTCCTGAACAAAGTTGCCGGTCCAAACAGGGACACGTGGCTAGACCCATGGCCTCCATTAAACACACTGCATATGCCACTATCTTGGGCCACATGTGTTATTCAATGGATGTAGGGGTCCACCTGCAACAACCACCTTGGTCACTGCAGTGGGATCGGAAGCCATGTGTTTCCACAAACACAGTAGGTCTTCGACCTGGTGAATCCCTCTAATCTACTATTGATGGGCTATTCTTATGATAATAGTGTAAAGGTTGGCAACATTGTTTTTGTTAGTCTGGTATAGTAAATTAAATTAACCATTGGTATGACCTAACATCAATATGTCTACTTTGGAGAAATTACAAAAACTTGAGTGTTTCTCACTTATCTGTTTCTGATTAGTAACATTCTTCTGATTTTTCTATACTGAATTTACATATTATGCCGTTAGCAATGCAATAGTAGTCGAACACTTCCATCAAATACCCAAGCTTGGTCTCCCATGGGCTCTCTAAGCAGTAGGGAACAGCAATAGTACAAGTAGACCATATATAACATGATATCCTACACAGTGGTACAATATGAGTGGGTTGTGGACCTTGGGTATTGCTTTAGAATCGGGCTATACATTCTGTTCTATACAATGTAGCTTGTATGTGGACATGTTATAATGAAAAATCTGCTATGAAGCCTTTAAATGGCCTGTGCCTAAAATTGCTACATTTCTGCTAAAATGATTCTCGGAGCATATAATAAATATAAATAACTAGTAGTGTCCATTTGTCACTGAGTACCAGGCACAATAATAAAGCTATCATGGCAGCTGTATAATTATAAACCACATTACTAGCCCAGTACTATCACAAAACAAAAGCTTTATATGTGATATTGGAGTAAAATCTGATTTTGAAATGACGACTTTTTTTTTGGCTTGTAGATACGACTAGGCCTATGTAACTCAAAATTGCATAGCAAGCAAAAGTAAGACACATCCCAAATCATAGACTTCGTAGTCTACCACGTTGGCATCATATCTGGAAACCACATTCTTCCAAGGTGCTTTGAAACTTCATAATGAATTTGCTCCAGGTTGTACTTGTTGTCTGGAATAAGTACTTCCTCCATAATAGAGAGCTGTGTCAGTCTTCTCCCACACATTTTTACAAACTCAACAAATGCGCTGCAAGATACTTCACACTCTCCAAGGCCAATGGCAGTCAAGTTTTTGCAACGGTCAGCTATACGAATCAGCTCATCGTCCAAAGGCTGAAGTCCATTTGCGCAAACGACCAGTTCAATCAGTCGAGGACAGTTCATGCCTATACGACCTAGCATTGCCTTGCTCACAGCCCGGCCAAAATACAGATGAGTAACGGGAGTCTCCTCTCGGAAAAATGCATCAAATTCCTCTTCGTACAGGAAGAAGTACATAACAATATTGACTTTTGGAGAGTGCCTGATAAGGGCATCCCAGCTTTGTTTCTTTATGGTGTGAAATTGTGTTTGACCTGGATTTTCGCTGACCACATCAATGCGAAGGTGTTCAAGACGGACATGCTTTTCAGTTGATAGAGCCAAGAGTAATTCATCGCTTAGAAGATGGTAGTTCAGGGCCAGTTCTCTAAGTCCATGACACTGATCAGCTACACACAATATCCCTATTAATAAAACAAGAATCATCATTTTAGACCAGCATGTATTAATATTTCTAAGCCATGTAACCCCTACATAAATAAAATACCTCAAATGTACACCGAAGCTATGATCCTACAGCATGCTGCACATTCAGAGCGTGTATGTAATATATATTATATATATGTGTATATATATGTGTGTATATATATATATATATATATATATATATGTGTGTGTGTGTGTGTATATATGTATGTATATAATTCAGCAGCACTACATACAGTGGTGCTTGAAAGTTTGTGAACCCTTCAGAATTTTACATATTTTTTTGCTTATTTTTGACCTAAAACTACATCAGGTTTTTACACAAGTCCTAAAAGTAAAAAGATAAAGAGAACCAAATAAAATAAATGAGTCAAAAATATTAGACTTGGTCAATTATTTATTGAGAAAAGTTATCCAATATCATGTCTGTGACTGTCAAAAGTATGTGAACCTTTGGGACAAACAGATAATTTGACGGTGACATTAGAGTCTGCTGTTTTTTCTCAATGGGTTGACAAATAGGTGTGAGTGGGCGACCTGTTTTGTTTAAAGTACAGGAATCTATCAAAAGCTGATTTCCACAACACGTTTGTGGAAATGTATGATGGTACGAACAAAGAAGATTTCTCAAAACGTCAGAAAAAGAGTTGTTGATGCTTATCAAGCTGGAAAAGGTTACAAAGTCATCTCTGAAGATTTGGCCTGCACCAAAACTCAGACAGATTGCGTACAAATGGAGGAAGACCATTATTACTCTCCCCAGAAGTGGTCGACTGAGAACAATCATGCCAAGACCAAAGCATATAATAGTCTACAAAATCACAAAGAAACCTAAGGTAACCTGTAAGCAACTAGAGGTCTTTCTCACATTGGTTAATGTTCATGAGTCCACCCTCAGGAATACACTGAATAGCAATGGCCTGCATGGCAAGATTACAACAAGAAAGCCGATTCCAAAAAGAATCTTGATGCTTGTCTGCAGTTTGCTAAAGATCACCTGGACAAGCCAATGTTTTTTGGATGGATGAGTCCAAAAATAGAGCTTTTTGACCAAAAAGACAATCATTGTCTAGAGAAGCAAAACCACTGCACTTCAGCATAAAAACCTGATAGCATCTGTGAGACACAGTGGTGGTAGTATCATGGTTGGGACTGTTTTGTTGTATCTGGGCCAGGACAGCTTGCCATCATTGAAGGAACAATGAATTCTGAATTGTACTACAAATTCTAAAGGAAGATGTCTGGATATCTGTCTGTGAACTGCATCTCAGGAGAATGTGGGTCATGTAGCAAGACAACGACCCAAAGCACACAAGTCATTCAACAAAAGAATGGTTGAAGAGGAATAAAGTTAAAGTTTTGGAAGTCAAAGTCCAGACCTAAATCCTATAGAAATGTTATGAAAGGACCTGAAGCAAGTGGTTCATGGGAGGAAACCCACCAACATATCAGAGGAGAAGCTGTTTTGTACAGAGGAATGGTCTAAAAGTCCAGGACTAATCAACAGTTACCGGAAACCTTAAGATGCAGTTGTTGTTGTACAAGGGCGTCACACCAGATACTGAAAGCAAGGGTTCTCATGCTTTTGGCACACACAGACATGTGATATTAGATAATTTGTCTCAAATAATTGACCAAGTCTTATATTTCTGACTCATTTGTTTAATTTAGTTCTCTTTTATTTACTTTTAGAACTTGGGGGAAAATCTGATGTAGTTTTAGGTCAAATATAACCAGAAATAGGTCTCTGCATAGAAAAGCTCAATAGACAATGCTTTTCTATACAATTTAAGAAATCTAAGTATACCTATGGGTGGTGGATGCCAATAGGGGACACTCTGTTGGCATCCGTTGAGTAAACAACGCCTTGTGCATATATTTCACATACGCGCTGGAAGCTTTCCTTGTACATACTATACACTGCATGTTCATGATATGTACAAAGATGTATTTTGATAGACACAGTTTAAGGTGTGTTTTAGGAAAGACAGCACAAAGCCACCAATAAAATAGAATAAGAATTTCAAAAATGGTAATTATGCGATACAACTATAATGGGAAAAAATATTCTAGCTTCGGTGAGTAATAGAAACTACTATATCTTACCGGCAGGGGACACATGAGGGCAGCTGCTCATTTTCAGTAGCTTCAAGGTGTCGCTGTTGTTTGCAACTAAAACCTTTAACGATGGGTCATCCACTGGAGTATCGTCAATCTTTATTGAAGACAGTGACTTTGAGTTGACAAAGACTACAGTGAGTGCAGACACGAAATGGGACTGAAACAGAGAAGGTATTGTTACTACTTCTACAAGCTAAGGTTTATACAGGTTTTTAGTGTCATGAAGAAGTGATTAGCAATTACAAATGTTCGGAACATGAATCTGCTCCTCCTATAATAAGTGACTCTACTACGCATTGTAAAACCATATACGCTGCAGCAACCGGACAGGCGCAATGTACATGTATTGTCTCTATCCCACTTTATTTCTTACTGTTATCCAGTAAGAAATGTCTGGAGGGTGGAAGAACTCCCACCAGTATGCAAGTTGCTGTGATAAATTGTATGATTTCCACTTTAACCAACTTATGTTTCTATATGTACACTATTTGTAAAAAGAAGAAAAAAATGAAGCATCTAGAAGGAATTGTCATTTTGATGCAAAACACGGCATGCAGTTACATCTCAGGCAGATAGGCAAATGATTAGAGTTGCAGCATGATTAGATGAACGGTCTTGTCACCTGAGGCCTTACAAGTGGTTTCACCCTGGCCTGCAAAAAAACCACTCACAGGCTCGTCTTAATAAACAGAAATACATGCCAGTCCTGGGGGCCTTCCAGAAGGGCCCTGGCTGTCATGATAATCAAATGGCGCCTCGTGATCTCAACAGCGGCCGTGTATGGAGTGGGCTCAGCTTCTGAACCCGTACCATGTTAACCCGATGTGCCTGGGATGTAAATACATGTCCTGGTGTTAAGTAGTTAAAAGGGTTTCCTCCTGCTAGGACCCCATGTAATTTTCATGGCGAGGCAGAAAATGTTTAATTTTCCTTAAAAGAAAGTGGGTATGTTAGCAGCATATTTTTTACCGTTAAACTTGAGAACAATGGCGGTTGCTGCCCCCATAAGAATGATATGGGTGTCCATACTTTTGCCTGGGTCTAATCTCGCTGACTGCAACAAACATAAGCAGGGTCTTTTGAGAATATGGTACATTAGCTACATTTTGTGGTCTTGGAGTGTCGAAGCTTTGTGAGGGAAGGACCACCAAGGGCTTACAATGGCTTACTAGGTAAGAATAGGCAACGTGAGAGAAGACCAGTGGTGTGGTGTTGGGGGATCTGTGAGCGCCCTTGGGTCATAACTGTGACCCATCTATAGCTACATCACTGAGAGGGTACTACAGTTGTTTTCGGGTCGCTGCGGCTGAAAAAAGGTACTTTATTAAGGTGACCATAGTTTTTTCTTTGCAAAGGGGGGTTGCTTCTCATATAGGAACACTATTCACTTCACAAAGCAGAAGGTAAAGCCTCTGCCATAGTGTGCACAGCTCTGTGCCTGTCTCTCTCTTTCCCACAGAGGCATGATGTTACACAAAGAGCCTTTATGACCCGCATTACCATGGTAACAGTCCGCTATTGTTATCTTTAAATACACAAAATAGTCATCTATGCTTAATACAAATCTACAAATATAAAGTGCAGTATAATTTCTGTTATTTTTACCTTGGCAACGTTCATGAAACTGGGTTTTGCCGTTGATATTAACCCAAGAGTTTTAATGGAACAATTTACGAGCTGAGAGAGAATGTCGCACGCTGCTTCTGCTGATTCTGTGCAGCTATCAACCTGAAAAAAACAACAGAATACAATGAATCATGTGGCACTTAGAATTAGTAAACTAGGGGGATTGGGAATAGGGGTCTTTCCTTAAAGGGTTTTTCTAGGCAGCACCCTCTATCAGAAACAGGATAAACCACGGTTGGAGAAGAAGCTACTGCTCCGACCCCTTTGTAGTGGTGGGTGCTGCAATTGCAAGTACAGCTCTCATTGAAATCAATGGGATCCAAGCCTGCAATTACAAGCAGCGGCCACAACAAAGGGGTCGGAGCAGCGGCTTCCACTCCGACCCCGATGTATCCTGGCACTGACAGCGGAAACTGTCTGGAAAACCTCTTTAAAGAGGAAAAGGAATAATTATATTCTACAAGACATAACAATTCTTCTGTTATTACTCCTGGTAATGTATAAGCATGTGGAAGAGGTTTAATCAAATTTCATCCATATGCTTCAGAAAAAATCCACACAGAACCCTCAGGATGTGGATTTATGTGAAGTTTAGTACAGATTTTGCCCTTTACTATACAAAGGATGAAATCTGTTGCAAATCCACAGCACTTTTGCAACCAAATCTGCAGCAAAAAACACATCACTTGGTGCATTTTTTTTACCACTGCGCATTTTCAGCAGATTCACAGAAAATCCTTCATGGATCGGCCTCATGTGGCCGTACCCTATATGTGTGTGAAAAGGTATTCAGATGTTTGGGTTATATTTTTTCTACCTGTTATTTAGTCTAGATTTACACCATGTTTTCAAACATATAAAGGTGCACTACAAAATAAGGGGATGCAGTACTGATAGTGGATATCTTTTTCTTCTGACAGACACAAACATAAGCTTGGCTCTGTTATCTCATCTATGTAGGTGGCTTGGTTTTGGCATCATCTATACAATAGGTTCTGTTCTGGTATCGTATTTCTGCAGTAAGCTTGGTTCTTTTTCCATACCTATGTAATAAACTTTGTTCCGTTATGGTATCTATGTAGTAAACTTTGCATTCTGGTACCGTATCTATGTAGTAAGCTAGGTTTCGGTACAGTATCTATACAACAGATTAGTTCTATTATCGTATCTATGTAATAAGCTTGGTTAATGTTTTTGTATCTGTGTTGTACGTTTGGTTTTATTACCATATCCATGTAGTAAACTTTGTTCTCCTATCGTTTCTGTGTATATACAATTTGCCTATCACCTTCTGCTCTCATTTAGCTTCCTGTGAGCCATATTGATGTACTAAATATCTGAGGAACTTAGGAGAAAAGCTGTTAGTATATTGCAAACTGCTCAATTTAATTCAATGATATTCCAGCAGTAAAACTGAACATGCATTATTGCATAGATGGAAGGTGGGTCCTCAGAACCAATTCCACTGGTGTGCCCTATGTATCCCAGTCCAACAATGGCTACTCGTTATAGTGCTACGAATCATACCTTGAAACTAACATACTGAAGATGGTCCGCATGTCTTTTAATGATTTGCTGGATGAGATCAGGGTGAGTAGACTTCAAGTATGACGTAGCCGGCTGGTTTAGTTCAAACTCAAACTTTCTCCATAGCTCGGGAATATGGAAAACTTCATTCCAACGGCGACAAACAGATGATGCACGAGCCCTGTCAACAAGTGGGAGGTACTGAAATATATGCAAGACTACGTGGTGTGGCAGACTTCCCCAGTCCAGCATACAGGACTGCATTTGAGAGTACTGAAGTTTAGGTGACAGATTGTCCTTTTTTTGTTTTTTTATTCTTTTTGGTCCTTCAACAACTTGGCTGTCAATCGTAACAGTTAGTCGACCTCGTTTCATTCTGGAGAGGGCAAAAGCATAATAAAAATAGTTAAGGAAAATCAAAAACAAACTTTGCTTGCAGAATACTTTTTCTTAAAGACATCAACTATTATTGCAGTAGGTAAAAACTAACGAGGCCAACCGTACGCCAAATCCATGCATGCATTTTGACTTCTATAAACAAAACATTGCTCTACCGATTAAGCATTAATCAGCACAGAATATTTAACCCACATACATAAAAATACTCAGCACAATTGAATTCACCTTAGACTACAGTAATTCAAGGGTTGAACACCATAAGCACATCTTTTCCTCTTTCCCTAGAGTAAGAAGTGTATTTCCAAAAAGGGAAACAAATTTCTTACCTAAAAAATGCTTCCAAGTTATAGCTTGTACTTGATGAATGAACTGAGGTAGCCGCTGCCATGGGGCATTCACCAGCATCCGTCCACTTTGACCTCCTACCTCAGATGAATACCATAAAAACAAGCCCGTCAGAAAATATTTAGACTAGAAGAAGATACTCACATTTAACAACAAACCATACTTTCACTAACATACCGTATATACTCGAGTATAAGCTGAGTTTTTCACATTTTTTTGTGCTGAAAAAGCCCCCTCGGCTTATACTCGAGTCAGGGAAGGGTTAAAAAAAAACAAAAAAAAACTCCATACTCACCTCCCAGCCGGCATCTGTGTCCCCGGTGGCGGTGCGGCAAGCTGCTACAATCCTCCCAGCTGTACTCTCTGCACGGCTCTGTCATTCCCTGCCGTCAGTGCTGTGATTGGCTGTGAATGATCGAGCGCTGGCTGTGATTGGCCGCAGCTCGATCCAATCACAACTCTTTCTTCCACAGCGCTGACAGCGGGAAATGACAGAGCCGAGCAGAGAGGACAGTGGGGAGGATTCTAGCAGCTTGCCCCACCGCCGCTGGGGACACAGACGCCGGCTAGGAGGTGAGTATGGAGTTTTGTTTTTTTTTACCCAGCATATACTCAAGTATAGCTCGGCTTATACTCGAATCAATAAGTTTTACCAGTTTTTTGTGGTAAAACTTATTGACTTGGCTTATACTTGGGTCGGCTAATACTCGAGTATATACAGTATGTAAGGCCGGGTTCACATCTGCACTGGAACCTCCGTTCCTTTTTCTTCTGGTAAAGCGCTGGGCAGTGGAGCAGAAACTGAACACACCCCATTATTGTAAATGAGGTGCATTGGGAATTGCTCAGTTCCCTCAAAAGACAGATTTATTCGGCAAGGGGATTCCCCTTTCCTGCTCCCCAAACTGAGCAGGAAAACAGAACCCCTGACCCAGATGTGAAAGCAGCCTGAAAGACACAAATCTCTTTGAATGGTTAAAACACCAAGTACAACCCCAATTCCAAAAAAGTTGGGATACTATGTAAAATGTAAAGAAAAATGTGCAATGATTTGGAAATCTCCCCTCACTTCCCAGACGTTTACCGACTGTTATAAAAATAAAAAGGGGATACTACACAATGGTAGACATGGTCCCGAGCCAACTTTTCTGAGATGTGTTGCTGCCATCAATTTCTAAATGAGTCAATTTTTTCAAATAAAATGGAAAAATGTCTCCCTTCACCTTCTGATATGTGTTCTATGTTCTATTGTGAATAACATATGGTTATATGAGATTTCAAAATCATTGCAGTCTTTTTTTTCTTCATATTTATTTACATTTTACACAGCGTCCCAACGTTTTTGGAGTTTGGAGTTTTTTTTGTTTTTTTATATGAGCCAACCAACAATATGTGTTTATTCCAAACAGGATTCTGGTCAATACAAAACTCTGGTACAATCTATAGTCAAACATCACATCCAAATGTGCTCACTTGCGCATCAAAGTGCACTCCTCTGGGCAGACTTTCTACTACATTTCGATATTTAGCTACAGGGATTTGCATCCAGAAGGGTGTCAGTGACATCAGTTACTGTTTTTCTTTTTGCTGCAAAACCATTTTTAGAAGGTCCTTAGCCTGAATATTTTCTGCAAAGATATGATTATGCAATTTACTAGAACTAAGAGGCCCAACCAAAACAATGCAGAATTATAATCTTGCTTTGACCAAACTTTATTGCTGGCAATGTATGCACTGGCTACATTCTTCTATAACCTGCCAAACACAAATTCATCCATCAGACTTATCATATTTGTGCGTAAAAGGGTTGTAACCTTAATTTCTCCCCTTATAATGTTCTTGTGTACCCCTTTATGTTTATTGTTTCCCTGTTGATGTACCATCACTGCTGAGAAGGTGCTGCACTGCACACCTGTTTTGTCTTCTGCAGACATGACTGGTGGGCTCATGTATGCCGCAGCATCTCCAGTCCTTGCCAGTGATGCTGGGCCATAGAAAATACAAGTGTGCCGATGACACAAAGCTAAGAGAGATGGCTAATAGAGATGAGCGAGCATGCTCAGATAAGTGCTCAAGGCGGCAGCAGGGGGTAGCGGGGGAGAGAGTGAGACATCTCTCTCTTCCCCCCTCCCCCTTGCTAGCACCCGCTCACCCCCCCCCCCCCCCCGAGCACGCTCGGACAAGAATGCAGTTACTTGAGAAGAGCGGGGCTCGCTCAAGTAACTGACTTATCCGAGCGTGCTCGCTCATCTCTAATGGCTAGCACTAGAGAAAAGAGAGGATTCAAAAAGATCTGGACATGCTTGCACAGTGGACGGCGACTAACAGAATAGTATTTAGTAAGGAGAAATGCAAGGTCCTACATCTGGACAAGAAAAATGAAAGAAGCACATACAGAATGGGAGCCATCGGGCTAAGCAACAGCACATGTGAAAAAGGCTTGGGTATACACAGATTGAACATGAGTCAACAGTGTGATGCAGTAGCAAAAAAGGCAAACACTATTCTGGGATGTATTATTAGAAATATAGAATTCGATCACATGAAGTAATTATCCCCCTATACTCTTCCTTAGTCAGACCGCATCTAGAATATTGTGTCTTATACTCACCTGGTCTCTCTTCCTACAGTGTCCTCCAGTGGAGTCAGCAAGCAGCCAGCTTGAATCTTTTCAGAAGGCTGTCTGTGTGCACTCAGATTTATGTCTATGTGGGCATGCTGATTTTGCCTGGGGACACCGCAGGAATCAGAGCATGGGTAAATATTAGATACAGGACCCCGGACTTTACATCACCGAAACTATAAACACGATAACTTAGTTCATGGTGCTTATAGATGACAAGTTCCCTTTAACTTGTGAGTGGCTTTTTAAATTTAGATTTCTTTAAACTAGATACCTTTTATAACATTGGTTACTTCTCAAGTGAGGATATTTACAGATGCTGATCCCATATCAGCCTCTCATTGATATAGTCACCTAAAAGAGTACTCACTTGCTACCTCCAGTCGGGCATAACTAAAGGTTCAGGGGCCCGGGTGCAAAAGTTTAGCTCGGCCCCCCATCCCACCCCTCCCTCCTGGAGGGATGCACGCAGCCAAGGTCAGGGCAGCGCTGGGCCTCTTCCGGACACCCCTAGGAAAGGGATGCCCAATAGATTGTAGAACAGGGAAAGAGTTTGTTACGGGTGATGCCACCGTTCCGGTACACACTAGAATGAACTTCTGGCAAAGAATAACCACACTGTCTTCGGCGCCATCTGTTTTATGTACAGATTTTGGAAATGCGTCCCAGCCTGACCGCGGGTCTCCAGAGCTGAACTCAGAGCATCATAAGCATGATTGGTGCAGAAGACAGTGTTGTTAGCCCTATAGACATACACACATATACAGGCACATATACAGTGTGTACAGGCACTGTACACATACAGTATATATACACATACAGGCACATATACAATGTTTACACAGAACACTACACATACAGTATATACACACATATACAGGCACATATACAGTGTATACACACACTGTACACACAGTATATACACAAACATATACAGGCACATATACAGTGTGTACACGTACTGTATACATACAGTATATGCACACATATACAGGCAAATATACAGTGTATACACAGAACACTGTACACATACAATATATATATGCACATATATAGTGTATACACAGAACACAGTTTACCACATAGAGTATATACACATAGGCATACTGTTACATACATGTACCTCCCTGGTGCTTCATCCATCCACTGCCATTACCAAGGAGGAGTGGGAGGAATGATCGGTGCCAGTGGTAAGTCTTCACATGTTAAAACTAAAACCGGCTGCTGGCCACGCCCCTAACCCCGCCCCCTCTTCTCCTCCTGGTAACTGTTTGCTACTTTCACTAATGAAATGCTGCTCCCTACTAAGCGGCACAGGTTTTTCTTGCTGCCGCCGCTGGCTTATTGGTGCAGCTCCCCTGAAACACCAATGTGCGCCGTCACTATGGTGAGGGGGACCTGTGGACCCCCACAGCTCAGGGGCCGGGTCGCAACCGCGATCCCTGCTTCCCCTATAAATACGCCAATGCCTCCAGTCATCTCCACCTCAGGGTTTTCTCAGACGACCGTATTTGCACATGTTTTTTTGTACACGTGTGCGTAAATTTTGCCCGCCCAATATGCAGAGAATAGAACCTATTGATTTCAATGGATTCATTCTCATTTCTGTATTTGGTGCGCACTAAAAAAAAATAGCACTGGTTCTATATTCCAGCGTATTTGCGCCCTATAGAAGTCTATGAGAGGTGCACAATCAATATGCACAATTCTGTAAAAAACAAAACACATCTAGACCTCATTAGGCTAAATAGTCTTTTAAATTACTGCAGCGGGGGAGGAGTTGGGTGCGTGTGCATGTGAACAGGCTGTGCGTGCGCATAAAATACAGTACTATCTGCCAATACAAGTGAAAATCTACCTCTTCCACCTCGCTCACTGTGCTGAAGCATGAGCAATTGTGCATACGGTCGTCTGGAGCCGCCCTCAGTTTGAGTTTCTTAATGCAGTGGTGTATTTCCTATATTGACTCGCAATGGGTCAAGACATAACGCCTGGGATATCCAGTTGTCCCTTAGATAGCATGTGACAGCTAGCACAGGCAGCAGTTTAGAAAACCAACCTTACTGCACACTCTTCAAAAGAGCGCCAATCAGGAACATGAAACGGAGGCATATTAAAATTGCATAATTTTAGCAAAACACTGAATTTAGAGTCACACTTAAAAAAAATCCCTTCCTTTATTACATAGACTCAAATATTAAAAAACATTTGCTTTCTCTTTTCACCAATTCTTAAAGATATTTGCTCTTTTTGAATGAAACCAATGGCTCACTACAAGATAACACTGATAAAAGGCAACTTCTGGTGCCTAAAGAATTGGGTCTCCAGGCTATTTTTATCTCAGAAAGTTGCATTATTAATACAAAAAGCTTTTCTAGATGAGCTCCCAGTGTCCAAATTAAAGCTGAGTGGTGCATTGTGTGTCTACAAAAAATTGTTCAGCAGCGGCAGACATTCAAAACTGAATCACGACCTCGACCTAATTACCAAGTACAATACCCAACTTGCAAAACGTCACTTGTTCAGGATGCAGAGCGAATGAACAAAACCTTCATTACTTTCATAATACCACGTATGTGACAAAATGAGACATCGCTCAAATATGATGACTAATGTCTCTTTTTCATGTTGTCCTTTGTGCTAAATCAGATTGGTTTAGAATTAAATGATGTGTTACGTAAATCCCTTTCCATCATTTCAACCGTTCATCTATTCCACTATCTATGACAGTTTTATATTCAGTTCTACTACATAGATGTAAGCAATATTACATACGGTACCTAAAAACGGGAGTGAGAATAATGCTAAAGTAATAATAAGAATAATCTTTATTCTACAGCATTTTAAGCAGAGTTGAATGGCCTAGGAAAGAAAGAGCCACAACTCGGAGTCCTTATTTCAGGACTGGAGTCCAGGATACTGGAAGTCTCTGAAAGCCTGCAACCCCTGTTCCTACCTTCTTGCCCCAGGGCAACAAATGGACGACTACACTCACTAGGAAGGCGGATCATGGGGACTGACAGACACACACACTGGAACAAGTCAGACTATCCGGGTCGGCAACAGGAGGGTACGCAGTACAGAAGTGTCAGGCAAAGGCAAAGTTGGGTCCATAAAGCAGAGAGTCAAACAGGAGTCAAAATACACAAAAGCACGGGTGCAGTTTGAAGACCAAACTAACACTGGCAAGGATATGAGCACACAGAAACGTTTAAATACTGTCAGCAACAGAATACACACAGCAGCTCTGGGGAACCCGCCCCCAGTCCTGCAAGAGGCAGAGATCAAGATGCCATGGTGCCAAGGATGCATCGCGGGGCGGCTTCCGCCACATCCCTAACAACCCAGCGGCAAGGAGGAGCGCGACAGCCAGGGGAGGTAACCGGGACCAGGGCTCCCCTGCACCGCACGGCAGCCACCTGGGAACCCGCGAGCCCCCGGTCCTGACACCTTAGTTAAAGGGGGCAGACAACTAAGTTGACAGATCTTTGGGATTTTTTTTTCTCCTTCGGTATGTATTCGAAAGACTGTCAAAGATAAAATTGGGAACCTCTATTAGATTTGAGAATTTTCTAGTGTTTTACATCATAGGTTTCTATGATACGGCTGGGATCAGCTTCCATATTCTTGTGTTTAGGGGCAAGTAGAGTCTGTCTCCTTGTTCCCCTTGCTCTATTATAACCTTTAGCACTAAATCTAGGAATGCTCTATTGGGGTTTCAGGTTTAAAGTCTTCTAAAGTAATGTAGTCTTATGAATTCACAAATACTGCTCCCTGGGCATGCTCCGTTTTAATAAAAGAGGGTGATGGCTGTCCCATTTTAAAAGAGTATTAGTGGCTATTTTCTTTCAATGAACTGTGGTTATTATAATGTTTTTAATACTGTACATAAGGAGACTGCTGTCAATCAGTAGCGGAAGAGTGGGGTAGGTGGATCTAGCCAGTGTGTGGGCAAGGCTAGCCCACAGCTCATGAATATTGAGGACTACTTCCACTATGTGTGTGCTACTTTAGATAAAATACAAGTTTCTGACATACCATTCATAGATACATAAAACAGCATGCAAATGGTGATAGCAAGGGTAAACTGTGGCATAAAACAGCCTCTCAAAGACCTAGAGTGGCACAGTAGGACAGGAAGTGAGTTGGCAATTACTTTGGTGCAACCTGACTTAAAGCCCATTTAGACACACAGCTGATCGCTCAAAAGATGGCTTTTGAGCGATCATTTTGCATAATCTGCTATTTGGTACTAATGCATATTAGTACCAATTAGCAGCTTATGAGCAGCTGAATTTATTCAGAAGACTGCCCGCTGTTCTCTGAATGAATTCCTTTTGTTCTGCTGGCAGAGTTGACAGCTGAGACAATGTAATCAGCTGTTATCAGCAGTATAAGGGCAGAACACAGCGTGCGGTCCGTCTTATCAGCTGTTCTGCTGAATTGAGACCATTGTTCGGCAGAAAACTGAAAGATGGGCACATTTAGACAAAACAATTATCACTCAAAAGATGGCTTTTGAGCAAATTTTGAGCAATAATTGTTGTGTCTAAATGAGCCTTTAGTTGGACCTCATCCATAGATCAAGGTCCTGTAACCTGAAGGACCATTCAGGAAGGTCCTGCCACTGTTGTCAGAAATAAAGTTATTCTGTTCATAGGCAACTACATTGTGAGTGGTGAGCCCCTCTTGTACCCCACATTTAGCTGCCTGGCACTCCCACCTATGCTAGAAGTATCCCCACTCACTGCATAGTAACTGTTCCTGAAGCAGTCCTTTATCTAGGGAAAGCAGTTGTTTGATGGTCCAGTAGGTTTTATATCCAGGTAATGTTATCTGATTTCTCCTGTCCTTCAGCCAATCCATTTGTTGACTGAAGTCAGTTGGATGCATGGCTCACTCAATCTCTGAAGACAAAGGCAATGTGAAGACTATCAATCTTATAATCCTCCTGTGGCCAAATCTCAGAGAAAGAAGGTTGTTTTTACACGGAATGATTATCATTCAACAAACTGCTGGATTACTTGAATTTGACCGATACTCGTTCAGTGTGAACACAGCCAACCACCAGGCGATGAATTATACTTGGTCACTCATCGTTCATTTCATACAAGCATAAAAATCATCTTCGACGTGTTTGCTAATTGTTCAGTTTAAATACTGATCATTCAGTAGTTCTCATTCACTGCTGCAGTGAATGTAAAAGACTAAACAATTTGCAAGCAAATCATTTATCTGCCCGTATAAACAGTCGGCATGAGCGAATGAGCGACCTCTGTCTGCGAACGATAAATCACTGCAACTCAAAACACCCTATGGCTCCTTTTAGACCCAATGATTATCGTTGAACTAACGAATGACTTTCAGAGTTAGCTTGTTCGCTTGGGTAGCCTGTTTATACAGGCAGATACACAGTTTTGTTCAACTGAGTAATCATTCAGTCTTTCAAATTCGCTGTATGACTGAGAACGACTGAACAATCGGTATTTAAACAGAGCGATTAGTGAACGAGCCAATCAGGGTTTTTACGCCTGCATAAAATGAAGGATAAATGAAAAATGAACGATTATTTTCCATCCTTCAATCGTTGGCTGCGTTTAGACTGAACATTTATCATTCACCTTTGCTTGTTTGAATGATTTTATGAACAAGAATTGTTCCATGTAAAAGGACCTTAAGACCATAAACCAGCAGGAGGTCATCAACTGACTAGCACTCTATAAAGCTTGTCCAGAAACTGTGCAGAAACATGCTGTTTATGTGTTGTTAGCATGAACTTAAGGGATAAAAAACTGTCAATGTGTTTATTACACATATGTAGAAGTTTGATGAGTAAAGGCCCATTTAGACGGGACGAATGTCGGGCAAACGATGCCTGACACTCGTCCCCGCATACACTCACTCCCGTGCTTTTGCACAGGAGCTAGTGTCTCTGGCACGCTCACAGAGTGGCCAGCAGGGGGGGCGAGGAGGCTGCAGGAGATTTCACTCCTTGTGCTCCCCCACCCCTCCTCATTGACTTAACATAGTGGCTGCTCAATACTGAATTGTTGCTATTTACACTGAACGATCAGCTCATCATCCATGCAGCATAAACGATGGACGATGTGCTGAACAATTATCTTTCTGTATAAATAGAAGTCGTTCAGTATTGAACGGCTGCTATGTTAATTCAATGGAGAGGGGCCGGGGAGCGCGAGGAGTGAAATCTCCTCCAGCTGCCCCACTGTAAGCCAGTGATACAAGCTCCTGTGCAGCAGCACGAGTGCGAGTATGTGCGGGGACGAGTGTCAGGCATCGTTTTCCCGACATTCGTCCTGTTTTGAGGCCGCACTGAGACAGCAGGATTTGTTCAATAATTTACATTAGTATTTAGAAGCTAAAACCAGGAGTGGAACCTACAGAGAAAAACTATGAAGAAAAGATTTGCCTTTCCTCCGTATTTTGAATCCACTTCTTGTTTTGGCTCCCAACACTGATGTAAAATACTGACCAAATACTGCCGTCTGGATGGGGTGTAAGAAAGAAAGACTCCATGGGGTTGGAAAATTTATGTCATGCATAACTACTACTACTACGGTAGTGCCACAGCGCTTTGTCTTGTAGAAGTAAACAACAAAGTAACAGAAACATAATGAAAAGCAAGATGCAGTATGAAATAACCATGTAACAAATGCTGCAAAACACAGCTTAAAAATGATAATAGTTGGAATTATAACATCAGCTACAGATGTGCCAAACACATTAGTCTATGAACTAGAAGATCAATTTACAAGATGAAGCTCAGGGCCTTCAACAAATATTTGAGTCATAAATTCCACAAAACTAACATAATAAAACCCCTGTGATCAAGGCATAACAAAAATGCACATCTAAACTGCAGAAATGCATGAAGTACAGTCTAAGACTAAAGTACAAATGTGTAATCTCTCTAACTACTGCTATGACTCTTTCGAATTGGAATACAATAGTAGTTTAGGGCAGAGGCAGGGATATCAGAATGTTCTCCACCATCCTTGAGGACAGCATGACAATCATTCCTGTAAGTCCTATAATTGCCTCATGTGGCGCCTCTCCGTCCAATCAATCCCTAGTGTTCTTGTTTATCATACATATTCTCTGATGTCTTACATAATCATTCCCTTTACAAATGTGCAGGGCCAGCTGACCACCCGCCCATGTGTTTGTAGTGAGGTCAATGGTTCCTGCAGCTCCTTACCACCTGCAGGGTCGATGAGGGAATTACTATGCATTATAGCTCATCATTAGTTGATTTCTTTGAATTGATTAGTCTAGGTTGAATGTTTGAAGGTTGAAGATGTTTTTCAGGATGTTTTTTTGAATGACCTATCCTCATGATCAATAAAAGATTGCAATTGGTTTGTTGCCTGGACTCTCCATAGATCAGCTGTTCTCCAGAGCTGCGGCACACTGGAACAAGCTCAGTGAATAGCTTATATGCCATACTATGAAGGGGACAGGCAGGGCCACCTATCTGCCCTCTATTCTGCCTTCTTCAACTCTACAGAGTCGCTTATTAGAGGACAGAACAGCCTAAGTGGCTGCTCGACCCCAATTTAAGAACCATTAAAAGAGCTACTTTCTGCGACAGGTTCCGGCTAGTGTCGTTCATATTGAGTTGCCAGCTCATTTATGATGACCCATCACTAATTGCTGTTTCAGTCGAACATGATTTAACCAAAAGTATTTAAAACAAATAAATACAAAAGAAGTTTATATATATATATATATTTGTGTGTTATAGGTAATGTGTGAAATGAGTCTTTTGTATAGAATGCCAAAAATGGGACGTCAAAGTATGAAATGATGACTCTTTCACATATGTCCGAGGCGCTCTATACAATCTCAAAAGCCATACCAGCAAAGTATAAAATACTCCTACCAGCAGTGGACTGGGGCCCTCCACCACTATCTTCCAATGTCCCACAATCCAACCCTCATCCTCTTCCAAGGTGCGCTACTACAGTCTAGCAGTCAGTCACCACTGATACAGGCAGCCCAGCCCCCTGCTGTCTCGCTGCACCATTGCATTCACACTGACAGACAGTCCTGACTCCAGAGACTACAGCACACGCAGACTGAATGCAAGGCCAGATACGTCTAGCTCTCTGTCAGTCACAACACTACCGCCGCATGGGGTAGGGTCTGGGGTCCTCTTTGGCTCCCCTCACGCTGCCTATAGCCTGTCACTACAGGGACCTGCGTCTCCGGGGATGCAGTGTCTGCTGTGGGGGTGTGTTAGGACAAGAGTCAGGACACATCCAGTTCCTTACCCCCCTCCCTTCCCCCTGACTGCCACTGCTTCGAAAATCTGACTTACTTAGAAAGAGAGAGAGACAGAGGAGGGCTCACCCACTGCCGTGGGGCCCCCAAGGGACTCGGAGACACAGATACTGCACACCACTATATGAATACAGTTTTTTTCTCTTTTTTTCCAGTTAGAGAGTTCTGTTCTTCTAGTTTTGTATTTCTTGTTGTATTTTCATATATGTCTGTTTTTCAATAAAGGCCTTTTC
Organism: Eleutherodactylus coqui; assembly: GCF_035609145.1. Lineage (NCBI taxonomy): Eukaryota > Metazoa > Chordata > Amphibia > Anura > Eleutherodactylidae > Eleutherodactylus > Eleutherodactylus coqui. The sequence continues at coordinate 64,558,427 of NC_089838.1, read as the reverse complement.
ATGGCTCTCTTTTCAGACTGTGACTAAATAGAACTTGTCATTATGTAAAATGTCTAGGCATTCTATAGATGGCCTAGGGAAAGTATATAGCATATTTAAATACGACACACATTATATAGATTGCCTGCTTTTGACACATTTCCTTGAATAAACTGTATATATACACACTGCAGTATAGCCGTAACATAGACTTACCGGTAAGCAAAGTTTTAATTCTCTTTCTGTAAGAGACCTCAGGAGGATTCTGGAAAATAAAATTGGCCAATTAATTCTAGGCAGATATTTCTGTGTATGAAGATGACACATCTTGGATTATTCCAGCAAAAAAATGAATTTTTGGAAAACCTGCATTATCACACATAGGAGGTTCTCACCCATTAAGGGCACTTTTGCGTGGGCAAAATTTGGCTGCAACACACACCACAACATGCAGAAAATTCTGCAATAGAGTGTGCATGCCTCTGTGCAGATTTATGCAAATGGGAAGATGGAACAATACCTCTGCAGCGCCACCTATTGGATGACAGCATTCCTTCAAATCATTGTACAACTTTTTAATAAGCCTGTAAAACAATGATTGGGAATGGGAAACCAAGCCAGAATCCATACACTGAGAGCTGTTCTGGGGTGTTTGACCCTCATCAGTGTGCAGTAGGTTTCTGGCTTGGCTGGTGAGAGGCCTGCGACATGGATCAAGAGGAGTCTCGTCTCTCCTTAAGGAGGGTACCCTAAAAATGTGTGGAGACACCTAGGGGGTGAGTGGGTCGGGGGGCGGTATAGTCTCTCCACAAGGAGAGCACCCAAAGGGGTGTGAGAGACGGCACTCCTCTTGACCTCTGTGCAGATTTTGATGCAGAAATGAAACAAATTAATTCCGCCTGTAATTCCTCATTTAGACATGTGAGTTTGGTGCTGATTTCCGCAGAATCAGCAGTATGTTGCAGCCAAATCCCGGCCCAGGTGAAAGTGCTCTGAAGGTGAATGCCACAACTGGCAGCAGAATACTCTAACTTTTATGTATATTTTGTAAATTATCCTACAAAATGAAATTAATTATTTGAAACTTATAATAGATACATACATGACAGCTCCACTTTTCTGACAATGACATCTTGAATAAAATGTCTGCTCCTCCTAGAACCTGACAGACAACCTGCAAGCCTAGGATTCCTTTTTGAGTATTAACCAAGTTGTAAGCTTGCACCTTGTTTTTCTCTGTGGAGTTACAAATCCCCTTTGTCCTCTTAGCCTGAAGTCACCATGGTCCAGATACTTGTAAAGGTATCTCCTTTTAATCCATGAAGATTCTACAAGTGCGTCATTTGTGACCCTAAATACATGAGCTGATGACTTTAATAGCTTGGTAGCACATGTAGTGTTCATTCCTCACGTGAACACATGGAAAGCCTAAGATACTGAGAAGTATATATCTGATACCTAATGCTCAATACACATTCTATGTACAGGATATAATGATTGAGTTAGTGAACATGTACGGTATTCTTATAGAAATGACTGGTGGTGTAGGCTGCCTAAAACATACAAGTCAAGCATATACAAATGGATGAAGACACTGCTAAAGTAACACATACATAGTACATAAGAATAGATAGATATATATTTGCATAGCATACAAGAGTAGGAGGGAAACCTTCATTGCGAGTCTACAGAATACCAACCTAATCCTACTTTTTTGAAGACTTGACAGCTCATTGTAGATATTACATATGAATTTAGATAGTAGGAAATCAATATACATCCATAAACTATAGAATGGTTAAAGAAGAAGAAGAAGACTTACCTGCAATGTATTTCACCAGGAGCTACGGGTATGTGTCTGCAGAATGTGAGATCAGCCTGCTTGTGACTTGATGACTACTGAGCTCCTACGTCTATCCGCCACCCCTCCCTCTCCTGCCTCTGTGTTTCTCTCTGAAAAGTAGGTCACTGTGTCGGTGAGGTCTTGAGGAAGGAGGAGACTTGGTGGAGCTCCAGCACACGACTAAGCGATCATGAAAGTGAACAGCAACTTCATTCTGCATTGAAAGCAATATGTTCTATTTATGGAGGTAGCCCTATATGTCAAGTCTAGCTATAGAAGGGGTTACTGCTTGGAAATCCTAAGGGTCCGTTCACACAGACGTATTTCTCATACGTGTATTTCAAAAACAACATGTGGACCTGTTATAGCCAATTAAAGTTTTCATTTCAGCATGTCCTATTGTGATCTGTATCATGGACAAGAGTGGGACAGGCAATGTCCGTTGCCCCAGCTACCCGGACAGCACATGCTTGTATACAGAATAAACCGCAGAGCAGCACGCAGGGATATTCTTTAAAAGCTATTCAGCATCCTATGATGCCACCTTTGTTACTTCTCCATAAAACTGGTGACGTTTCGGCCATAGCATGGCCGCGGTTTATTTTGTATGCTATCTTGGAGGATTCGGGAAGTCAGGGATCCGTTTGTGAGCGTGCACTCATACGGCTCCCTTGAAGTTTGGGACTTTTTCTAGCTGTGCTGCTGGATGCAATATTGGCTTTAGCACATACTTGTATGTCTATGTGATGTCCAATGTAAGTTGCGCCCAAGAATTTCAGGCTCAAATCACATACACCTGTGTGAATGGGCCCTAACTTTTAGATTGTGTCCTAATCAGCAAAACACCCATTTTAGCCAAGGGGACTCACAGTCTGAGATGATGTTGTACAAACCACAACAGAACCTTTTTAAAGGATCATTAACATAAAGTAAGTATAAAAAATAGTTTTATTAAAATAATATAGAAATACAGTATAAATCTAAAGGTATATATAAAGGTGACGAGGAGGGGGGGCATTACAGAGCCAGCACCGCTGCAGCATGACATGCCCTCTGAACGCCAGGAAGATGACTGCTCCAGTAAAAAGAGGATAAGGGGCGCTAGACAGGCTAGACAGGTCCTATTGGTGGGGGACTCACTTATAAGGGGGACAAACAGGGCAATCTGCCACAAAGACCGGGATTGTGAAACACGCTCTAGTTCAACACATCATGGATCGAGTTGACAGATTACTGGGAGGGGCTGGTGAGGATCCAGCAGTCCTGGTGCACATTGGCACCAATGAACAAATTAAAGGTCAATGGAGGGCCTCAAAAATGATTTCAGGGACCTAGGATCCAAGCTTAGGGCAAGGACCTCCAGGGTACTTTTCTCAGAAATACTACCTGCACCACAAGCCACATTGGAAAGGCAGCAGGATCTTAGGGAGGTAAACAAGTGGCTCTGGAGTTGGTGCAGGAAGGAGGGGCTTGGATTCTTGGAGAACTAGGCTGACTTTGCTGTCAGCTACAGGTTCTACCATAGGGATTGGCTGCATCTCAATGGGGAGCGTGCAGCTGTGCTGGAGCAGAAGATGGCTAGAAGGCTGGAGGAGAGTTTAAACTAGGGATTGGGGGAGGGCACCAAGAGAAATAGGGGGGTAGACAGTGTTGACATCGACCTGGGACCAAGTAATGGGACTGGGGGTCGAGCAGGGGGTGGGGGTAATACAGTTAGAACTGGCAGTATAGCTAATAGGACCAAAGGTAGAACAATGAAAATAAAGAATAACAACCACTGTATAATTTGTATGACAACGAATGCAGGAAGTCTGATCAGTAAAGTGGGTGAGCTCGAAGTAAGAATGTCTGAAGAAAATTAAGATATAGTTGGAATAATGGAAACATGGCTTGATGATAAGTGCGATTGGGCGGTGAACCTGCAGGGTTACAATCTCTTCAGAAGAGACTGTGGCAACCAGAAAGGAGGAGGTGTGTGTCTGTATGTTAAATCGTACTTAATGCTGAGGCTATGAGAAGATATAGGTGTAGGAGATGAACACGTGGAATCTCTGTGGGTAGAAATACAGGGAGCAAAGAATAAAATCCTGATAGAAGTTTTTTATAGGCCACCAAAAGCAACAGAAGAAACGGAAAACTTATTATTAAGACAAGTAGAAGTGGTGAAGTAATTCCTATGGGGGACTTTAATTATCCGGATATAATATGGTAAGACAAAACCTGCAAATCTCACAACGCTGATAAGTTTTTGAGAATAAAGATAACTACTAGAGATGAGCGAACGTACTCGTCCGAGCTTGATATTCGTGCGAATATTAGGGTGTTCGGGATGCTCGTTACTCGTAACGAGCACCACGCGGTGTTCTGGTTACTTTCAGTTTCCTCTCTGAGACGTTAGCGCGCTTTTCTGGCCAATTGAAAGACAGGGAAGGCATTACAACTTCCCCCTGTGACGTTCAAGCCCTATACCAGCCCCCTGCTGTGAGTGGCTGGGGAGATCTGATGTCACCCGAGTATAAAAGTCAGCCCCTCCCGCGGCTCGCCACACATGCCTTGTGAGTTAGCTGAGGGAAAGTACTATCGTGCTGGTGCTGCTGTAGGGAGAGCGTTAGGAGTCAGTGTAGGCTTCAAGAACCCCAACGGTCCTTCTCAGGGCCACATCTACCTGTGTGCAGGCTGCTGCTAGCAGTGTTCTTTTTTTTTTTTCCTCAAAATCGGCAGTGCAGAGCATTGCACCCGGCATTAGGGACAGAAGTGGTGTATAGGCAGGGAGAGTGTTAGGAGTGAGTGTAGCCTTCAAGAACCTCAACGGTCCTTTCTAGGGCCAAATTTAACCGTGTGCAGTACTGTGCTGGCTGCTGTTAGCAGTGTTGCATATTTTTTTTTTTCTAAAAATCGTCTGTGCAGAGCATTGCACCCTCCATTGATACTACAGGGACAGAATTGTGTAGGCAGGGCCACAACACAGTTATTGTTCATTGAATATACGCAGTGGGTCCTTCCCTTTGCTAAAAAGGACAAAAAATTATATTTGGCCAGCCTGTGTCAGTCCTAAGGTCTCCGTGTACGTGTGTGCTGCGTGGAGAACGTACAAAAATCAGACGCAACCAGCTACGGTTTACTGCAGGCTTGCGCCATTGTCTTTCCTGACTGGCAAATACCTGCTCTGCTAGAGTTAATAACTCTGCTACACTAAAGTTGTGTGACACTTTTTGAGGGCCACACCACAGATATTAAACTTCTTGTTGATTGAATATATGCAGTGGGTGCTTCCCTTTGCAAAAAAGGAAAAGAAATTATATTTGGCCAGCCTGTGTCAGTCCTAAGGTCTCCGTGTACGTGTGTGCTGCGTGGACAACGTACAAAAATCAGACGCAACCAGCTACGGTTTACTGCAGGCTTGCGCCATTGTCTTTCCTGACTGGCAAATACCTGCTCTGCTAGAGTTAATAACTCTGCTACACTATAGTTGTGTGACACTTTTTGAGGGCCACACCACAGATATTAAACTTCTTGTTCATTGAATATACGCAGTGGGTGCTTCCCTTTGCAAAAAAGGAAAAGAAATTATATTTGGCCTGCCTGTGTCAGTCCTAAGGTCTCCGTGTACGTGTGTGCTGTGTGGACAACGTACAAAAATCAGACGCAACCAGCTACGGTTTACTGCAGGCTTGCGCCATTGTCTTTCCTGACTGGCAAATACCTGCTCTGCTAGAGTTAATAACTCTGCTACACTATAGTTGTGTGACACTTTTTGAGGGCCACACCACAGATATTAAACTTCTTGTTGATTGAATATATGCAGTGGGTGCTTCCCTTTGCAAAAAAGGACAAAAAATTATATTTGGCCAGCCTGTGTCAGTCCTAAGGTCTCCGTGTACGTGTGTGCTGCGTGGAGAACGTACAAAAATCAGACGCAACCAGCTACGGTTTACTGCAGGCTTGCGCCATTGTCTTTCCTGACTGGCAAATACCTGCTCTGCTAGAGTTAATAACTCTGCTACACTATAGTTGTGTGACACTTTTTGAGGGCCACACCACAGATATTAAACTTCTTGTTCATTGAATATACGCAGTGGGGTCTTCCCTTTGCTAAAAAGGACAAAAAATTATATTTGGCCAGCCTGTGTCAGTCCTAAGGTCTCCGTGTACATGTGTGCTGCGTGGACAACGTACAAAAATCAGACGCAACCAGCTACGGTTGAGTGTAGCCTTGCGCCAATTTCTTTCCTGCCTGGGAAATCAAATCACTGGTAATACAGCATGCTGAGGGGTAGGGGTAGGCCTAGAGGATGTGGACGCGGCCGAGGACGCGGAGGGCCAAGTGAGGGTGTGGGCACAGGCCGAGCCAGTGCGGTGGCCAGGGGTAGAGGCAGGGCCAGACCAAATAATCCACCAACTGTTTCCCAAAGCGCCCCCTCGCGCCATGCCACCCTGCACAGGTCAAGGTGCTCTACGGTGTGGCAGTTTTTCACAGAGACGCCTGACGACCGACGAACAGTGGTGTGCAACCTTTGTCGCGCCAAGATCAGCTGGGGAGGCACCACCAACAGCATGCGCAGGCATATGATGGCCAAGCACCCCACAAGGTGGGACGATGCCTGTTCACCGCCTCCGGTTTGCACCACTGCCTCTCCCCCTGTGCCCCAACCTGCCACTGAGATCCAACCCCCCTCTGAGGACACAGGCACTACCGTCTCCTGGCCTGCACCCACACCCTCACCTCCGCTGTCCTCGGCCCCATCCAGCAATGTCTCTCAGCGCAGCGTCCAGACGTCGTTAGTGCCACAGTTTGAGCGCAAGCGCAAGTACGACGCCACGCACCCGCACGCTCAAGCGTTAAACGTGCACATTGCAAAATTGATCAGCCTAGAGATGCTGCCGTATAGGCTTGTGGAAACGGAGGCTTTCAAAAGCATGATGGCGGCGGCTGCCCCGCGCTACTCGGTTCCCAGTCGCCACTACTTTTCCCGATGTGCCGTCCCAGCCCTGCACGACCACGTCTCCCGCCACATTGTACGCACCCTCACCAACGCGGTTACTGCCAAGGTCCACTTAACAACGGACACGTGGACAAGCACAGGCGGGCAGGGCCACTATATCTCCCTGACGGCACATTGGGTGAATTTAGTGGAGGCTGGGACAGAGTCAGAGCCTGGGACCGCTCACGTCCTACCCACCCCCAGAATTGCGGGCCACAGCTCGGTGGTGGTATCTGCGGCGGTGTATGCTTCCTCCACTAAAGCACCTTCCTCCTCCTCCTCCTCCAACGCAACCTCTGTCTCGCAATCAAGATGTGTCAGCAGTACGTCGCCAGCAGTCGGTGTCACGCGGCGTGGCAGCACAGCGGTGGGCAAGCGTCAGCAGGCCGTGCTGAAACTACTCAGCTTAGGAGAGAAGAGGCACACGGCCCACGAACTGCTGCAGTGTCTGACAGAGCAGACCGACCGCTGGCTTGCGCCGCTGAGCCTCCAACCGGGCATGGTCGTGTGTGACAACGGCCGTAAGCTGGTGGCGGCTCTGCAGCTCCGCAGCCTCACGCACGTGCCATGCCTGGCCCATGTCTTTAATTTGGTGGTTCAGCGCTTTCTGAAAAGCTACCCCCACTTGTCATACCTGCTCGGAAAGGTGCGCCAGCTCTGCGCACATTTCCGCAAATCCCACACGCACGCTGCCACCCTGCGGACACTGCAACATAGGTTTAATCTGCCAGTGCACCGACTGCTGTGCGACGTGCCCACACAGTGGAACTCTACGCTCCACATGTTGGCCAGACTCTATGAGCAGCATAGAGCTATAGTGGAATACCAACTCCAACTTGCGCGGCGCAGTGGGAGTCAGCCTCCTCAATTATTTACAGAAGAGTGGCCCTGGTTGGCAGCCATCTGTCAGGTCCTTGGAACATTTCAGGAGTCTACCCAGGTGGTGAGCGGCGATGCTGCAATCATTAGCGTCACCATTCCTCTGCTATGCATCTTGAAAAGTTCCCTGCAAAGCATAAAGGCAGACGCTTTGCGCTCGGAAACAGAGCCGGGGGAAGACAGTATGTCGCTGGATAGTCAGAGCACCCGCCTGTCTATATCTCAGCGCGTTGAGGAGGAGGAGGAGGAGCATGAGGAGGATGAGGAGGAGGGGGAAGAGACAGCTTGGCCCACTGCTGAGGGTACAGATGCTGCTGGGCTGTCATCCTTTCAGTGTGTATGGCCTGAGGAGGAGGAAGAGGAGGAGGAGGATCCTGAAAGTGATCTTCCTAGTGAGGACAGCCATGTGTTGCGTACAGGTACTCTGGCACACATGGCGGACTTCATGTTAGGATGCCTTTCTCGTGACCCTCGCGTTACACGCATTCTGGCCACTACAGATTACTGGGTGTACACATTGCTCGACCCACGGTATAAGGAGAACTTTTCCACTCTGATTCCCGAAGAGGAAAGGGGTTCGAGAGTGATGCTATACCACAGGGCGCTGGTGGACAAACTGATGGTAAACTTCCCATCCGACAGCGCTAGTGGCAGAAGGCGCAGTTCCGAGGGCCAGGTAGCAGGGGAGGCGCAGAGATCAGGCAGCATGTACAGCGCAGGCAGGGGAACATTCTCCAAGGCCTTTGCCAGCATTATGGCTCCCCAGCAAGACTGTGTCACCGCTCCCCAGTCAAGGCTGAGTCGGCGGGAGCACTGTAAAAGGATGGTGAGGGAGTACGTAGCCGATCGCACGACCGTCCTCCGTGACGCCTCTGACCCCTACAACTACTGGGTGTCGAAGCTGGACACGTGGCCTGAACTCGCGCTGTATGCTCTGGAGGTGCTTGCTTGTCCTGCGGCTAGCGTCTTGTCAGAGAGTGTGTTTAGTGTGGCTGGGGGAATCATCACGGATAAGCGTACCCACCTGTCAACCGACAGTGCCGACAGGCTTACACTCATCAAGATGAACAAAGCCTGGATTTCCCCAGACTTCTCTTCTCCACCAGCGGACAGCAGCGATACGTAAGCAATACGTAGGCTGCACCCGCGGATGGAAGCTACGTTCTCTCTCACCATCCAAAACGGGGACATTTCTGCTTCATCAATCTGTGTCTAATATTCCTCCTCCTCCTCCTGCTCCTCCTCCTGAAACCTCACGTAATCACGCTGAACGGGCAATTTTTCTTAGGGCCACAAGGCTCAGTCATATAATTTTTCTAAACAATTTTTATATGTTTCAATGCTCTTAAAAGCGTTGAAACTTTAACTTGAACCAATTTTTCGTTAAACTGGGCTGCCTCCAGGCCTAGTTACCACTTAAGTCACATTAACCAAAGCGATTAATGGGTTTCACCTGCCCTCTTGGTTGGCCATGGCCAATTTTTTGGATGTACATTAGTACTGTTGATACAGCAATTTTTGTGGGCCCTCGCCTACAGTGTAATCAAATGAATTTTTAGCCCACCTGCATTACAGCTGATGTTACATCCGCTGTGTTGGGCAATGCAATGGGATATTTTTATGTACCGCCGGTGGGTTCCAGGGAGCCACCCATGCTGTAGGTGCACACGGAGTTTAACCTACATCTGTCCACTTGTAAAGAACCCCAGTCTGACTGGGGCATGCAGTGTGGGCCGAAGCCCACCTGCATTAAGCACGACATTACTACCTCAGCTGTGTTGGGCAATGCAATGGGATATTTCTATGTACCGCCGGTGGCTTCCTGGCACCCACCCATGCTGTGGGTCCACACAGGGAATTATAAATGCATCTGTTTCCACTTGTAAAGAACCCCAGTCTGACTGGGGCATGCAGTGTGGGCCGAAGCCCACCTGCATTAAACATGACATTACTACCTCAGCTGTGATGGGCACTGCAATGGGATATTTTTATGTACCGCCGGTGGGTTCCAGGGAGCCACCCATGCTGTAGGTGCACACGGAGTTTAACCTACATCTGTCCACTTGTAAAGAACCCCAGTCTGACTGGGGCATGCAGTGTGGGCCGAAGCCCACCTGCATTAAGCACGACATTACTACCTCAGCTGTGTTGGGCAATGCAATGGGATATTTTTATGTACGGCCGGTGGCTTCCTGGCACCCACCCATGCTGTCGGTCCACAGGGACTTCACAATAGGGAGTTGTACCTGCCTGTGTCTATGAATTAAAAACCGCGGTCTGACTGGGGCATGCAGACACCTTGACAGAATGAATAGTGTGTGGCACATAGGTTCCCCATTGCTATGCCCACGTGTGCAGCTCCTGATGGCGGTGGCACAGGATTCTATTTCTCATTGCTTCTGTACAGCATTGTGGGCTATCGCCCCGCCCCTTTTAAAGAGGGTCGCTGCCTAGCCGTGCCAACCCTCTGCAGTGTGTGCCTGCGGTTCCTCCTCATGGCAGACGCACTTCTAAATTGACATGAGTGTGGCGTGGCGTGAGGGCAGCTGAAGGCTGCGCAGGGACACTTTGGTGTGCGCTGTGGGGGGGAGGGGGGGCGGTTGGGCAGCATGTAAGCCAGGTGAAGTGGCAGTGGAGTGTCATGCAGGCAGTGATTGTGCTTTGTTGGAGGTAGTGTGGTGCTTAGCAAAGGTATGCCATGCTAATGAGGGCTTTTCAGAAGTAAAAGTTGTTGGGAGGGGGGGGGGCCCACTCTTGCCGCTATTGTGGCTTAATAGTGGGACCTGTGAACTTGAGATGCAGCCCAACATGTAGCCCCTCGCCTGCCCTGTCCATTGCTGTGTCGTTCCCATCACTTTCTTGAATTGCCCAGATTTTCACACAAGGAAACCTTAGCGAGCATCGGCGAAATACAAAAATGCTCCGGTCGCCCATTGACTTCAATGGGGTTCGTTACTCGAAACGAACCCTCGAGCATCGCGAAAAGTTCGTCCCGAATAACGAGCACCCGAGCATTTTGGTGCTCGCTCATCTCTAATAACTACCTTACTCAACTTGTGCGGGAGCCAACTAGAGGGAGGGCCACTCTGGACTTAGCATTAATTAACAAACCAGACTGAATAAGGGGGGTGCAGGTTGAGGGACACTTGGAAATAGTAACCAGAATATAATTAAATTTCAGCTGTTATTCCATAAGAAGCCCTATCAGAGAGCGACAAAAAAACTAAATTTTAGTAGAGCAAAATTTGATCAGCTCAGAACTACTATTGGGAACATTAATTCGGACATCCTCAAAAATAACAGTACAGCCGACAAATTATATCCTAATTACCTCATGTGAGCAGTTCATACACTTTAAAAATAAAGTAGAAGGAAACCAATGTGGCTCGACAAGACTTTAAGGGGGCCAATAAGCAAAAAAGAAAGAAAGCATTTAAATTACTAAAAGAAGGCGGCAGCGAAGAAGAGCTAAAAACATACAGAAAAACAAACAAATTATGTAAGGATAAGATCAAAACTGCTAAGGAGGAGGCAGAGAAAATGATCACCAAAGAGAGCAAAAATAACCCTAAACTATTCTTCAATTATATAAATAGTAAAAGGATGTGCACGGAAAGCACTGGCCCCTTAACAAATAATGCAGGAGAAACCATAGATGACGATGGGGGGAAGGCAAATCTATTAAATAGCTTTTTCTCAAGTGTATTCATGAATGACAAAGAAATGTCACACGAGATGAAGGGGAAAAAATTGAGACCGGTGTTGTACCACTAGATTCGCGCATTGCTAGTTTGGTCCCAATATACAAAGCAGGGTCTAAAAGAGAGCGTGGTAACTACAAGCCGGTAAGTCTCACTTCAATAATTGGAAAAATATTCGAGGGGTTTCTGAGAGATGCCATCCTAGAATACCTCAAAGAAAGCAACAGTATAACTCCTCATCAGCATGGTTTCATGAGGGGGCAATCATGCCAGACCAATTTGATCAGCTTCTACGATGGAGTAAGTTCTAGGTTGGACCTGGGAGAGTCTATATGAAGTTCAATATTGATAAATGTAAGGTTATGCACATGGGCAGCAGAAATGGAGGCCACCAATATACACTAAATGGCTAGGCAAAAGTGAGATGGAAAAGGACCTGGGGGTAGGGTTGCCACCCGGCCGGTATTTTTTCTCTCAGGCTGGTGTCGGTATTTTTTTTTACTGGCCCTATTACAGGCCAGTATTTTCAGAGCCTGTACTGCCCCCTAGCGCCGGTTAACTCTCCTCTGGGAATCCTGACATCAGGGGAAGTACAGACCTGCAGAGCTGACAGCTTCCAGGACCTCCGATGATGTCATTTCATGTGATACCCTGTGTGGGAGGAGTCAGGGATCACTTGACCACGGAGGGGGCTCAGTAAATGTAAGACTCTGCAGGGTTCTGTGTGTGTGTTGGAGCTGTGGGGGTCTGGATGGATGGAGTGAGTGGAGTTGTGTGTGTGTGTGATGTGTGTAGGGGTCAGGATGGATGTAGTAGTGCTGTGTATGTGAAGTGTGTGGGGGTTAGGATGGATGTAGTAGAGCTGTGTGTGTGATGTGTGTGGGGGTCAGGATGGATGTAGTAGAGCTGTGTTTGTGATGTGTGGGGATCAGGATGGATGTAGCAGAGTTGTGTGATGTGTGGGGCCAGGATGGGTGTAGTAAAGCTGTGTGTGTAATGTGTGTGGGGGTCAGGAGGGATGGAGTAGAGCTGTATTTGTGATGTGTGTGGGGGTCAGGAGGGATGGAGTAGAGCTGTGTGTGCGGTGTGAGGGGGTTAGGATGGATGTAGCAGAGCTGCGTGTGTGCGATGTGTGGGGATCAGGATGAATGTAACAGAGCTGCGTGTGCGATGTGTGGGGATCAGGATGGATGTAGCAGAGCTGTGTGTGTGCGATGTGTGGGGTCTGGATAGATGGCCGGCCGGCGCTGCAGTGACAGTGTTAGGACCCGAGGAGGAGAGCGGAGGAGCAGTACAAGGTATGTACCATGTACTGCATGTATTCTTGTATGTTTAGGTGGTATATGTTATACCAGCTGTACATATAATTACATAGAGAACATATCCAGGTTACATCCGCATCACTATATACAGGGGAGGTATATCTCCTGTATATAGTGATATGGACCATGCTGGCCGGTATTTTTTCGTGACAAAGGTGGCAACCCTACCTGGGGGTACTAGTTGACTGTAGACTTAATTGTAGCAGTCAAAGCCAGTCAGCTGCTGAAAAAGCAAATGAAATCTTGGGGTGCATTAAAAGAGGTATAGCAGCGAGGGATGAGAACATTATTCTTCCGATATATAAGGCACTTGTCAGGCCTCACATGGAATACTGCGCACAGTTCTGGTCACCGGTGCTCAGTAAAGATGTTGCACTGCTTGAAGGGGTCCAAAGAAGGGCAACAAAATTAATAAATGGAATGGGAGGCCTGGAATACCCAGAGATGCTAACAACATTGGGATTATTCACCCTGGAAAAAAGACAGTTAAGAGGCGACAAAATAACTATGTATAAATACATTAGGGGACAATACAAGGATCTCTCCCATGATCTGTTTATACCCAGGACTGTGACGGTAACAAGAGGGCATCCTCTACATCTAGAAGAAGGCAGGCTTTATCACCAACACGGGAAGGGGTTCTTTACCTTAAGAGCAGTGAGACTGTGGAACTCTCTGCCAAGGACGTGGTGATAGCAAAATCGGTAGAGAAATTTAAAAGGGGACGAGACATATTTTTAGAGCGCTATGATATAACAGGATATAGACGTTATGTAACCAGTGGGGTTGTTGATCTGGGTCTTGGAGTTAGGTAGAACTCAAACGTTGATCCAGGGATTATTCTGACTGCCATTATGGAATCGGGAAGGAATTGTTTTCTCCAAATGAGCTAAATTGGCATCTGCCTCGTTGTTTTTTTTGCCTTCCTCTGGATCAACAAGGGGGGGAGGGATAGAAACAGGATGAACTAGATGGACATTGTTTTCATTCAGCCTAACATACTATGTTATTATATCAAAGATTAAATTGGGGTGCCCTTCTGTAGCTGGTAAGCACCACCAAACCCACATTCACCAGGAGTGAGCTTAATGTTTCTCCTTCATTTCTTGTCCATGATTCTTGAGTTAATTCTCCAGCCATTTGTTTGCCACGATTGTTGGGCCTTTGGAAAGGAAATTCCATATCAAGTTCTAACCACCCATTGCAATAAAGGAGGCAGCCAACTTGGACTATAGCCATTTTCTTTTCTCCCCACATGGGCTGTTTTATGTGTACACTCTTGTATACAGGACAATTTTTAACAAATTGGTGGGCCACTGCAAAGGTTCTATGAATTGCCACCCCAACATTGCTAACTACACAATGTCTACAAAATTACTTAAACAAATCATAAGAATAATTTAATCTATTTAAGAAAAATATTTTTAGACACATTAATGGGAAAGATTTGGATTCAATCACAGGTGATATGCTCTAATTGAAGTAATTAACCCCCCCCCCCCTTTTCTTCTCTATCTGGTTCAGTCCACCATGATTACATCGTAGTGCTCAATTGTGCTCCTGAATTAGAGCCGAATGGTGATCCGAAGAGTAATAAAGGCCAGAGAATAATAGTGCCCTACACAATAAAAGTAACTCGTTTTGCTCCACAAGTAATAGTGACTCCTCTCAATTCTCCTTAAACTATCATACTGCCTCCTTTTAGACCTCACACAATAACACATTTTAGGCTTCATACACTAATAATGCTCTCCCTTAGTCCAACACACAATAACATTGCCCCCTTTGTGCTACACAAAGCATCAATGGCCCCTTTTGTAGTATCCATACAGCAATATTTTGTCTTCCCCACTCATGATAACTTATATGTGCTGTAATTGAAAGAAAAAACTAAATAAAGATACCTACACCCTTGTTAAGACAATTAGTAAAGTGGATGGGGTATCATTTGGTCCATACTGTTAACTGCCATAATATAGTGACATCATCGCACCACCTGTACTGGATCGCCAAAGTTTTGTGCTCTTAACAGCCTGGTGCAGGCAGCGTGATATTGTTACTTTTTGTTGCACCAACTTTGGCCTACTAGATAGAACAGCATGGAAGGAAGCCTCAGAGATACAGTTGAAAGCAGTGGCAGGTGATGCCACTGCTAATGGACCTAGTACAGGACCACCGTTTGCCCTATGACTAAAGCACTCTGTATGTATGTAAATATTGGAGATATGTAAGGCAAATTAACAATTATGGGAGCAGCCATTTTTCTGAACTGTCAGTAATCTGATTCAACAATTAGGGAATCAGCCTTTTTCTTAGTTGGTACCAGAACTTTCCCAACTCATTTTCCTCATTTCTTAATTTGCCTTCCAAAAGCCTGAGAATAATTACAATTTTGGATTACACAATGTTCTTATGTAGTAATACATGACTACCAGTAATATTAGGTGATTTTCGATGATGCGTCCCAGTTTGCCAAAGACATTACCTTTTTTTAGGAATGCATAGTTCATTTTCCTATTATGTATGCAAGGACAAATAAGGTTTTTAAACTTGGCACGATATCACGCTCATGCACATGCATTGTCCATGCGGATGCGAGGCATTTTTGTGTCAAAAATACTTCTTGTCACTCCAGTACAGGTGCAATCCTCCGGCATGGCTTTATTGTGTTAACTTGCACCCACCCATGACGTCTTAGTACTTCAATAGGGCAGGAAAGCGTTAAAGCTACAGAATATGAACTTTGAATATTTAATTTGGCTCAATGCATTCACTGGTAGTTTATCTAATTCTACAGAAAAAAAACTAGATCCCATAAACAAAAAGACAAGCTACTATTTTGGTCAGTGGTGTAACGCTTAGTCCCCAATACAGAGGGCCACCACCTACCATATATCATTTCTAACACTGGTGTTTTCTTATATGGCAGATGAGCATTTGGACTCCCTAAGACACACAAGTCAAACACAAGGCCCACAGGCTGAATCTGGCCTACCTCCACATTTTATGTCGCCTGCCCGTCATGCAGCACACTAACAGGCATCCTACTTAATCAGCCTGCAGGAGCAGTCTGGCAGTGTCAGTGCACAATCTGTGACAGTCGCTGACCTCTCCCAGTGTCTACATGTGCTGTCCTGTACGTAGTGATGATGCCGAAGGGAGAGGTAAGTGGTCACAGATTCTGCACAGATCGAAGCTGCAGGCTGGGTGAGTGGAATGCCTGTAGGAATGCTGGCCAGCTAGAAGCCAATAGGGGGGTTGCTATTACTACTGGGAGTACTATGAGGGTCACCTATTACTATTGTGGACAATATAGAGGACACTATGACACCCACCATAGGAGGCACTATTACCACTGGGGCCATCAATATAGGAGACACTTACTACTGGGGCCACTATAGGGGTCACTATTACTACTTGGGTCAATACAGGGTCTCACTTACTATTGAGTAATATTACTACTGCAGTGACTATAGGGGACCCTATTACTACTGGGGCCAATATTGGGGTCACTATTACTACTGAGGCCTCTATGTGGGACACTATTACTATTTGGAACACTATGGGAGCACTATTACTACTGGGGTCCCTATGGGGGACACTATTACTACTGCAGTGACTATGGGGGACCCTATTACTGCTGGGGCCAATATCGGGGACCCTATTACTACTGGGGTTACAATGGGGGCACTATTACTATACAGTCTTACAATTACAATCGACCCTTTGAAGGCAACCATAAGGCTGATGTGGCCCTCGGTGAAAATGAGTTTGACACCCCTGCCCTAAGACGCCAGGGTCTGAGTGTGATTGCTACCATGGCACACTATAAAGCTACACCCCTGTTTTTTATGTAAAGCATACACTTTGCTGGTCAGTGAAGTGATAGGAAAGGAAATCATTTAACATATTGTATAAATCCAAACTCCTGTAGACATCAAAATATTTTAACTTTGAAAAACAAATCTGGGGTATAGTATTTAAAATTCACCTAAAAAGCTGTGAAAGTAATGTGTTGTTGTCAGGAGCAGGCACGACCCGCAGACAGTGACAGGGTGCAGCTAATCTCCTGGAGCAGATCAAGCTGCCTGACTGGAGAATGCATTTCAGTAGGCCACGGAAAGTAGGTCAGTGTGTCATGTTTCACTGAGATGTGCAAGCAGTCTCAGCATTCCGTTTCCAAAGGCATGTGACAAGCAGATATACGGCTTTTGCCTTGTAAGAAACAATACAGATCTAAATGTTAATAATAAACACATTATATTTATTTATGCATAAATTAAAGATCAATCCAGTTAGGAAGTGGATGCATTTATTTTAAGCTAAAACAGGGATTGGATCTTGAAAAAAGTCCACTGAGTTGTATTCTTGAGGTATATTCTTCTAGAAGCCAAACCTAACTTAGAACCTAGATCCACCGCTAAAAGTAGCCGTGTATAGTTAAATTAGGGTGAAACAGGTCAGGGGGCTCTCAGCTATTTGAATGAACAAGTGATTGTGCATCTTTAAAGCGCTGCTGAATATGTTGGTGCTATACAAATAAAGATTATTATTATTTAAAGGGGTTTGTCCGGTTGTGCTCTTGCACTGCGCTAATTTTTGCAGGAAGCAGACAGCTCTCTTCCCTCTATAGTGGCCAGACACAGTTTACATTCACTTCAATGGGCATTTTGCTTGCAATACCAAACCAGGTCACCACAGTGCGAACGGAGCTGTCTGATTCCTCCAGAAATCAGCTCGACCTACGATCACACTAACTAAGCAAACAGCTGATCAGTGAGGGCCCCGAGCATCACACCCTTGCCAATCTACTGTGGATGACCTATCCTGACAACAGGCCATCAGTAGTTTACAACTGTACAACCTCTTTAACTGAAGAGACATCTTTCTGCAGCGTTGTATTATTTGTACACACCTATACTAATCTATGGAGTGAGAGTTCTATGATTTTTGAATCCTGCTGATTAGGTGGCATTTCATATATTTCAAGTATACAACACTGATTACCCCCATAGTGCCCCCAGTAGTAATAGTGCTCCCATAGTGGCACCAGTAGTAATAGTGCTCCCATAGTGGCACCAGTAGTAATAGTGCTCCCGTAGTGCTCCCAGTAGTAATAGTGCTCCCACAGTACCCCAAGTAGTAATAGTGTCTCCCATAGTGGCTCCAGTAGTAATAGTGTCCCATGAACTGGCCACAGTAGTAATAGTGCTCCTGTAGGGGCTCCAGTACTAATAGTGCTCCCACAGTGCCCCCATGAGTAATAGTGCTCTCACAGTGCCCCCAGTAGTAATAGCGTCCACCATAGGGAAACCAGCAATAATATTGACCCCTATAGTGGCCCAAGTAGCAGTAGTGACCCCAGTAATAATAGTGTACCCCATAGTGCCCCAGCAGTAATAGTGCTTCCATTGTGGCCTCAGTAGTAATAGTGACCCCATAGTGGCCCCAGTAGTAATAGCAACCCCCCACTATTGGCCTCAGGCAGCATCCCTAAAGGCATTTCACTCACCCAGCCTGCAGCTCAACTCCCACAGCGACAGTTGCTTCTGAGTCTCTGACTGCTGACCTTTCCCCTCAGCATCTGTGTTGCATACAGGACCGGGGATGCAGACACCGTGAATTGGGGGGGAGAGGTCAGTAGTCACAGACTCAGCAGCATCTGCTGCCACTGGACCAGAGCCAGAGACTAGGTGAGTGGAATGCCTATAGGGATGCATCACGGCCCGCGGGCCATGTGTTTGACATATGTGCTCTGATGATATAGCAACGTAACAGTATGCTGCTTAATCAGGACAGTATAAGCTCTCTTAGATCAATCCGTTTATATCCTCATTAACAATGTGAACTAATCCAAGTCCCCTCAATATTTAGAGTCTAATAACAGAGCCTCTCTTAGTAGCTCAGGTGTCTCCATGGCTTGGGGGGTACTCGCCAGTAAACAATAGGACAAATAAGGACAGTATCAGTCAAAATGGAGATGGTTGACCACTTTGGAGCTTAAGTTCCATCTTAGTAGTTTTTGAGTTTTCAAGTGTGTACACTATAGTCCTGTCCTAGAGACTAGTCTCTACTTACACTTGTTGTTACGGTAAAGCTGTTGCAGAACCACCATAGGCATTCTCTGTAGTATTTGGGGGTTGCTGTGTGTGATGTATGTCCACACTGCTTCCTTTCTCTCCAGCAGCACAGACTTATCGTCTTTAAAAACACCGTTGACTAGTGTGTCTCGACTTGACTTTACTTAATTTTTGGCAAATATTGCTGCTGGGTGTGAAAGCTTATTAAAATAAATCTGAATCCTATAACTACAATATATTACCCTATACCAGTGATGGCGAACCTTTTGGAGTCCGAGTGCCCAAACTGCGACCTAAAACCCACATATTTATCGCAAAGTGCCAACATGTCAGGGGGCGGGGCTTATCACGACGTATGATTTTACCTCCGTCGTTCTAAAAAGGACAGGGCCGCTTCAAAATAGACAGCGTGCAGATTTTAACTGCTTTTTGGATGCGGAAATACTGCAGAATGTCCTCAACAGAAATTCCTGTTGCAAATTTTGCAGCATTTCCGCATCCAAAAAGCAGTCAAAATCTGCACGCTGTCTATTTTGAAGCTGCCTTGCCCATTTCCGCCAAATGTAAACATACACCAGCGGTAATAATGACCCCCATCACCGACCCCAGCGATAATAGTGACCCCCACCCCAGCGGCCCCCCAGCGCGTAAAAGCGACACCCCACAGTGGCCCCCAGCGCATAAAAGCGACACCCCACAGCGGCCCCCAGCACATAAAAGCGACACCCCACAGCGGCCCCCAGCACATAAAAGCGACACCCCACAGCGGCCCCCAGCGCATAGAAGCAACATCCCACAGCAGCGGCCCCCAGCGCATAAAAGCGACATCCCACAGCGGCCTCCAGCACATGAAAGCGACATCCCACAGCAGCGGCCCCCAGCACATAAAAGCGACATCCCACAGCAGCGGCCCCCAGCACATAAAAGCGACACCCCACAGCGGCCCAAGCGCATAGAAGCGACACCCCACAGCGGCCCCCAGCGCATAGAAGCAACATCCCACAGCAGCGGCCCCCAGCACATAAAAGCGACATCCCACAGCGGCGCCCAAAGCATAATAGTGACATCCCCCAGTGTATAAGGGACATCCCACAGTCTAATAGTGACATCTCATTGCGGCCTCCTCTGCCCCACTCACTCACCTCAGTTGTGGTGCGCTCTCCTCCTGCGTCTCAGCCTCTGCCGCAGCACCCAGGGTCGGCGCTGTCCTCTGTCCCGGCGCTCCCTGCCTCCCTGCTGTCCTCCATGCCGGGGCCGCTGGCCAGGCCCTGCACTGCCCGTGCCAGCGCTCCCAGCTTCGGGCCCGCAGCTCTCAGGCTCACTGCAGTCCTCCGCCCCCAGCCAATCAGAAGCTGGGGCCGTGAACCAGTTCTATGACAGGATCGGCGATGTTAGCACAGCAGCTAAGTAAATGCCATCAGGGGAGCCGCGGCCCCTGCTGGTATTTACAAGTGGTGGGCGGCCGATGGCGGCGCGTGCCAGTAGGGAGGGCTCTGCGTGCCACCCCTGGCACGCGTGCCATAGGTTCGCCACCACTGCCCTATACTGTTACTTCACATGCAGAGCACCCACCCCAGATCAGATCTGGCTACAGCCAGCTTTCTTGTGCATCACATAGCATAGCAAAAACTTCAAACACTATAGTGTAAAACTAGAACAAAAGTCCTAGAAGTAAACAGTTGGACAGCACACACTAAAAATTTTTTAATAAGATTTTTTTGGAACAGTCCAGGTGTTCACACTAAGTACACAGTTGCAATGTTTTAGTCAAGCATATGCAGAAACTTAGGCTGCCTTCATATGGGCAAGAAAATTGTGCTAGATTTGTGCGAGACGCACAAGTATGAACCCCATTCTTTTTTATATGAGCAATGTTTTCCTGCATGGAACCGCAATGTGAGGAACTGTGACGTAGGAAGCAAATTGGCGCATCTTTTAACTTTCTGCATGCTCTCACATTGCAGCACTCATTGTTTTTAATGGGCCTGGCGGCAACATCGCAACATTTGCTAGGTGCATGCGATGCGATGTGTCCCATTGAAAACAATTGGAGAAACTCTGAGATTCTCTGACGCAGTGGAGCATCACTACATCCCTGAAGTGATGCAAGGCTGTTTTGTGATAATAACATCTCGCATTCGTGGGGAATTCACATGGTAGTGGGATTCAAGTGTGAAGTTAGCCTTAGGGTTATTGACAGTAGTTCAGCCTGCATATAGGTAATGTTCGAATGTAGGTCGGACTGTGTTTCAAAAAGTTATGTGGAATGGTATGCAAAGCGTCCCTGTTAAGCCCGAATTTTCCAAGGACTCTTAGGTAAAGGTAAAGTCTCCTGGTGCAAGCAGCAAGTCATGACTGACTCCTTGGGTAATGTCACATCATGACGTTGTCTTGGCAGACTGTTTTTGCGGAGTGGTTTGCCATTGCCTTCCATAGTCATTTTTTACCTCCCAGCAAGCTGGGTACTCATTCTACCGACCTCGAAAGAATGGAAGGCTGAGTCAGCCTTGAGCCGGCTACCTGGACAATCCAGCAAATTCACCTCAAGAACAGACTGTGTAACGCTCAGAGATATTTCAAACAACACAAGGGCTTCATCTCAGACTCTAAAGTCCTCAGTTAGCATATTAAATTTTCAAGTTCATGACAGCATAATTAGAAAAAGACTGAACAAGTATGACTTGTTTGGAGGGGTTGTCAGGGAATAGCTGCTTCTTTCTGAAGTGGAGATGTTGCACCATAATGTCCTGTGCCATGTTTGGTGAACTGAAAACCAAACAGAGCATATCAGCACAAACACCTCATACCAACTGTCAATGAGGGTGGTGGAGGGGTGATGATTTGGGGATGTTTTGCAGCCACAGGGCCTGGGCACCTTGTAGTCATTGAGTCAACCATGAACTCATCTGTTACCAAAGTATTCTAGAGTCAAATGAGAGGCTATCTATCCCAAAGCTAAAGCTTGGCCGAGACTAGGAAAATGATCCCAAGCACTCCTGCAAATCTATATCAGAATGCCAAAAAAGAAAAGAATCAAGGTGTCGCTATGGCCCAGTCAAAGTCCAGACCTCAATCCAATTAAAATGCTGTGGTGGGACCTTAAGAGAGATGTGCATAAACGAATGCCCACAAACCTCAATGAGCTGAAGCAACTTTGTAAAGAAGATTGGGCCAAAAGTCCTCCAGAATTACATGAGAGACTGATAAATTCATACAGAAAACAATTACTCCAAGTTATTGCTGCTAAAGGTGGTTCTAAAAGTCATTCATGTGTTGTTGTTCACCTGATGTTGTATTTACCTAATTTTAAAATCTTCTAAGGACCAGATGTTTTTTAAGCCCTGAAACATAAGACCATAGAAATAAAAGAGGATGCACTTAGTTTGTCTTTTTACTTGGTTTTTCTTATGACAGCAGCAGGCCAGAAAGAGTAGGAGGTCACAAAATAGGACTGAGAGCGTCTGTTAATCTTCCAGAGCTACTCTTTGCCTTACAGTGTGTCTGCAATGCTCTCCTCCTTCCTCTTCATCCCAAACATTTAGTTCATGCATGCAATGCTATCACAACTGAGCTGGCAAAAGCTCCAGCTGCTGTAACTTGTTATAGTGGAAGCAGCTATGGGGATCTGCAGGAGATATGTTAAAGGGGTTGTCCCACGGCAGCAAGTGTGGTTATACACTTCTGTATGGCCATATTAATGCACTTTGTAATATACATCGTACATTAAATATGAGCCATACAGAAGTTATTCACTTACCCACTCCGTTGCTGGCGTCCCCGTCTCCATGGCTCCGTCTAATTTCGATGTCTTCTTGCTTTTTTAGACGCGCTTGCGCAGTCCGTGCTTCTGCCTGGTGAATGGGGCCGCTCGTGCCGGAGAGCTGGTCACTGCGTCATCATCGTAGCTCCGCCCCGTCACGTGTGCCGATTCCAGCCAATCAGGAGGCTGGAATCGGCAATGGAACGCAAGGAAGGAGAAGAAAATCCACGGTGCACCATGGGAGAAGACCCGCGGTGCACCGTGGGAGAAGACCAGCGGCGCCATCTTTAAAAGAAGAAAAGAAGAAGCTGCAGAACGCTGATGCAGGTAAGCGCAATGCTATTTTTAAAAACTAATCTATGCTTTCTTTTTAACAGGGCAGAATGCGGGGGTAAGTAAAAAAAAAAAAATTTCGATTTCGCCGCGGGACAACCCCTTTAAGTTCTGCCTTCAAGTCCAGTTTTCTCATCTCAGTAAATAACCCTTGAGGGCAGCAACTGAAGTATAAATAAAGAAGATTCGAAGACAGCAATCGTCAGGCCACCAAGGTTTCAGGCTCGGAGAATGAGGGGGACCTGTGCAAACAGCATTGCTGACACTTGCAAGCTGCAGTCCAGTGAGGGAATTCACTGAAGCCTTTTGGTTCAGCAGGGAATTCACCAGCTCACCGATGGACCAGTTTTGCCATTAGAATACAGCAGTCATATGTGAAAGTATATGAGGAGTTTTTCACTACTTTTCCCCGCATGATTTTAATTGGCAATTTGCACTGCACTAGTAAGTGGAAACTACCTGCTATGATGTCTACCATGTACAGCATATACTGTGTACTTCATCCTCAGTACCAGCAGCAGCATGGAGGACATTATATAGCAGTTATGGGCAGTGTAGGTGTCAATCCAGCAATGGTCAATGGTCAAGATTCAGCACTTACTAGAGCCTTCAGTAGCAGAATATGTGTCTTCAACTCTCTTTCTCACTCTGCAGCTGCTCCCTCCTCCTTCCAGTACACACCCCTCCACATAGACTTCTATGTGCAGCATGTAACCTAATCTCCCAGTAAGCGGATCCATCTGCACTTGGATATTAGAATTTCTGAGTGAATATTCAGTGCAGGAGGCAAAAGTAGGAGGAGAAGTGCCTCAGAAGTGGAGAAAAAGACATTTTTCTCTAAAAAGATATCTTATAAAGTTTCTTACATTCACTTGTACTAGCGATTTCTGCAAAGTTTGGGGAAACAACTGTGACCATTTCAGGAGAGAATAGAGTCTCCAACTTTATAGGAGCTGATAATATTTTAGATCTGAGGGTTCTAAAAATACATGTAAGCAGCAATAAAGTGACAAAGAGATAATGTAAATTATAGTGTCCATTCTTTTATGAATTGGCTTTTCCCATGTTCTTTAATTTTGATTACTAATTGAAAACCAATCATACTTAGTCACCCAGCAGACTTTTTAACTTACTTGAGATAACTCAGTGTACCAACCATTTCCAAAGATTGTCCATCTGTCGTTGATTATGTCAAGGAGGCTGAGATGAATGACACTTCCCCAATCCAAAAGATAGCTGATAAATGTATAATCATCTGCGGTCACCATGGCTGGGAAGCCCACTGAATGGGACAACCATGTCGCCATTCTGGAGGCATTTGAATAGAACAGTGGTTACACATATGTTCTTCCACTCCATTAAATATCTATGGGCTTGACAAAAGTAGCCAAGTAATGCAGTTTTCTATCTCCAACAATCCCATAGACTTTGAATGAAGTGTAACCACCACACCATTTAAATCCCTCTAGAGCAGGGGCCCAGGATCACTGTTCTAGTTCTCAGTGGGAATCCCAGTGGTGGGAGATAATGCCTTTAATTGGATGTTATTATTCAAGTCAGCCTAAAGTTGGATGGCTTGTAACTAAAGATGAGCGAGCACCAAAATGCTCGGGTGCTCGTTGCTGGAGTTGAGCTTTCCGCGATGCTCGAGAGTTCGTTTCGAGTAACAAACCCCATTAAAGTCAATGGGCGACTTGAGCATTTTTGTATAGGACTGATGCTCGCTAAGGTTTTCATTTGTGAAAATCTGCAAAACCTACGAAAGTGATGGAAACGACACAGAAACTGATAGGGCAGCCAAGGGGCAACATGCTGGGCTGCATCTCAGATTCCCAGGTCTCACTATAAAGCCACAATAGCGGCAAGAGTGCCCCCCCCTAACAATTTTTACTTCAGACAAACCCTCATTAGCAAGGCACACCTTAGCTAAGCACCACACTACCTCCAACCAAGCACAATCACTGCCTGCGGGACACAGCACTGCCTCTTCTCCTGGGTTACATGCTGCCCAACCCCCCCCCCCACACACACACGACCCTGTGTCCGCAGCGCTCACAAAAGTGTCCCTGCGCAGCCTTCAGCTGCCCTCATGCCCCACGCTGGCCCCATAGCCACACCACCCTCATGTCTATTTATAAGTGCATCGGCCATGAGGAGGAACCGGAGGAACACACTGCAGAGGGTTGGCAGGGCCAGGCAGTGACCCTCTTTGAAAGTGTGGGTGATAGCCCACAATGTTGTTGAGAATTGATAATAGATTGATGTTCGATCTTCATTTCAATCCTGTGCCACCTCCGTCAGGAGCTGCAAACGTGGGTATAAAGGGGACTCAGCTGCCAGCTCAGCACTTCTACACATCTCCACAATGCAGCAATACTCGGTGTGGGAAGTATGTGAGCGGGCCCTGGGTCAGCCTCTGTCCCAGCAAACACCTTGTGTGGCCCAAGGTGCTGCGAGTGACATAGCAATGGGGACTCCATGTGTCCACACACTACTCATTCTGTTTGGGTGTCGGATACCTCATCGACAACGCAAGGGGTAAACCATCTGCACTCTGCACCCTACCCAAGTCTGTCAGTGTTTTGGGGACAGACAGGTACAACTCCGCTATGGCAAGTCTGTGTGCACCCACAGCATGGGTGGCTAGCAGGAACACACAGACGGTACAGAAAGAAATACCATTGCAGTGCCCCGGATAGCTGAGGTTACGTGAGAGGAAATACATGTTGGCTGCGGCCCACACTCCATGCCCTAGACATTCTGTTTTTTTTTTTAGGTGCCAGACAGGTACAACACCGCTATGGCAAGTCTGTGTGCACCCACAGCATGGGTGGCTAGCAGGAACACACAGACGGTACAGAAAGAAATCCCATTGCAGTGCCCCGAATAGCTGAGGTTACGTGAGAGGAAATACATGTTGGCTGTGGCCCACACGCCATGACCTAGACATTCTGGGTTTTTTGGGGGTCCAGATAGGTAGAACACCACGATGGGAAGACTTAGTGCACCCATAGTATACACAGACCCCTGTAATATTCCAGTAGCAAAGGTATAAGCTGACCCCAGTAAC
Source organism: Eleutherodactylus coqui (assembly GCF_035609145.1). Lineage (NCBI taxonomy): Eukaryota > Metazoa > Chordata > Amphibia > Anura > Eleutherodactylidae > Eleutherodactylus > Eleutherodactylus coqui. Next base: position 64,532,478 of record NC_089838.1, on the reverse strand, counting down.
AGTTATGTTGCAGAAGTCTAGGGAGACCCCAGTAACATTTCTGTAGTAACAGTATAGACAGACTCCAGTAACATTTCATTAGCAGAAGTATAGGCAGCCCCCTGTAAAATTTATGTGCCAGAAGTATAGGCAGAACCACAGTAACATTTTAGTAGCAGCAGTATAGGCAGACCCCTGTAACATTCATGTAGCAGCAGTATTGGCAGACCCCTGTAACATTTCAGTAGCAGCAGTATATGCAGACCCCTGTAACATTTCAGTAGCAGCAGTACAGGCAGAGCCCAGTATTTGTAACATTTCAGTAGTAACAGTATAGACAGACCCCGGTAGCATTTCTGTTGTAACAGTATAGACAGAGCCGAGTAACATTTCTGTAGTAACAGTATAGGCAGACCCCAGTAACGTTTCTGTAGCAGCAGTATAGGCAGACCCCTGTAACATTTCTATAGCAGCAGTATAAGCAGACCCCTGAAACATTTATGTAGCAGAAGCATAGGCAGACCCCTGTAACATTTTTGTAGCAGCAGTATAGGCAGACCCCAGTACCATTTCTGTAGAAGTAAAGGCAGACCCCAGTAACATGTCTGTCGCCACAGTATAAGCAGACCCCTGTAATATTTCTGTAGCAGAAACATAGGCAGACCCCAGTACCATTTTTGTAGCAGAGGTATACGCAGACCCCCTGTAACATTTACGTGGCAGAAGTATAGGCAGACCCCAGTAACATTATTGTAGCAGAAATTAAGGCAGACCCCTGTAGCATTTAAGTGGCAGCAGTATAGGCAGACCCCAGTAACATTCTTGTAGCAGAAGTATAGGCAGACTCCTGTGACATTTATGTGGCAGCAGTATAGGCAGACCCCTGTAACATTTATGTGGCAGAAGTATAGGCAGACCCCTGTAACATTTATGTGGCAGAAGTATAGGCAGACCCCAGTAACAGTTATTTAGCAGCAGTATAGGCAGAGCCCTGTAACATTTCTGTAGCAGCAGTATAGGCAGACCCCACCACCATTTCTGTTGTTGAAGTATAGGCAGACCCCAGTAACATTTTTGTAGCAGAAGTATACGCAGACCCCTGTATCATTTCTGTAGTAACACCATAGACAGATCCCAGTAACATTTCTGTAGCAGAAGTATAGGCAGACCCCTGTAACATGTAAGTGGCAGCAGTATAGGCAGACCCCTGTAACATGTAAGTGGCAGCAGTATAGGCAGACCCCTGTAACTTTCTTTAGCAGAAGTATAGGCAGGCAGGCAGATCCGAGTAAAATTTCTGTAGTAATAGTATAGGCCAACCTCAGAAACATTGGGATACCATGAGCGTAGGCAAAGGCCGGAAAAATTAGTTGGATAAGAGTGTAGGCGTGGGCCCCAAAAATTAGTGTACCACGAGTACAAGTGTACCTCTGAAAAATTTATCAACCGAGAGGGCAGGTGAAACCAATAAATATTTTTTGAAAGATACAGCTCACTGTTGCTTAATTTGTAACAGAGCCTGCAGGCAGCCCTGTTGAAAAAAATTGGTTCATGTAACAGTCTCAATACTTTTGAAACTTAGAAAAATGATAAAAACATTGGTAGATGTAGATGAGCCTTTTGGGGGGCAGAAAAATTGGCCGTTCAGTGCGATGACATGTTGTTTCTGGAGGAGGAGTAGCAGGAGGAGGACTAATGTCAGAGACAGATTGACAAAGATAAATGCCCCATTTTCCCAGTGATACAGAAGAGTGCTTTTATCTGCGGTTGCAGCGAAAAGATTCTTTAGGTTCCACTGCTCTCCAATGGTGGAGAAGAGAAGTCTGGGGAAATCCAGGCTTTGTTCATCTTTATGAGTGTAAGCATGTCGGCACTGGCAGTTGACAGGCGGGTACGCTTGTCCGTGATGACAAGACGCTAGCGGCAGGGCAAGCAAGCACCTCCAGGGCATACAGCGCAAGTTCGTGCCACGTGTCCAGCTTTGACACCCAATAGTTGTATGGAGCTGAGGCATCACGGAGGACGGTGGTACGATCGGCTATGTACTCCCTCACCATGTTTTTACAGTGCTCCCTCCGACTCAGCCTTGACTGGGGAGTGGTGACTCAGCCTTGACTGGGGAGCCATAAAGCTGGCAAAGGCCTTGGAGAGTGTTCCACTGCCTGCGCTGAACATGCTGTCTGATCTTCGCGCCTCCTGCTACTTGGTCGTCGGAACTGCGTCTTCTGCCGCTAGCGCTGTCAGATGGGAAGTTTACCATCAATTTGTCCACCAGGGCCCTGTGGTATTGCATTACTCTCAAACCCCTTTCCTCGGGAATGAGAGTGGAAAGGTTCTCCTTATACTGGGGGTCGAGAAGGGTGTACACCCAGTAATCCGTAGTGGCCAGAATGCGACTAACACAAGGGTCACGAGAAAGTCAGCCTAACATGAAGTCAGCCATGTGTGCCAGGGTGCCAGTACACAACACATCGCTGTCCTCACTAGGAAGATCACTTTCAGGATCCTCATCCTCCTCCTCGTCCACAGGCCATACACGCTGAACAGATGGGAGGCAAGCAGCATGGGTACTCTCTGCAGTGGGCCCAGCTGTCTCTTACCCCTCGTCCTCATGCTCCTCCCCCTCCTCCTCCTCCTCCTCCAAAACGCGCTGAGATATAGACATGAGGGTGTTCTGACTATCAAGCGACATACTCTCTTCCCCCGTCTCCTGTTCCTACCGCAAAGCACCAGCATTTATGCTTTGCAGCGAACTTCTCAGCAGGCATAGCAGAGGAATGGTGATGCTAATGATTGCAGCATCACTGCTCACCATCTGGGTAGACTCCTCAAAGTTTCCGAGGACCTGGCAGATGTCTGCCATCCAGGCCCACTCCTCGGTAAAGAATTGGGGAGGCTGACTCCCACTATGCCGCCCATATTGGAGTTGGTATTCCACTATTGCTCTACGCTCCTCATAGAGCCTGGCCAACATGTTGAGCATAGAATTCCACCGTGTGGGCACGTCGCACAGCAGCCGGTGCTCTGGCAGATTAAACCGATGTTACAGGGTCCACAGGGTGGCAGCGTCCGTGGTAGACTTGCAGAATTGTGCGCAGATGCAGGTCTGACAAGTGCGGGTAGTTTTTCAGAAACCGCGGAACCACCAGATTAAAGACGAGGGCCAGGCATGGCACGTGTGTGAAGCTGCTGAGCTGCAAAGCCACCACCAGGTTACGGCTGTTGTCATGCCCGGTTGGAGGCTCAGCGGCGAGAGCCAGATGTCGGTCTGCTCAGTCAGATCCTGCAACAGCTTGGGGGCCGTCTTCCTCTTGTCACCTAGGCTGAGTACTTTCAGCACGGCCTGCTGATGATTGCCCACCCTGTGCTGCCGCGCCGCGCCACACAGACTGCTGGCGATGTGCTGCTCACATTTCTTAATTGAGAGGTAGAGGTTGCGTAGGAGGAGGAGGGGGAGGGTTTAGAGGAAGTGGCATAGACCGCCGCAGATACCAGAACCGAGGAAGGACCCGCAATACTGGGTGTGGGTAGGATGTGTGCGGTCCCAGGCTCTGACTCGGTCCCAGCCTCCACCAAATTCACCCATTGTGCTGTCAGGGAGATATAGTGGCCCTGCCCACCAGTACTTGTCCACGTGTCCGTGGTTAAATGGACCTTCCCAGTAACCGCGTTGGTGAGGGCACGATTGATGTTGCGGGAGACGTGCTGGTGTAGGGCTGGGATGGCACAACGGGAAAAATAGTGGTGACTGGGGACAGAGTAGCGTGGGACCGGCGGCGCCATCATGTTTTTGAAAGCCTCCATTTCCACAAGCCTGTACGGCAGCATCTCCAGGCTGATCAATTTCAAAATGTGCACGTTTAAAACCTCAGCGTGCGGGTGCATGGCGGCGTATTTGCGCTTGCGCTCCAAGGAATGCGCCAGCGACAGCTGGATGCTGCGCTGAGAGACATTGCTGGATGGGGCCGAGGACAGCGGAGGTGAGGGTGTGGGTGCAGGCCGGAAGGCGCTCGTCCCTGTGTCCTGCGAGGGCAGTTGGATCTGAGTGGCAAGTTGGGGCACAGGGGGAGAGGCAGTGGTGCGACCCAGAGGCGGTAAAGGGCCTTCGTCCCACCTTGTGGGGTGCTTGGCCATCATATGCCTGCGCTTGCTGGTGGTGGTGAGGCTGGTACTGGTGGTTCCCCGGCTGATCTTGGCGCGACACAGGTTGCACACCACTGTTCGTCGGTCGTCCGCGCTCTCACTAAAAACATCCACACCTTTGAAGACCTAGGCCTCTGCAGGGTGGCTTGGCGCGAGGGGGTGCTTTCGGAAACAGTTGGGAGAAGTCTTCACTCTGGCCCAGCCTCTACCCCTGGCCACCCCACTGCCTCTTCCATCCTGTCCTGCTGCTGCACTTGCCTCCCCCTCTGAAGACCTCTCCTCGGTTGGCTTAGCAAACCAGGTGGGGTCAGTCACCTCATCGCCCAGAAGCTCTTTTTCTGAATCCTCTGTGCGCTCCTCCCTCGGACTTACTGCCCTTACTACTGGCTCACTGATAGACAACTGTGTCTCATCGTCATCGTCCTCCTCACCCACTGAAAGCTCTTGAGACAGCTGCCGGAAGTCCCCAGCATCATCACCCGGACCCCGGGAACGTATCAAAGGTTGGGCATCGGTCACGACAAACTCCTCAGCTGTGAGAGGAACTATTTTTTCCTAATCAAGGCAGGGGCCCGAGAACAGTTCCTGGGAGTCTGTCTGCTCATCAGAATGTGTCATTTTCATGGAGTGAGGAGGCTGGGAGGAAGGAGGAGCAGCAGCGAGAGGATTCAGAGTTGCAGCAGTGGACGGCGTAGAAGACTGGGTGGTCGATACATTACTGGATGCATTTTCTGCCATCCACGACAGTACCTGCTCACACTGCTCAGTTTGTAATAAAGGTCTACCACGTGGACCCAAAAAATTGTGACATGAAGCTGGGGACCTCAGAAACTTGCCTCTCTCCTAATCCCACAGCAGCTGGCTGCGATTCTCCTGGACCAGGAACTCGGCCTGTGCCCATACCCTCACTTGGACCTCCGCGTCTTCGCCCACTTCCACGTCCTCTAGGCCTACCCCTACCCCTCAGCATGGTGGATTACGAATAGAGCAGACACAGAGCGGTCTGAATAATTATGCAATTATTGGCGTGCAGTTGGAGGGTTATGTAACGCACACTGCAGTCCCCAAAAAATAATACGCAAGGCTGCAAAAAGGCCTAGCTGGACTATTACTGGGGGCGGAGCCTGACCGGCAATGTGAGCAGCAGCACTGCAGCACAGCTCCAGACTGAATCCTATAAATCACCCTGTTATTGGGTCCTTACCTGGGCAGAAACAGCCACAAATGGAGCATAAGCACAGCGGAGACCGGCGGCAGCAGCGTGGACATCAGCCGACAATATGGTGCGAGGCAAGGAGAAGGTGCAGGGGGGAGAAGCAGGCGGCTGGCAAAATCAAAATGGCGCCGGCGGGAAGGAGCAGAGAACAATGATACCGTGGCCCCCCAGTAGCAGCACAGACGCGGCCAAGAAGCTGGCAAGGTATGCCAGGGAGGAGAAGGGCAGAGATGAGGAACCATTAAGCCCTAAGCAGCAGGTGGAGGAGCAGGGAGGCTCAGCAGTCTGCACACAGCTCACAAGCAAGGCAGGGGGAGGGGAGGAAGTGCCATATAATAAAACTCCAGCAGGAAGTGAAGCTGGAGACCCCAATGCAAGTGGGCAGAGTGCCATGATTAATACAAGTGAACCCACTTTGAAAGATATCTTCAGTAAGGTCACAAAATGCAACGCATCCCTGAAAACACTTAACGTACAAATGGGCACCATGCAGACGAACGTGAATCTGTTAAGGCATGACATACAAAAGATATCGGAGCGCCTAACAGAGACAGAACAGCGTCTGAGCGATATGGAAGATGTGATATAGCCGCTCCAGAGAGGTTGAAAAAAGTCTGCATAATATGCAGTACCTGCAGAATAAAATAGATGACCTGGAAAATCGCTCAAGACGCAATAATGTGCGGATTGTGGGCCTCCCAGAGAAGGCAGAGGGGAATAACCCACTGGACTTTTTCAAAACTTGGCTCCCTGAGCTGTTTGGGAGAAATGCACTAACATCAATGTTCGCAATAGAGAGAGCGCATCGTGTGCCGACACGACCCCTTCCCCCCGGAGCTCCTGCAAGACCAGTGCTTCTCAAACTTCTACATTAGAGACCGCGACGCCATACTACACAAAGCCCGCGAAAAGGGAGAAATCCGCTTTAAAGGTGCCAGGGTATCGTTTTTCCCAGATTTCTCCACTGACCTTTTTTATTTCATTGAAATAAAAAAGAGACTGAGAAATCTACAAATCCCGTACGCAATGCTGTATCCTGTCAAACTGAGAGTTGCAGCACTGGGAAATACACACTTTTTCAACAATCCAAATGAAGCTAATTCCTGGCTGGACCGTAATGAGGAACAGATCCGCCGGGAAGGTCGCCACGCGAATCTCCGAGCAGGAAAGATGACGACGATTGAAAAGAAAATACGCACGCTGATGCCCAATCGAAATGGACTGATTTGAAAAAGGAGCTACTGAAAGGTGAAGACTTGAAGACCTCGCCACACCGCCGAGGAATATGGAGGACCGCTACCCCGATCCGATCGTTAAACAACGGATCCGTGAGTTTTATGTTGGGGAAGTTCAGTTTTTGGTCTCTCTCTCTTATATTGTGATAGTTCTGGAAAAGTTATATATAGAAGGGATGTTAATATGTAATAAAAATTTTGTTGGGAGGGGGGAATGTTATTCTGTGTGTGCAGCTAGAATGTATGGGGTTACTAGGGGAAAGTTATAAAAGGCGGGAGGGCGGACCAGGATATTTACAGATGGGTTGTAATAGTTTGATCTCAGATAAGAGGGATGTTCTGCAGTACTTAGACAATGCATGTGTGATATATGACAGCCTGCCTGATCATGATAAGGAGACACGGATCCTCCCAGTGCGACTCACTCACTTAGGCGGGGATGCCTGGAACATGTAATTCTGAGGAATATAATACACAATGGAAATGAGTACCAAAGAGTCATCTCATGGAATGTGAGAGGAATGGGTGACCCTGTGAAACGGTCAGCGGTATTGCAAGTAATTAAAGAACAGGGCCCAGCCATTATATGTCTACAAGAAACCCACTCAGCTAAAGACACTATAGACACCTTTAAAGTAGCGGGAATGGGACAAAGCTTTCACTCTACGCATACGAGACACTCCAGAGGCGTTAGCATAATCATACATAGAAACATCCAGTTTAAGTGCTTCACACAGAAGATAGACGCGGAGGGCCGGTTCGTCTGCTTAAATTGCAAGGTATATAACTATACCTGTGTCCTCATCTCAATATATATCCCACCCCCATATAACAGCTCAGTAATGCGTCAAGTGCTGGGATTTGCGGCAGAGACACCGGATGCTCCAGTACTTATAATCGGAGACTTCAACTGGGTTATTAACCCCTTGCAGGACAGGTTACAAATCGAAAATACCCCGGGAGAGAATAGTATGACGTCGCTAGGATGTTTATTAGAGGAAACGTCATTGCTAGATATGTGGAGAACGAGACACCCTAGTGACAAGCAATATTCATGTCATTCAACTACATATCAATCCCTATCAAGAATATATTTAGCAGTGGGTAATGTTAAACTGTATGGGGACACGTTATCCATTGAATATCTACCTAGAGTCATATCGGACCACTCCCTGTTACGATTAGATATACAGCACTGCAACAACGACATTTAGGCCTCATGTCCACGGGGAAAATCAGGCCCGCTCCGGATTCTCCATGGAGAATCCGGAGTGGGTCCCTCCTGCCCCGCGGACATGAGCGCTGAAAATGAGAATAAATAAGAATTAACTCACCTCTTGCACGCTCCGGATCTTTTTTTCGCCACGGCGCCATCTTCTCTGCGTCGCGGCTGGATCTTCTTTCTTCGGCCCGGCGGATGCGCCGGGTGACGTCAGTGACGTGCCCCGCGCATGCGCCGGCCTGAAGAAAAAAGATCCGGCCGCGACGGAGAGAAGATGGCGCCGCGGCGAAGGGAAGAACCGGAGCAGGTAAATTCCGATTTTTGTCTCCCGCGGATCCGGACGGCTTCCATAGGCTTCAAAAGAAGCCCGCGGGAGCCGTCCCCGCGGGAGACCCGCACGAAAATGGAGCATGGTCCAGATTTTTTCATGCTCCATTTTTTTAAAAATCCCTTTTATTGACCATCCGCGGGTATTTATCTACCCGCGGGTGGTCAATGCATCCCTATGGGATGCGGATCCGCGGGCAGGAAAAGAGTTAAAATCCGCTGCGGATTTTAATTCTTCTTTTGCTCGTGGACATGAGGCCTTATACAAGTAAGAGGTGGAAACTAAATCCCCCTGGTTAAATATACTAAATAAAGAAAACACTAAAATCGCTCTGGTGGAGTACTTTGAATTAAATAAAGGATCAACAAATATGACGGTGTGCTGGGAGGCCATGAAAGCCTACATGAGGGGAATATTTATACAGCAAATTACCCAGGCAAAAAATAGTCATAAAGAAAGGGGACAGAGACTGCAAAAGGGTCTAAAAGAATCGGAGGACAAATTTGTGACAGAAGGCACTAAATCAGCGCTGCAGGGCTGGAAGGAGGCCCAAGAAGCATTAAATACATACACTCTGGAGACGGCGGTCACCAAAGAAGGGTTTCGAAAACAGTCCTACTATGAAGAGGGGGAGCGTACGGGACATATGCTAGCGGTAATAGCCCGGGCACAGAATAGGTCTACGTACATTCTAGAACTTAAAGATGCGCGGGGTAGTATTGCTAGGGATACACCCTCAATTAGGGAGATTGATAAGGATTTTTACTGCTCCCTGTACTCCTCCAGACTGAATAAATCTGCGGAGCAGATAGAGGACTATCTGGCAGAAATAACAACACGCAAACTCTTGGAGGAGCAGAAAGCTTTTCTTGACGTTCCACTAAATTTGGAGGAGCTGCAGGCAGCGGTGAAAAGCATGCAAAACAACAAGGCCCCTGGGAGGACGGTTTTCCTATAGAATATTATAAGCAGTTCACGGATATCTTGTTACCACGTCTCTTGGACACTATAGGGGAGGCGGAGGAGCAGGGTGAACTACCGCCATCTATGAAAAAAGCGAAAATAACAATTCTACTAAAATTGGATAAGGACCCCCTGTTGGACTCGTATAGGCCAATCTCATTGTTAAATACAGTTGTTAAAATTATAGCAAAAGCCCTGGCAAATCGACTTTCCAGAGTGGTATCCACCCTGGTACATCCGGACCAAAACGGGTTTATACCGGCGAGGTCCACGGCAGCGAACATACGCAGACTGTATTTGAACCAGAAATTCCAACAGACAATGAGGGAAACAGAATAATATGCTCCCTAGATGCCACTAAGGCTTTTGACAGCATTGAATGGTTATATCTTTGGAAAGTACTAGAAAAAATGGGTTCCCGCTGTCACCACTGTTGTTTGCACTGGCAATCGAACCACTTGCGTGTAAAATACGGGCTCACCCGGGAATAGCGGGTATCTGTAGAGGAAATATGGAGAAAAAAATCGCTTTATATGCGGATGATATACTCCTATTTCTAGAGGATGCAGGGGGGTCTTTGGAGATGACTATGCAGACAATTAAAGAATTCGGATCCTTCTCAGGATTGACGATCAATTGGTCTAAATCAGTAATAATGCCAGTGGATGTCCCCGAACTGCAAATTATTAATAAAGAAATAGCTATGAAATGCACCGAGACATTTAAATATCTAGGAGTTAACATCCCTAGAAAGGTCAGTAAATATGGGAGGATAAATCTAGAACCACTCATTACCAGGTGGAAACAAAAACTTCATGTGTGGCGCAAACTTCCATTGTCAGTGATAGGGAGGACAAATCTTATTAAAATGATATGGATGCCGCAGCTACTATACTTGCTGCATAATTCCCCACATTGGATAACACAGCGCTTTTTTTATAAAATCAACAGAATGTTTAGAGAACTTATATGGGGGGGAAAAATCCCTCGCATAAAACTGGAAGTTCTGAGTAACCCTAAAGAGAAGGGCGGATTGGCAGTACCCAACCCCCTGTCATATTTCATAGCTTCCCAATTACAACATCTTAGGGGTTGGGAATCGGAGGAAACACGAGATGCTTGCTTCCGCATTCTGAAGGAATGTTTTGCCGGATCACACTTATTCGAAGTTCTAGAGAGAGGTATGTTCAGTAGAAATGGTCAAAATACCCCCACGCTACTACTTATTCACAAAACATGGTGGAAAACTAGGTCTATGTTGGGAATAACTAGTTGCACACAGTACACTCCAATATGGAACAATCCACGTTTCCCAGAAATTTATAAATTGCAGGATTTCCAGGGATGGGAAGATAAAGGAATTATAAGAATGACACATATATTAGAGGGAGGGGAGATGAGAACCTTCGAGCAATTAAGACAAGACTATGATCTATCTGTAAGGAGAATTTATGTGTTTATCAAAGAGAAGACGATCCCAGATCCCGTGCAGAAGTCTGGACCCAGGAGAAATTCAAATCAAAACCAGCTTTATGTGGTATCAAGTGATTTTCTAATTTATTCTAAGGTGGTCAGAGCATATATAGCATAAATTACATCACAGCAAAAAAGTGTATACCTCCAATACATAATAGGCTGAAATAAAAATGATTAACATAAGTTACACCTCTTAAGGCGCTACTATAACATACAATGAGACCGTTATGAATTCAGTGAAAAGGAATGCAAGGGAGGCAGTCTGGAGATTCTTATCTTGTCTGTCTACCCCGTAATGGTATAGAAAAGTTTTCGTTTAACCCTTTAACTACTCATACTAGCAACAGGCTATATCTTTCTTAGTTTACAATCCAATAAAAGAACAATTAACTGATACATTGATCTACAATTTTCTTAACATTCCCCACTTTAGATCAATACATCAGCACAGTATAATAGTAAATACACATATAAAATGACTCTACCACAGACCCCCTGGCTACGGCCCGAAGCTTTATTACCAGGACGCCTGGGTTCACACTTCAAGACTAAGTATATAATTATTTCATATAAAAATATTTCATTGATGCAAATATATCTTTATAAAGTCATTCCACCAATTGTACCCACAATTAGGCCCGCCCCCAAGAGAAGCTTGGCCTTGATTTATTATGAGATTGATGCTCCTTTCTTCATATATAAATGATTGTCCATCATGATATAAAATCTTACTTATCGAAGTGTCCATCAGTTATTAGAGCAATCCTCCGGTACAATCAGAACGCACTGGAATCAAAATGTCACACTTCAAAATCATCAAAGAAAAATGGCGCTTCCTTCGTAGAACTTTTACCCATCACTTGTCAGACAGAGGTGGTCACCTGACCCAGTAAGTGATCTTGTTCTTCGTCATCTTGTATATTTTGAAACATAGTTTTGGTGATGGAAGTATTAATAATAATAAGGTTTTGTAACAGTCCTCGGATACAGCAGCAACCGCAAAGTACTAGAATGGAGGCAAATACTGACATAGAGACTAGTGTGGAATATATGACTTGTGACCAGTGTCCGAACAAGTTTTCCAACCAGTCTGTGAATGGATCGTCTATGCCAGAGTTATCAGCTAGTTCATTTGATAATGCATTTAACCCTTCCAGTGCTCGAGTAACACTACCATCAGGTGCTGTGTTATTAGGAATGAAAGTACAACAATATCCTCCAATCATTTTACAAACTCCTCCTTTTTCTGCTAGTAACATATCAAGAGCCATTCTATTTTGCCATGCAATGAGTGAGGTAGGTCCTAGTTGTTCCGCTAGGCCCTTGATTGCATCTCTTGTATAATTAACAAATCTCTGTTGGTTATAATATATATATAATCCAGTCTACATTTTTATTCACTGTTACCCACCATGCAAGAAGAGACTCAAACCCCCTGCAGCCATCCGATTTCTCGTCCCATACTCGTCCGGTACCCCCCTTGGGACCCCGATGGGTCAGAGGAACCTTTGGGAGAGGTGTTCCTAGTTCTCCAGACACGGCCCTTGCTGTTACCCTCGGAGGTCATGAGGTATATAGGCATTATCAGTTGTACCAAGCACAATCCCGTTAGGGGCTGTACCTGGCACCTGTTCTAGGCCCGGTCACCACACAACCATCACACGTCTGTGCGTGCTCTCTGTAGCTCAGGCCATATCCCAGAGACAGCGTGCCCTTACGGTTCTCCTCTCCGCACAGCATCCCTCAGGCAGTCTCCCGTAGTCTGCCTTGGTCCCATTACCAGGTAGCGCGAAGCAAGCATGACCCCAAGATCAGAGGCAACAGCAGGTATTTGGTCCCAGCTCACAGGTGGAAACAGCAAACTCAATGTATAACATGGATCACTTACCGGTGGGGGGTAGGTACAGTTAAGAAGCTTAATCACACATTTTATGTTCATCACAGCGTGAGGACTTGTCATTAACTTTTATCTATCGTGGGGTCAAGTCTTTCTATCTCATATAATTATTATTAACATTCTCTATACACAATATTTACTGCATAACATTAAGATTCACACAACTACTACTACTCCAATCATCTGCAGTCGCTTGATCCTCCAACGTTAACAACCCCCCTCAGGAATTTCTCTTATCAGGGAGAGGTGATGGAGTAAGATAAACAAAGCTTTAACTGTGGCTGGACTACTACAGATAACTGCAGCATCCTTGTGATATCCTCCCCTTAATAGGGACACTCAGCTCTCACATTATCAACAACTTCATTATTATTATATCTTACATGACATTATCACATTGAAAACACCATTTAACAATCAAAATCACTGCAAACCAATCACAGAACGGACATGTACACAAATAACAGCAAGAATGGACGTTCCCTATTCACACAGGTTTATACTAAACTTCATTCCTGATCATCTTCATTACAGGTCTATTCATATCAAGCAAGCAGAGCATGGCTAGAGTCAGTCACATACCCCCTCCCTCCCTCACTGAACTCTAAAGCTGAAAGGTGGGGGCGAGGGTAAAAGAAGCATTCCCATGTAACAGACGATTTAACCATTTGTGAGCTGACCCCATCTTATAGCACACACCTCAGGTAGACAACATATCATCAACACACAGAGGACAGTGATGGAGGGTTCTGACTATTCCTATGCAGTTCAGAGAAGGCACTAATCACTGGTGTTGTGTACTACAAGTGCAAGCATTGGGATGCCAGGTAGAAGGTACAGCTATGGGATGTAAGGAGCCAAGATGGCGTCTGGGCGGCGGCCGAAGGTATTACAGCAGGTACTAAAATGGCCGCAGGCCATGACTAGCACTAAGATGGCCACCAGGGACGTGGCCTGACTAGGAGTACTATCAAGCCAGGCAAGCATCTAGCCACACCTTACCCCTTTGTGTGCAATGCCAACAAGTCCCTCATCTGACACACATCTATAATAATCTTTGTGTATAGCGCCAACATATTCCGCAGCGCTTACATAGACGGGGGATACAGAAAGACAAAAGGACAAACATTACAGAACCACGGTTACATAGTAATCAGCTGATGGAAACAATAGGGGTGCGGGTCCTGCTCCAACCAGCTTACATACTACAGGTAATGGGGTGATACAGAAGGTAAAGGGCTGGAGATGTGCACAGTATGGCGGGGTGAAGATGTGCACGGTATGGCGAAGTGAAGAGTGAGGGATGCTATACACATAGACAAATGGTTAGACATTTAGCCGTGTGACGGCAGAAACTGTGTGACTGCAGGAGCGGTTTATGACGGCTAGCAGGGATTGCAGTCAGTAGGTCAGGGAGCAGATCTACCAGTATGGCGCTCGTCACTCCTTCTATAGAAGTTACACTCAGAGCTCTCCCAGCATCCCCCATGTGTAGGACGGCGCCCCCTCCTGGTCTTATACTCCCTTCTGCATTGTTTAGCACAAATAATACAAGACAAAAAATTTTTTTTTAGTAGTTTGTAAACCCCTAGGCTGTGAACACTTTCCATATGAGTGCTACCATCCCCCCTGTTGAGACATGACACAGGCCATGGCTCAAAACTGCTGCACATCTGAAGAACGATTTAGGTAAGATAGCTTTTTTTTTTTTTTTTTAACGGAGATGTACAGCCCATCTACAAGAGTGTATTCAGCATCTACAAGAGATACCTCCTGCAGATCTGGTCTGAGTAACACCTCATGTGCCATCTCTCCTAGACAGTTGTATGGAGGAACGTCTGAAGAAATAGGCAGTAAGGTAGATGGATGCAGCGTAGTACATCCCTAGGTTGTCAGGTGTGGCTGTGAGCAGTAGTGTCCTGCAGGGGGATGTCTAGGAGGACTAAGATATAGAGTATAACTAACTGCGTGCGGTACTCAGTGTGTGGGGGGACAGCACTATAGTGGCAGAAGGTCTGACTACCGCTTGTACACAGGCTGGGAGCGCTCGGCCACTGGATCTAGTCTGCTTCCCACGTGTTCCTGAGTTAACACAGAGGTGATATATCTTTCTCCTGAGTCAACAGTTAGCACAAAGGGCTTGCTGTAGTTCAGCAGCCCCCCAGACTGATGTGCCCACCAGAGTCTGTTTTAACCTGACAAAGGCTTCCTCAGAGGCCCATCTCACTGGATCCTGCCGGCTGCAGCCAGAGGGTCATCATAGATGATTCTGGTAAGAAGCGCTGTCAGAGATGCAGAATTTGAGATCCAGGAGCTATAGAAGTTTGTCTGTTACGATCGTGTGGGCAGGCAAAGCACGGAACCCACATGATCATGACCAGAGGGGACGCACACGGGTATCACCAGGGTCACACGGGACTCACACCGGTTTCAGGCAACTGACCCTGTTCTACAAGGGAGGATGACAGTGGCCCTACCTAAGCGGGGACATTGCCCTAATAAGGGCAGCCCAGCGGTCTTCGGATCTGGGCCCTAGCTGATCCTAGGAGCCACACACCAGAACAGGATGCATTCACATGCCACATGACAGACCCAGAATACACTGCATACAACATGCAACCACTAGTAACAGATTGGAAGCTGAATATAAATACCAGGTATTGGTTGACATGTTGTACAAGATGTTGAAAGCTAGCAGGCCACTTCACGGCTCCTGGTTATACTGCTAGTCCCTACACTAACCAGGAGTCCAGCAAAACCGGACACCGTTCACACCGCACGCTGCAACAGGACAAGACACACAGCAAGCTAACACAAAACTGACAGAATATAAACGTACAAACGGACATGAACCAAGTCACACTGCAAACCTCACCGGACAAGCATTCATGACTGCTCGCCTGAGGGGCCATGCAGTGACTGACCAGCGGATTGGCTAGCAGACAGTACCACACCCAGCCAGCTCAATCATTAACCCTGTGAGTGCTGTGCTGCTGGAAACACAATAGAACAACAAATCCCAGCAGCACACGTAACATTGTCATTCCCAAAGAGGACATCATTTGCTCATAGTTTTGGGACCTCCAGAATTGCTTGCCTACCTTCATCTGACAGGTTATACCCCAAATATTTAACCGTTTGCTGACCGTATTGGAGTTTCTACATGTTTACTTTATGGCCTTGCTCATAAAGAAACCTCAAGAGTGCGTCTGTCCCCCCCCCCCACAATTCTCTCCACTGTCTGCTGCTGGCTACCAACATACAGTAGTCGCTGACTACCTCTAAGAGGCTGGAACTGCGCTAAGTGTGTTGACATAGCCTGGGAGACAATTGTTGGAGATTCACAGCAGCCCCGAGGTACTCTGGTGAAGGTATACCTAATTTTATCATAATATCTCATCACAACACATTTACTGGACATATTCAAGACTATATAATTTGACATTTCACAGGCTTATTTGTCTCTAGGTCTGTTATAACTAGTTCAGAGAGGGATTCCCTGTAGGTCTGGCCATTAACCCCTCTTACCAGGATATGACTATTACTACATTTAACATTGGCTACATATTGGGATGTATTAATATTCTGGTCGCTCCTGAGCCCACCAGGAAAGTAATCATCCGCCCATTCACCTGGAGATCTATCTCAGGCAGTGGAGATTGCCATGAGATCCTCCAAGTGTTGTACATCGACCCCTCCTAGTCATTTTTCCCCAAGGTCGCTGAGAACATTGTTTCTCAGGGCGCTCTCGGGCAAAATCACTAGACTTCCATTATTCAAACACACATTTAAATCCCCGAGCTGCATCCTTCCTCTGCTTCTTCCTCTGTCTCTACTTTCACATCCTCTCGCTGTCCAATGACCTCTCTGACTTACTTGAACCATCATATCACATTCCTCTCCCTGTATAAAAAAAACCTCACTTTCTCACCCTTTTCTTTGTATCACTTTTCTCCGCATGTTTTGCATACTCCAAAACATCCTGCAATGATCCTGTTCTAAGGGTAACCATATGCTTCGTTATATAACCTCCTATTTCTTTCTTCACTCCACTTACAAACGCATTCTTTAACTGCTGATTATATGCAGCATTCGGATCATCTCTCTCTTCCTGATTTCCCTCTGGTGCCTCTAGTCCACTATAGATGTCAAATACTTCCTTCAGTCTGTGATAATACTGATCTACATCCTCATCATCTCTCTGAGTACATCTATTTATTTCCACCCAATTTGTCCTTCTAGCCCACCTGTTCCTACATCTTTGAATTAAATTGTTTGTTCTCTCTGTTAAATCCTGATTATCATGTGGAAGGGGTCCACCATCTCCTCCCCTCCCATTCCAATTGCCTTCTACAGAACTCCAATCTGGCCATAGAATTCTTCTATCTGATCTCTCTATTTTTCATTCAATTGGAACTCCTCATTAACCCTTTGAATTGTTCATCAAACTGTCGGGCGTCTCTTTTTTATACGGGCGTGACAGTTTGGGGCTTCTTTTAACCAGACTTCAGCAGCGGATAATCCGTATTTCTGCTGATCTTTTAGCTGATTTTGTCCGTATTTTATCACATAATTCTTTACAACTAGGACTTTTAATTTATTTATTTATTCCACTCATCTCAATCACTCACACATTCGCTTCATGCAATATAAGACAGCAATACAAATAGTACATTATGTTAGTAGGCGGCCGCCCTCTTCATATTCTTAGTTACTCTATAACACAATATCAAAGAGAAAGTAATAGAAAGATAAGAAGTAAAGTTCCTGGACACCCCTGTGTCCCATGACGTCATCTAACCGCTTTTTACGTGTCGCACGGAGTTAATTCTTTCCTGTAGCCTTCTCACAATGGCTATGGTCTCACATAGACTACTGCTATTGCCCCTTTGGCAACCCATTTGTCTATACTTCTCATTTACCTTACACATTTCACATAGACTACTGCTATTGTCCCTTCGTCTATGATTGCCTCTCATTTACAATACACATTGTAAATTCTACTAACACTAAAGTATACAGAAGAAGAAGAATAGAGAAGAGAAGTTTAACCATTGTTATACTTACTACACGTTATCTGGGAGGCTTCTAAATTCTCCGGCTAGTTCGGAAAAACGTCACTGTTTCAGACAGGATGCCCGACTGGCCTCTAATTACGTCTAAGCAAGACGGAGGTCTTTTAATGATCGGAGAGTACTTCAGACCCACCTTTTCACAGCCAGGCTGTCCTCTCCCTCTGCAGTGAGTGATTCCGGCTCGAAGGACCAAAAATGTAAGGAGAATTTATGTGTTTATCAAAGAGAAGACGATCCCAGATCCCGTGCAGAAGTCTGGACCCAGGAGAAATTCAAATCAAAACCAGCTTTATGTGGTATCAAGTGATTTTCTAATTTATTCTAAGGTGGTCAGAGCATATATAGCATAAATTACATCACAGCAAAAAAGTGTATACCTCCAATACATAATAGGCTGAAATAAAAATGATTAACATAAGTTACACCTCTTAAGGCGCTACTATAACATACAATGAGACCGTTATGAATTCAGTGAAAAGGAATGCAAGGGAGGCAGTCTGGAGATTCTTATCTTGTCTGTCTACCCCGTAATGGTATAGAAAAGTTTTCGTTTAACCCTTTAACTACTCATACTAGCAACAGGCTATATCTTTCTTAGTTTACAATCCAATAAAAGAACAATTAACTGATACATTGATCTACAATTTTCTTAACACTATCACACAGGGAATTTTATAAATACGTGCGGTTAAGACACGCCTTCCGGGCGGAGGTGGCCACGACAGAAATAACGGTAGCAGCAAATATAGTGGCTAATATAATTGGAACCACAAACACTACGGCTGGGAAAATCACACAACTATACTGTCATGTGCAGGACACAGTGAATGCACGCAACCGTGTTCGGTCCAAGGCAAAATGGGAAGAGGACATTGGCCCTATTGAGGAGTCGCACTGGGAGGAAATCCTATAAATAATACCTAGTTTGTCTCTGAGTGAGTCGCACAGGCTGTCTCAAGTATACTTGATATATAGAGTATACCGGACCCCAGCCTTTCTACATAATGTAGGGATAAGAACTTCACCTATGTGCGCAAGATGCAAGACCCACGCGGCAGACCTAATTCATATGATGTGGCGATGCCCAAAGCTACATAGATATTGGACCAAAATATGCGAAATAATTAATACAACATTCGGAATAACTTTGGATCTCACACCGTTTGTGTGCATTCTGGGCTACATCCACGACTTAGCATTAGATAAAAACGAAAAGCTAGCGGTAGTCAGACTGCTATATATGGCAATAAAAACGATTGCGCAGCACTGGCTGGATGAAGACCCTCCCTCAATAGGTGAATTTAAAAATAAAGTTGCCCAAATACTTCCATGGAAAAAAAACATATGTTAAATGCAAAAATAGCCAAAAATATTACGATATATGGCTTAGATGGATACAGGCTCAAACCAGAGCAAATCTAGGACAGATAGTGGGATAGGAAGTGCACGGGCGGAGAGAGACATGGAATGCCGTGTGGGTCAGCATCTGTAAGGCTGGGTTCACACAGGGCGGATTTGCCGCGGTTTTGCCGTAGCAGATCCGCCCGCGGCCGCTAATCTCGGGATTAGCTAGCCATGTGGATGAGATTTCTCAGAAATCTCGTCCACACGGGACGGCTAATCCGCTGCGGTAAATCCGGTTTCAAAAGATGCAGCATGTCTATTTACTTTTTTTTTTTTTGTTTATTTTCGTCGCGGCCGCGCGCTCCTCTATGGGAGCGCCGGCCGCAACGGAAAAGCAAGCAGCCGGGCCGCTTCAAAGCCGTCGCCGCTTAAACCGCGGCGATTCTCCCGGCGGAAATCTCGTGGTTTTTTCTGCGGCCAAACCGCGAGCTTTCTGACGGGA
The DNA here is from genome assembly GCF_035609145.1 of Eleutherodactylus coqui. NCBI lineage: Eukaryota > Metazoa > Chordata > Amphibia > Anura > Eleutherodactylidae > Eleutherodactylus > Eleutherodactylus coqui. The sequence goes on along the minus strand of NC_089838.1, from coordinate 64,513,098 downwards.
ATCCGCCCTGTGTGAACCCAGCCTAACTATGACATCTAACCAGGAAGGGAAGGGGAAGTACATATATAAAAGGACCATAAATAAATAAATGAAAAAAACACAAAAGATGAGTGTAGGAGGGGGAAAAAATATATATGGTTTATTAAAAAAGAGGAAGCAGATAAACAGAACAATGGTTATAATAATAATAAATCTTTGTTGACATATGGTACACGGAAATATGTGAGGCGGAATATAGAGAGAGAGAGAGATCAAATAACTGATGGTGGCATTTGTTCACTCCACCCCCGGGCCGAGCAGAAACAATCTGCATTTGTATCTGGACGACGAGAGAAAGAAGAAAACCATTATGGAACTGTGGACATTTATCTTTAAAACTCTCTTTGTTTATAACATAACCAGAATACGAGATGGAACTTACTGAACCTAAGCTACTCATATATGCTGGACCAATTGTTAAGAGAGAGACCAAGGGAGGGAGGGAGGAGGGAGTTGGGGAGGGAAACAGTTATGTAGAATGATGACTGATAATATATTCGAAATATGTAAAAGAAAAGTTGGAAATGTTCAATAAAAAATATCTAATTAAAAAAAAAAAAAAAAAAAAGGCCTAGCTGGGTAAGGGTGAAGTCACACGAACGTATATCGGCTCGGCTTTTACGCCGTGCCGATATAGGTTGTCCTCGTGTGCAGGGGGGGGGGAGGATGGAAGAGCTGGGAGCAGGAACTGAGCTCCCGGCCCCCTCTCCGCCCCTCTGCACTATTTGTAATGGGAACAGGCGGGACGGAGGCGGGGCTAAGTTCCGAGAATTAGCCCGGCCCCCGTCCCACCTCTCCCCATTGCAAATAGTGCAGACGGGTGGAGAGGAGGCGGAGAGGGGGCCGGGAGCTCAGTTCCTGCACTTGGCTCTTCCATCCTCCCCCCCCCTGCACACGAGGACAACGTATATCGGCTCGGCGTGAAAACCGAGCCGATATACGTTCGTGTGACTTCACCCTAATAGTGAGGCAACTCCCAGCAGCGACGCAGTATAATGCACACGGTCACAGGTAGCCCTAAGAAGGAGCTTTTTTTCTAATTTTTTTGAAAAAGCTAACAGCCTAGAGAGCGCGTATATGTCTTTCCCTCTATCAGGGGCTGTCGCTGCACGCTGTGCGTGAATTTGCAGGCACACACAGAGCGGTCTGAATAATTATGCAATTATTGCCCTGCAGTTGGAGGCTCACAGCGGTTATGTAACGCACACTGCAGTCCCAAATAAATAATACGCAAGGCTGCAAAAAGGCCTAGCTGGGTAATAGTGAGACAACTCCCAGCAGCCACGCAGTAAAATGCACACGCTCACAGGTAGCCCTAAGAAGGAGCTTTTTGGGGGTACTTGTTGACAGGATTCTACACTACCACTGTCCCTGCCTCACCAGTACTGCCCCTATACCCTGTATAATTGACTGCAGACTGACAACGCAATAGTCTGCACAGCCCAAGATGAAAAACAAAAAATTGTGCAAAACTGCTCCCAGCTGCCACAACAGTAATGCACACGGTCACAGGTAGCCCTAAGAAGGAGCTTTTTTGGGGTACTTGTTGACAGGATTCTACACTACCACTGTCCCTGCCTGACCAGTACTGCCCCTATACTCTGTATAATTGGCTGCAGACTGACAACGCTATAGTCTGCACAGCCCAAGATGAAAAACAAAAAATTGTGCAAATCTGCTCCCAGCAGCCACAACAGTGCTGCACACGGTCAGATGTGGCCCTAATGTGAGGGTATATGTATATATTGCCATATGTTTTTTTTATGCTTTTATACCTGTATGCAAGTTCTTTTCAAAGTTAAAATGAGATAAACTTATATGTCGCCTTACATCAGACATTCCAAAAGTTTGCAAGGCCGAGAGAGATGTGTCCAGAAATTCAGAGATGATACAGAACCGAACACGAAGGCCGCGTACTTGGCTGTTTTCCCAGAAGCGCCATATCTAGATAACGACTGTTTAACTA